>NC_051083.1:62090613-62422351 GCF_004664715.2 Peromyscus leucopus | reverse complement strand
CTTTACACATTTGTAATTTGCATTTATGTACTTTAAATTACTTTTTCAGACTATCATAATTCATTAAAGCTTTTATATCCACAGACCTTTACAACTTGCACCCTAAATAATTTTCCTAGATCCTCATATTGTTCATAAATTTTAAACTTTTTATTTAATTAGCTTTCATGAGACATAGTTGGTTGATTATTGAAAGTAGTCCTTGAAAACCAAGGTTTTGTAAGAAATAATAAAGGAATATTAAAAGGTTACATTGAAAACTGTGTTGTGTTTTGAGTTTATCTCTTTTAGTGTGAAGCTTGTCAGCTGGGTAAACTATATGGGTTCGCCTTTTTCAACAGGAGACCTAGTAGCTCTAGAAAAAGCAAGGCCTGTTTTTCACAAATGAAATGGACTGAGCAGGCCGCTGCACTCATTGGGTGAGGAGCTGGGAGCTTGCTGCTGTTTTCTTTTCTTTTCTTTTTTTTTTTTCTTTTCTTTTCTTTTCTTTTTCTTTTTTTTTTTTTTTTTTTTTTGTTTGTTTTTGAAGACAGGATTTCTCTGTGTAGCTTTGTGCCTTTCCTGGATCTCACTCTGTAGACCAGGCTGGCCTCGAACTCACAAAGATCTGCCTGGCTCTGCCTCCCGAGTGCTGGGATTAAAGGCATGTGCTACCACTGCCCGGCGGTTCCCAGTTTTTAAGGATCCTCCATATTGATTTCCATAGTATTTTTAAGGAGTTTGCACTCCCACCAGCAATGGAGGCGTGTTCACGTTGTTCTACATGTATAGGAAACTTTTTTATTAAACATTTTAAATACCATACTCAATAGATCTCTGAGGAGTTTGAGGGACAACATTTAATGTATTAAGTATACCTTATTTTAAATAAACTTTGTGTTTAGCTACCTTCTTTATGCTTAACCTTAAAAATACATAGAGAAGTTTTTGATCCAGATGTAGAACTCTCAGCTCCTTCTCCAGCACCATGTCTGCCTGCATGCGGCCATGCTTTCTGCCATGATGATAATGGACCAAACCTCTCAACTATAAGCCAGCCCCAATTAAATATTTTCCTTTGTAAGAGTTGTCATGGTCATAGTGTCTCTTCATAGCCATGAAACTCTAACTAAGACAGAAATTGGCATCAGGGACTGGAGTATTGCTGTAATAGGCCTGACCATGCTTTTGTTTGGAGGAATATGGAACATTGGGGACTTTGGATTGAGAAAGTGACGGGACAGTTTAAGCTGGGCTTAATGGGCTGTACAAATAGAGGAACAGAAGACAGTGGTGCTGAGGGTGATTAGAATTGTGGGGGTGCTGGGGATGTCTTTCTGTATCCTGTATGCAGCTACATGGGGACCTAGCTCTAGACGTATCAGAGGAGAAGACTATTAGTGTGTGGCCCAGAAACCATTCTTGTGACAGTTTGGTGAAGAATGTGGTGGCTTTCTGTCTTTGGCCACAAAACCTGCAGAAGACATTTCAAAGTAGCTTAGCATTGACTGTGTTAGGTGGTTATTAGTGGCCAGTCTTCTGCAGATCTATAATAAAAAGGAGCAAGATGAGCATGGAAAAATGAAAAATGTACAATAGGAAGAGAAAAGGAGCACCAGGCCATGTGAACAGATTAAAGAAAAGCCTGATGCTAAGTGGAATAAAGGGAGTGGTGACCTCAGAGCCAGAACCCACCCAGCTAAGCTTCCAACTTGTGAAAAGGAATTAAAGAAAAGCTTAGAGCCGGGTGTTGTGGTACACACCTTTAATCCCAGCACTCTGAAGGCAGAGGCTGGCAGATCTCTGAGTTCAAGGCCAGCCTGGTCTACAGAGTGAGTTCCAGGATAGCCAAACTTAGGCAGTGAAGAAAACCATCAAAAAAAGAAAGCTTGTGAAAATGTATTTGAAACAAGGAGGCCATGTTCCAGCCCAGCAAGCAGTAGAACTTGGCAGCTTCATTCACGTGGTTCTGAATTTAGAGTCAAGGGTAGAGAAAAGGGGTTATGGAATCTCTCTCCATGGCTAAAACCAGCTGCTGAGGCCAGGCAGGTGTCAAAAGTATCCCTGAATGGAGACCTAGAGAGGCCATTGGTGAATCTGTGAAGATAAAGCCTGGATTACCTTGGAGACTCCAAGATGTTGGAGATGCCAGAGCCGTGGGATGTCTGCCAGGGAAAGCTGCTAACAGAGAGTGGAACCAGCCCAAGAGAGAGAAGTATGTTGCAGTCAACAAAGCTGAACAGAGTTGGAGATCTGAAGAGCGTTTGACATGCAGAGTTTGGAGGTTGCCCAGCTGTTTTTCTACACTACACTTTTTCCCCTACATTTGGAAGAGTAATGTATATCCTGTACCATTACATGTTGGAAGTATGTGATCTGCTTTTTTATTTTGATTTTTATAGAGGATTATAGTTAAGAAATTGGCATGAGTCAATCTGTGAAGAGATTTTGGTTTTTGGACTTATAAACAGGGTTGAAACTGTTCTAGACAATGGGGACTTTTGAAGTTGGACTGAATGCATTTCTGCATTATGATTTGGCTACAAGCCTATGGGGACCATGGAGTAGAATGTGGTGGTTTGAATGAAAATGGCCCTCATAGGCTCATAGGGATTGGCACTTGTTGGAGTAGGTATGGCTTTGTTGGAGTAAGCGTGTCACTAGGGGTGGGTTTTGAGGTCTCAGATGCTCAAGTGTCTCACTCTTGTCCTGCTGCCTGCCAATCTAGATGTAGAACTCTCAGCTACCTCTCCAGCACCATGTCTGCCTGTGTGCCACCATGCTTCCCACCAGGAAGACAACGGGCTAAACCTCTGAACTGTAAGCCAACCCCAATTAGATGTTTTCCTTTATAAGAACTGTCATGGTCATAGTGTCTCTTCATAGCAATAGAGACACTAGACAGCAGCATTACAGAAAATTACAGGTTTTGTATGACTCAGTTTATCCAAATAGCTAAAACTTAACAAAGTTAGCAAAAACCAAGAGGCTAGAGCTACATTTTTAAGTCCCTTATTGTTAACCTGAGAAGATCTTAGGAATTTATAAACATCATTTATTACATTTGTTTTATTTATTAAACACATGTTGATTTTATCTAAAAATTTTGTTTTTAGGATAAAAATCATCATATAAAAATCCATCTTAATTTAAAATATCTTGGAGACTGTTGTGCCTCCTTAGTCTAAATGGAGATAAACAGAGTTGATTACAAGTTACATATAAGCATGCAGTTGCAAGTTAAGATTACCTACGTATAGGCTTTTAAAAAAACTATTACCCCTTTTTGTTACAAGTTTTAAGCTAACTTTTTACTTGGGATTTTACAGGTTCACACACACACACACACACACACACACACACACACACACACACAATGGTCTGCAGATCCTGAGAGAAAGAAAGTTTACATTTCATCAAGGGGTTTGAACATCCATGACCTTAAATGGGAGAACGTTCTGTAAACAAGGACCAAGGAATGGAGAAGAAGTCAAATAGCAGACATCTGTTGGATACATTTAGCCATCCTAATTTTTATGTAAACCATTTATTAAAATATTCAAATAACATGATATATAACAGTAGCAAATTTACCATTTGTTGGGAGAAATTTTTCCTAAGGACGGGTTAGACAGTATCTGGAGCCTTTACCCAGTATATATAATAGCTTTTCCATTGTCGCATAGATGGGGCCCCTCCTCCTTGGTCTTGGTTTTCAGCCTCTATACCATAGTTGGCTCTTTTCCCAGAAAACCTTGGGGCTTCGTGCACTATCAGCTTGGAGATGTGTCTGTATACTTAGGTGAAGGTTCAATGACCTTGCCTATCTCTCTTTTTTGTAGAAATATTAACTTTTTTTTCGAGATAGGGTTTCTCTGTGTAGTTTTGGTTCCTGTCCTGGATCTCGCTCTGTAGACCAGGCTGGCCTCAAACCCACAAAGATCTGCCCGGCTCTGCCTCCCGAGTGCTGGGGTTAAAGGCGTGCGCCACCACCGCCCGGCTGGAATATTGACTTTTAACAAGTCCAGCTCTGATTATTTCAAGTAGCGCTATCTGGAATATTATTGAGAAATATTATTTTTTAACCAATTTGTGTGTGTGTGCAGATGGAGGCAAGACAACCTGAAAAGATTAATAAATATTTTTCTTATAAAGTTGCAGAATAATATAAGTATCTGTAACCTAGAGGACATTAAACAGGAAACTGTAAAAACCAGGTATCTATGGGAACTCAGAAAAGTGTTGGCGTTATGTTGTTTTTGTTTCATTTACAGATTTTTTACTAAATTCAACAAGCCTATAGGTTGTAAGGTACAAAAAAAATGTTATTTTAGCTGTTTTAAAGCACATGGTGTTTTTCTTGCGCTGTTTTGTTTAGTTTTCTCTCCTTGTCCTAGAGTCAAATGGCCTTCTGACCTAGGACAGAGATTTTGGAGGCAATTTTCAACAAGCATGCTTGGTTTGGGAAGGGGGGCTATAACTCACCTCCAGAGCGAGCTTTTTAATCCAGTAGAACAACATAACACAATACTTCAGTATTATATATGCCCCAAAGAAACCTGAATCCAGTGCCCAGAGGGCAATTCTCAGCACAGGCCACCTGCAGCAGGGCAGAGAGCAGTGGGCAGTGGAACAGGGAGCTGACGGTGCCTGAGAGGGCTGCTGATGGGAGCACCCACGTAGCTCCATCCCAGCAGCACAGGGATTGGTGGCAGCCGGAGAGGCAGGGTCAGAGACAGGAAGCAGCTGGGGTCTAGAGCAAGCAGGCAAAAAGACATCCTTCAGAAGCAGAGTGAGGGAAAAGGGTAGCTAACAGGAAGGTGTAGAGACGTGCCTGGTAGAGCTGCAGGACTTAAACAGTAGGCTCCGGGGAGCCAGTGGGAGGGACAGAGATGGCACAGGCTCGATGGAGCTCCATGGAGGAGCTTGCATTAGGCACCAGGAGCAGTCTGCCTGGCCGACATCCTGAAAATGGTGTAGCAGGCAGCTCAGGGCCATTTGGCTGTACTCACTCTGACTCCCATCTCTGCCACAAACTTGAAACACCAGTCTAAGAGACAAAAGAAAACAACATAAAAAGACAACAGTGCTGTCAGGGAAAGACAAGAGGAACTCAGACATGTGGCGGCCACCTTCATTCATACACCAAGACCAGAAGGACAGTAGGGTGTCCCCTCTGCCCCAAAGACTGGGTCTACTACTGAGTCCAGTTTGCCTTTGTTTCTCCAAATGTGCAGAGTCCAAAACCGAACAGAGTAGCTCACTGGTCAGTCAGCACTTCAGAAGCACACTGGCCTGCAAGTCTTATTTCATTTTTTGCTTCCACTTTGCAAATTTGGGAGACTGAAGTTTGGGATTCCCCTGGGCTTATCAAGTCCACCTTGGACTTGCTCCCTCTGGGGCCTACCCCGACCCCTGGCCCTGAGTCTAGGCTCTCCCATGGATCTCTCTGGGGCCTCCAAATGTTATGGAGCTTGTGACTCAATCCAAGTATAGTTAAAATATTTATTGATTAGTTGTTATCAGGATGGCAATCTCTGGGCCAAATTTGAGATTGCCATGAAGGAGAGGAATAGGGGAGGGTTTTTTAAGGCAAAAACTGCAAGAAGACCTTCAATATCTACACAAGCAAGCAAAAACTGGTCTGTTCTGCCAAGTTCAATGGTTAACTCTACTCAAAACAATTTTGGGATATTTGCATAAAGAAGTTACGGAAGCCAAAAAATTATAACAAGTAGATGGTCACAGTTGTACATTTTTAGGTGGCAGTCACTGAGTCAGGGTCACTGGGAACTTACCAAGATGGATGCCTGGCATGAAAGGGAATTTCTTTAGCCATCACATGTAAAAAATAAAATGAATATTTAAAATTTACCATGATGCCCAGTCATAGGATTTCCCTACTTTTTAACGACATCCCATCCCAAGTGAAGCCCAACTTGACTGAACTATTTCAGTCCTTTGTGATACCCTCTTACTCACTTGCTGCTCAGTTCCCCCATGGGATGCATTGCCCCCTTGTTACAGATGCAGGCATGCTCCTGGTACCAGTGGTGAGTGTCTGATGGAGGACTAAATGGATGGATGGATGGATGGATGGGTGGATGGATGGTTGGATGGATGGATGGATGGATGGATGGATGGATGGATGGATGGATAAATGGATGGATGGGTGGGTGGATGGATGGATGGGTGGGTGGATCAATAGCTACAAATGAGGGAGAAAGGAAGGGATAGGAAAAGGAAGGAAAGGAAAAGGAAGAATATGTATGAGAGATACAGAAGGAGGAAGAAGCAATTCAGGTCTTCCTGCTCTGTTCCGTGGCCCAAGTGATACCTGACACTGTTGTACATTGCATCATTTCCTAAGGGACCTGCAGTGACTGTGCCTCTTGAGGTGGCATTTTATTTTGAAGGCAGTCTTGACTTCTATTATCCAATATTCTGCCCTCACACTTTTTCTTTTTCCTCTTCCTCCCTTGTTGGTCATCCCAGCACCCACGGCTTTTCTGGGTCAAGGACCTCAACATACGACCAGATACACTGAACCTGATAAAAGAGATAGTGGGGAACAGTCTTGAACTCATTGGCACAGGAAAAGACTTTCTGGACAGAACACCCATAGCATAAGGAACCAAAAAAGACTGGACATCAAGAAAACAAACAACCAATTTTCTTTCTGCTTTTTGGGAAATGGTTTCCAAGTGTCTTCCTGGAACCACAGCCTCTTCCCAAAGGTGCAGTCCTGCATACCTCTTTACACCACATGATGGCGCTCAAGCAGAGAGAAATGAGAACACGGTTTTTTTCTAGCTCAGAAGGTCTTGTCACATGCCACATTCTGACTTCTGTCTTTGGTATCTGGCTGCATAGCTCCTTGGTTGTATTCTAATGAGGTTCGTGGTGTCTGTCATGAGTCGTGTTCCTCAGAGGAGCAGTGAGTGGAGGGTTCAGCAGAAAGTCACTATGACCATAGCAGTAACGTACCTGTGGAGGGTTCCTAGCTCCTAGCACCTAAAGGAGATATGTTCTATGTTACCTCATTTAAGTTTGAGCCTCACAACAGAGAGACATGTTTATTATCCTTCTTTATAATAAGGACACAAGTTTACCAGGAATAATTTAATGGCCCATATCACTCAAATAGTGGAAACAGCAAATTTGAACTCAGATGTATTATTGTAGCATTAGCACTTAGCTGCAGTACTGTAACTATATTAACTTGAAAAGTTAAGGTAATGGTTTTTCTGCTCCCTGGTGTCTACATAGGACAAAAGTAGGACCACAAGAGAATCATTCCATGGAAAACTCTGTGGAGCTATGATCTCTCTAGGTGAGCATAACAATCATTAAAAATGATATCTAGCTATTTTTATTGCTTCAATAAGACAAGGAATTAGAGCAAGCCTATAAAAGTAGCAGAGTACATCAGAAATATCTTTTAAAGCATGAAATTAAAGGGAAGATTTAATTCAAGAATGAGTGGCCTATAGAGAAGCCTAGAGGGAAAATGACCAGATAGTCCTACATTTAGGCAATATCTTAGAGGAATGAATATGTGAAGCCTGGTAGTATCTGTTGGTCTCAAGTTACCAAGCAGAAGAAACTCTGGTTAAAATTGGTCTATGCTGGTGCAGCAATGTTCTAGAAGATATTGGCAGCCTAGTGATTGAAAGTAGTTGGCTATAAGAGAGGCCACTGCCCAGGAGTCAAAAGGAAGCTTCAGTGAAAATTGTGATTCTGCCCTCTGTGAAAGAGCAGCAAGGACATGGCGGCACAGATTTTGGCCTGTGTGCTTTGTCATACTGTTGCTGTTACGTCTTAGGAGCACAGTACATACATAGATAATGCATATTTGCAGTGTCTCTGAAGCAAAACCACGGCATTTACAAGAGTGCTCCAGTCAATGTTGTTAAGAACTGATTTGTCATCCTATTCAGAGAGCAGGGAAGATGTAACCTTCCATGGATTATAGAGGTTTACTATTTGGGTGTGGAAAGGCATAGAATACTTATGATAAACTTCAACACAAGACACCACAGACCTCTGAGGGGAAACTGATGCCTAGATGTAGAAAGGGGGAGTAGAATATGAGCATATTTTCTGGGACATATTATTGCTTAAAAGAGGAACTTTTTTGGGATTCTAGTAAGATCAGTCATGATGGCCCCAGACAAAAAATTGTCCATAACTCCTAGAGGTCTTTTATTATTATTATTATTAGTAGTAGTAGTAGTAGTAGTAGTAGCAGTAGTAGTAGTAGTAGTATTTCTGAGACACGGTTTTTCTGCATAGCCCTGGCTGTCCTGGGATTCACTTTGTAAACTAGGTTGGCCTCAAACTCACAGAGATCTGCCTGCCTTTGTCTCCTAAGGGCTGGGATTAAATGCCTGTGCCAGCCTGCTCGGCTTGGGCATGTTTTTCTTCTTTGGGGAGAATACTCCTGGGCAGCAACAGGACTGACATGGCAATAACATTGGCTCCAGACTTTCACCTGTTGTGAAAAATTAGAAACCACTTCAAAAATATGGAAGATAAAGAGATTACAAAGGACCTGGCATGGGAGGCAGAGGGAGGTGGATCTCTGTGAGATGGAGACCAGCCTGGTCTACATAATGAGTCCCCAGGACAGCCAGAGCTACATAGTCCTCACTGTCTCAAAAAAAAGGTGGGGGGAGAAAAAGAAAAGAATTACAAAGAACAGAGAACAGAACGGCCAGTTGTGAAAACAAGAGGGTTGTCTATTTCTATTCTTTGTATTACAATTAACATCACAAGACAAAAGGATTGAGGCTGGGGAGAAAGGTCAGTTTGGAAAGTGCTTGCTTCGTAAACATGAGCATCTGTGTTCAAGCCTCAGAATCAACATTAAAATCCAGGCATGGTGATATGCTTTATGATCTCAGCTCTGGGGAGATGGAGACAGGTGGATCCCCTGGGGCTCACTGATCAGCCATAGAGCTCCAGGCTTGTCTCAAAAATCAAGATGTATGGCACCTGAAGAAGGATGCCTGATGTTGACCTCTGGTCCTCATGCACGTGTACTCCCACCCCAACAGAAGAAGAAAAGAAAAATCATAAGAAAACTGTTACACTACCAATTGAACCTGGACTGGATCTTTTTTGAAATTAGTACAAAGAAAAAATCTTTGGTTGATTTTTAATTAGTATACAAAGTATACAGGTTTCATTATAATTTGTTTTTTGTTGCTCTTCTTCCCCAATCTGCTGACCCATCCCTGCACTCTCCTGTACCTTTCCACCCCCAGGAATGCTCTTTCAGCTTTCAAGGTATTATTACCCACCCTTTCCTATTTTTGCAATTTAGATTTGTTTTACATGTGTGAGTATTTTGTCTGAATGTATGTGTACCATGTGTGTGCTTGGTGCCCAAGGAGATCAGAAGAGGGTGTCTGATCCCCTGAATATGGAGTTACAGATGGTAATAAACCACCGTGTGGGTGCTGGGAACCAAACCCAGGTCCACTGCAAGAGCAATACATGCCCTGAACTGCTGATCCAGCTCCCCAGCAACACATTTCGCCTTTATTTTCTTATTTTACTGATTTCTTTTCTTTGTTACTGATAATAAATGATACATAAATTTACTATTAAGTCAATACTTCTTTTTGATACATCCTGGTTACTGTTTCCCTTCCCTCTACTCATCCCTGTTCCTCTTCTTCTCCCATCCCACCCAGATCTATTCGCTTTCTGTCTCTCATTAGAAAACAAGTAGGCTTCTAAGTCATAATGGTAAAATAAAATATAAGATAAAACAAAAACTAACACATCAGGATAAAAATAACACATAACAGAATAACAAAACAATCCAGCAGAAGAGCCCAAGAGAAGGGGCGAGAAACAGACTAGTTCATTTGTACTCACATTGTACATTAAACCAGAAGCTGTAATATATATGCAGAGGACCTGGTGCACACCCAAGTAGGTCCCATGCATGCTGCCTCAATCTCTGTAAGTTCATATGTCCTTTGATCGTGTCAATTAAGAGGGCCTTGTTCTCTTGGTGTCCTCCATCCCCTCTGGCTCTGACACTCTTTCTGCCTTCTTTTCTATCGGGTTCCCTGATCCCTGATCAGAGGGACTTGATGCAAACATCCCGATTAGGGCTGAATGTTCTAAGGTCTCTCACTCTCTGCAAGTTGTCTGGCTGTGGGTCTCTGCATTTGTTCTCATCTGCTACAGGAGGAAGCGTCTCTTATGACGGCTGAGCAACGCACTGATCTATGCATATAGCAGAATGTCATTAGGTGTCTGTCTCGGGGTTTCTATTGCTGTTAAGAGACACGATTCAGGCCCAGCGGCATTCCACAGAGGTGGACAGGCCCTGTGGCGGAGATAAGCAGACGGAGGTGGACGGGCCCGGCGGCGGCGGCCGACAGAGACATTCAGGCCTAGCAGCGGCCCACAGAAGTAGACAGGCCACGTGGCAGAGACAGGCAGACGCAGGTCGGCGACCCGCGGAGGTGGACGGGCCCGGTGGCAGCGGCCGACAGGGACATACAGGCCCAGCGGCAACCAGCAGAGACATACAGGCCCGGTGGCCGCCCGCAGAGACGGACAGACCCAGGGGCAGCTGACAGGGACATACAGGCCCGGCGGAAGAGACAAGTGGACGCAGGTGGGCCTGTAGCAGCGGGCCACAGGGGTGGACAGGCCCGGGGACAGAGAGGGGCGGACACAGCTTGGAACGGGGACGCCCCTAGCCCCAACACCTGGGGAAGAGGCTATCTCCATGGGTCTGAACCAGGGCAAGTCTGGGGACAACCCAGGGCCCAACTGCTGATCCTGTGAAACCCAACAACTTGGAGGTGTTGGTGAGACTACCCTGCTCAGCTGAAACCCATCTGGGAGAGGATTCAGATGCCTACAGTTTGAAGTCTGAAGAAACAAGATCAGCTGAGGAGTTGACGAATGAACAAATCGTGACCTGGGAACAAAGAAGAAGGCGCTACCCAGCCACTAAACCAGATCACCAGAATCATAAGTATATAATTCACGGACTGAAATCAGCTGTCCCTGAAGAAACAGCCCAATAGCACCAATTTAACCAAAAACCCTACTAAACCAAGACTAAAATTAGAACAAGAGAGGCACTCTCAGAAACAGACACCACCTGCACCGCACAGAGGAAAAGATGAGTAGACGCCAGTGCAAAAATACAGGCAACAACATAAAGACTATATGGCAACATCAGAACCTAGTGATTCTATACCTGCAAGACCTAAATACCATGACAGAAGAACAGAAGAAATCAACCCTAAAATGACTTTAAGAAGATGATAGAGGCCTTAAAGAAGAAATAAAACATTCCCTCAATGAGGAAATAAAAACTTTCCTTAAAGAGGAAATGAAAAACTCCCTTAAAGAGGAAATGAAAACTTTCCTTAAAGAAGAAATGAAAAACTCTCTTAAAGAGGAAATAAAAACTTCCCTTAAAGAGGAAATGAAAAACTCATTAAAGAGGAAATAAAAACTCCCTTAAAGAAATGGAAGAAAAAACGAACAAAAATGGGAAGAAATCAAATCAAGCCAAGAAAAAGCAATTAAACAGATGAAAGAAACATTCCAAGATCTGAAAAATGAATTTGAGACAATAAAGAAAACACATGCTGAGAGAATGCTGGAAATAGAAATCCTGACAAACAAACAGGAACTACAGAAACAAGCATAACCAACCGATTGCAAGAGATGGAACAGAGAATCTCTGACACTGAAGACACGATAGAGAAAATAGATTCGTCAGTCAAAGAAAACACTAAAGACAAAAAAGTCGTAACACAAAACGTCCAGGAAATTTGGGACACCATGAAAGACCAAACTAAGAATAATAGGGATAGAAGAAGGAGAAGAATACCAACTCTAAGGCACAGAAATATATTCAACAAATCATAGAAGAAAACTTTCCTAACCTAAAGAAAGAAATACCTATGAAGATACAAGAAGCTTACAGAACACCGAATAGGCTGGATCCAAAAAAAAAAAGTCCCTCGCCACATAATAATCAAAACACTAAACACACAGAACAAAGAAGAAATATTAAGAGCCGCAAAGGAAAAGACAAGTAACATATAAAGGTAAACCATCAGAATAACACCAGACTACTCAATAGAGACTATGAAAGCTAGAAGATCATGGACAAATCTCATGCAGACACTAAGAGATCACGGATGCCAACCAGACTATTATACCCAGAAAACTCTTAATCACCATAGGTGGAGTAAAGAAAATATTCCAGGATAAAACCAGATTTAATCAATACCTGTCTACAAACCAGCCCTACAGAAAGCACTAGAAGGGAAAATTCAACCCAAAGAAGCTAAACACATCATGAAAAATCAAGCAATAGATAATCCCACACAACATACACCACAGAAGGACAACACAACACAACCACAAAAAATAACAGGAATTAACAATCATGGTCATTAATATCCATCAATATCAATAGTCTCAACTCACCTATACTGGCGATCTCTGAGCAGGCTTCAGATTTTGACAGTTGATGAAAGATACGACAAGCATTAATGTGTGGGTGAAAAGCTTGGTGAAATTCTGAGTGAAGTTTTAGTTAAAGTTGGTTGAACTTGGGATTGACTGGGAGGCAAAGATTTAAAAAGCAGAAGATTCTCTCAAGACACAAGTTGTGTGATAATAGTGTGTTTTGTGTGTGTGAATGACAATTTGTAAATGTTGAATTCTAGGCTTCGACAATCATTGTCAGTGCAGATCAAGCTGTAAGTATTTATGTTTTAAAACTTAAATTATAAAGCTAGTTACGTCTTTCTAACAACTAGTTTTAATGTTTATGAGCATATTTTACCTACATTACCTTTTCAGGATGTTGAGAAAGATGCATCACAAGCACAGGCTGAAGGCTGGGGGCTAGATGGTTTTGAGGAAGAGGTCTTAGTGGACTCTTTCATAGAGCAAAGGGAAGCAATGCCTTCTGGGAAATGAGCTGTTTTAATCTAGTCTTTAAGATTAGAAGTCAAAAACAAAAATATTAAGGAAAGGAAAACCTAATTGATCTTTGAAGTATTGTTATGTGGAATTGAGTGGGACTTTTGAGGCCTTTCTTCCAGAAAACAAGGACTTGGTTGTCAGGCCTATATTAGGTCTAAACCTTGGTGCCATGTAGTTGTACTTAAATCATTTCAATGGAAAGTGTCTTAGTGATTGGAACTTCTAGTGCAGTTTGGAGTTCTTCCATTTGAAAAATGTGATATTTGCATGGGATTGTTTGAATCTTGTTTTCTAGTCCCTCCCCATCACCACCCTCATAGTCTGAAGGTAGATTTTTCTCTTGATAAAGGAACAAAAAAAGTGAACATCTTGTTTGTAAATAGGTATCTAGTAACTAGTGGTAAACTTGAAATGGTAGAATTCTTTAAAGCCTAGTTCTAGGTAGCCTTAAGAAAATGTATCTTAATTATTTTTGAACCTGTATTCACCTTGCTTTTTTCAAATATCTTAAGTTATATTTTCTTTTTCAGAGCTGCTTCTTATTTGGGGCTACTTTTTTTTTTTTAATCGAGGCGTAATCCATAAAAGGGTATATTGTTTTGATGAGACTTTTTACAACTGTGGCTGGATGTCTTTCTTTAGTCTTCCAAGAAGGGCCATTTTCCTTTTTTAGAGTTACTTTTTAAAGTCATGAGATCAACAACTTGGACTACTATGCATGTATGTGCTAATGCAAATTAAAGCCCAAGTTGACCTCCAGCAGCAGTTCATTCTATGTTGACAGTGAGAGAACACTTTGCCTGTTAGGATACTGTTACTTGTGGACTGAAATGCTAAAGAAACCCCTCCCCCTATTTTGTTTTTTGCAAAAATCAAGGTATATTCTAGGGTTTCCTGGTTGACCTCAATAGATAAACTGAGATGATAGTCTTAGTTCAGAAATGATCTGAATGTAGATTTACAGTCTACATGTACAGCTGGCTAAATGAGATCACTTTCACAGTTCTGCATGTATCCCATCGGCTCCCCATTAGTCACTGAACTCTTAAAACTGGCATTGTAACATTATCACAATGTTTTGCACCAATTTTATAAACTTTACAGTGCAATATGTGTTCCTTTTCCGAGGCAAACCAAAGGTATATTTCTCAAGGTTCTGCTGCTATCAGCAGCGTTGATGGAGGATTTTTTTATACATTTGTAATAGATAGAAATAAACCAGAAAAAAAAGAAGAAAAAAAAGTGGTTGAGGAAAAGGTGAACACTGCAAGAATACTCAAAAGGGCTGAGAGTTGCAAACGCCAAGAATGGCTTTGCATAGTAAATGGAATAGAACAGCTCTGAACTATAGCTTACTTTTCCTGGTTTGGTCTGACAGAATGATTGAATGCTTTTGTACAAAAATCAGAGCCTTAAAAACAAGGATTTGGTGAGATTGTAAAATGGTGTGCCACTTTGGCAAAACAGTTTGGTGGTTGGTCAAAATGCAAAACATTGTTACTCTGTTACTCAACAATTCTACCGTTAGGAATATATCCTCAAACTACTGAAAATGTGCACCTATGAAACATGTACATGAAGGTTTACCGCAGTGTGTTGCTAATAGTAAAAAGTTAAAACACTCAAATAGCTATCAAATACTGGAGAGAAATAAAATGTGGCTTATTCATACAATAGAATATTATTAAGACATAAAAATGAATGAGAAACTGACAGATTAAATGACTTTGGTGAACCTTCATAATTTCATTTGTAGATCTTTCTATTTCTAATTTATAAATACATTTGGGGTTATAAATTATAAATGTACTGCCTCCTGTCAACATTGTATACTTCTATTTGATGATTTCTGTGTCAAACATTATATGGAAATGTTTCCAAGTATTTTCTGTATTAACTGTGAATGAATAGAACAAAATAAATTGCCTGTGATGGAAAAAAAAGAGACACTATGGCCACGGCAACTCTTATAAAAGGAAACATTAATTGGGTGGCTTGCAGTTTCAGAGGTTTAGTCCATTATTATCATGGTGGGACATGGTGGCTGCAGACAGACATAGTGCTAAAAAAGGAGCTGAGAGTGGAGGAGGAGCTACATCTTGATCTGCAGGTGACAGGAAGTGAACTGAGGCACTGAGCATAGCTTGAGCATATACGAGACCTCAAATCCCACCCCCACAGTAACACACTTCCTCCAACAAGGCCATATCCACTCTAACAAGGCCACACTTCCTAATAGTGCCACTCCCTTTGGGGGCCATTTTCTTTCAAACCACCACAGTGTCATTTTATGACTACTTTTTTTTTTTTTTTTTTTAGAACAGTAGTATTTGGTTTTACCCTAGCTCCCTAGTCTCATGTTCTTGGTCACCGAAGCAGAGTTGGGTAGGGCTTCCATCTTGTGGAATGACCTTAAGTCAATCAGATATTGGTTGGTTACTTTGTGCCACCATTGCACTCGCTTAACTTGCAGACAGGACACAATTGCCAGTCAAAGTTTTTGGGCCGGGTTGGAGGTGGCGCACACCTTTAATCCTTGCACTCGAGGAGACAGAGGCAGTGGATCTCTGAGTTCAAGGCCAGTCTGGTCTACACAGTCTGTTCCAGAACAGCCAAAGCTATACAGAGAAGCCCTGTCTCCAAAAAAAAAAAAAAAAAAAAAAAGTTAGCCGGGCGGCATATGCCTTTAATCCCAGCACTTGGGAGGCGGAAGCAGGCGGATCTCTGTGAGTTCGAGGCCAGCCTGGGCTACAGGGTGAGATCCAGGACAGGCTCAAAGCTACACAGAGAAACCCTGTCCCAAAAACCAAAACAAAAAAAAAGGTTTTGTTGGGTTGGTTTATATTTCTCTTTTGGTACAATGTAGAGTACTTTCCTCTACCAAAAACTCTAGAACATAGAACATGTAGGCACACACCAGCTCGACTTCTCCATGTTCAATGAGTTGTATAAGTGTCATCTTCAGTAATGGGACCTTGCTGTCAGTTTATGGAGAACAACCTATAATCTTGGCAACAGTCTGGGTTGTTTGGAGATTCCTGTGGGACCCCTTTGGCTAACAACTCAATTAGATGTAACCCAGTCCTGGCACTGGAAGCTTCATTTGGTGATAAGATATGGCCAGTTGAGGCTCTGTCTCCCCCATTATTTGGCAGTTTTCTGTAGATCAACTTCATATGTGTATATAGTTTAGGAAACATCTACTGTAATCAGTTTTCATGCTACCCCTCAAATGGCCCTCAATTTTAGCTGTCTTTCCCTATGTTTCCACCTTTGTCCTTCTCTTTCCTTCCCTCTCCACTTCATCTTCATGTTCCACCCCTCCTAATCCATCCATGATTATCTATTCTATTTCCCTTTCCTAATAAGAGTTATTTGCTCCCCCAGTCCCTTCCTCTATATCTAACTGTGGTGATACATTGTGTACCCTAATAAAATTTACCTGAAGATCAGAGGACAGAACAAGTCACTAGATTAAACATAGATGCCAGGCAGTGGTGACACACACCTTTAATCCTAGCACTCGGGAGGTAGAGATCCATCTGGATCTCTGTGAGTTCAAAGTCACCCTGGACTACATGAGAAAAGGTACATAAGACATGAGGAGACAGGAAGTAAATGCTTTTCAGGCTGAGGAGTCCTAGAGGTAAGAGGTGGCTGTGGCTTGTTCCTTTGTGTCTCTGATCTTTTAGCATTTACCCCAATATCTGGCTCTGTTTTTTTTTTTTTTTAAAGATGGTTTAGCAATTTGTGTTACATCTAACCTCTGTGGTTCTATAGACTAGGTTGGTTATCATTGAATTAACAGCTACTATCCACATGTAAGCAAATACATACTATATTTGTTGCTCTGGGTCTGGGTTACCTCATTTGGAATGATTTTTTTTCTAGTTCCATCCATTTACCTGTGAATTTCATGATTTCATTTCTTTAATGGCTGAGTAATATTCCATTGTGTAAATGGATCACATTTTCTTTATCCATTCTTCTGTTGAGGAACATCTATATTGCTTCCAATTTCTGGCCATTATGAATAGAGCAGCAATGAACATGGTTGAGCAAGTGTCTCTGTGATAGGATGAAGAGTCTTACGTATATGCCCAAGAATGGTATAGCTGGATCTTGAGTAGATCAGTTCCCATCTTTCTGAGGAAATACCACACTGATTTCCATAGTGGCTGTACAAGTTTGTACTCCCACCAGCAATGAGTGAATGTTCCCCCTTACACATCCTTGCCAGCATGAGCTGTCATTTGTTTTATTAATCTTAGCATTCTGACTGGTGTAAGATGGTATCTCAGAGTTGTTTTTTTTGTTTTGTTTTGTTTTGTTTTTTGCTTTTTTTGTTTTTTGTTTTTTCGAGACAGGGTTTCTCTGTGTAGCTTTGCGCCTTTTCCTGTAACTCACTTGGTAGCCCAGGCTGGCCTCGAACTCACAGAGATCCGCCTACCTCTGCCTCCCCAGTGCTGGGATTAAAGGCGTGCGCCACCGCCGCCCGGCTTCAGAGTCGTTTTGATTTGCATTTCCCTGCCTGATGGGTAAGGATGCTAAATATTTCTTTAAGTATTTCTTAGCCATTTGAGATTCCTCTATTGAGAATTCTCTGTTCAGATATGTACCCCATTTTTAATTGTATTATTTGATTTGTTGATGCCTAGTTCTTAGGTTCTTATATATTTTGGATATTAGCCATCAATTAGATGTGGGGTTTGTGAAGATCTTTTCCCATTCTGTAGGCTGTCATTTTGTCCTATTGACAGTGTCCTTTGTCTTACAAAAGCTTTCCAGTTTCATGAGGTCCCATTTATTAATTGTTGATCTTAGTGCCTACACTATTGGTGTTCTTTTTAGAAGTTGTCTCCTGTGCCAATGCATTCAAGGATATTACCCACTTTCTCTTCTATCATGTTCAGTGTATCTGGTTTTATGTTGAGGTCTTTGATCCACTTGGACTTGAAGTTTGTGCAGGGTGAGAGATGTGGATCTATTTGCATTCTTCTACACACCAATATCCAGTTAGACAAGCACCATTTGTTGAAGATGCTTTGTTTTCCTTCCAGTATGAATTTCTGGCTTCTTAATCAGAAATTAGGTGTCCATAGGTGTGTGAATTTATGCCTGGATCTTCAGTTCAATTCCATTGATCAACAAGTATGTTTTTATGCCAATACCAGGCTATTTTTATTGCTATAACTCTGAGGCACAAGTTGATATCAGGAATGGTGATACCTCCAGCAGTTCTTCTGTTATTCAGAATTGTTTTAGCTATCCGTGTGTGTGTGTGTGTGTGTGTGTGTGTGTGTGTGTGTGTGTGTGTGTTTCCATATGAAGATGAAGATTGTCCTTTCAATTGTGTTGGAATTTTGATGGAGCTTGCACTGCATTGAGTCTGTAGATTGTTTGTGGTAGGATGGCCATTTTTACTATGTTAATCCTATTGATCCATGAGCATGGGAGAGCTTTCCATCTTCCAATATCTTCTTCAAGTCTCCAAGTTTTTTTAAATTTTATTTATTTTATATGTATAGGTGTTCTGCTTGCATGTATGTCTCTATACTGGATGGGTGCCTGGTAGCAAGAAAGCCAGAAGGGGACATCTGATCTCCCAGGATTGGAGTTACAGACAGTTGTGATGTGGGTGCTGGGATTCAAATAGTGCTCTTAACCACTGAGCCATCTCTCCAGCCCCAAGTCTCAAAGCTTTTATCATACAAGTCTTTTACTTGCTGGGTTAGAGTAACCCCAATATATTTTATATTATTTGAGGCTATTGTGAAGGGTGTTGTTTCCCTGCTTTCTTTCTCAGTCCATTTGTCATTTGTATATAGGAAGGCTACTGATTTTTTTAGTTAATTTTATATGTAACTACTTTGCTGAAAGTGTTTATCAGCTGTAGGAGTTCTCTGGTAGAATTTTTGGGGTCACTTACATATATTATCATATCATCTTCAAATAAAGATCCTTTGACTTCTTTTCCAGTTTGTATCCCTTTGATCTCCTTCAGTTGTCTTATTTACTGTAGCTAAGACTTCAAGTACTGACTGAGGAAGGAGGATCTCTACAAGTTTGAGGCTATCCTTGTATACTTGATGAGTTCCAGGTCAGCCTAATCTACATAGGGAGTTACAGGCCATCCAAGGCTATAAAGTAAGGTCCTTTCTCAAAAAATAAAAAAGGGGAGTCTTGGGAGATGGCTCAGAGATTCAGACACCCCTAAGCCACATGCAAGCTTGATATGGTTGTGTTCAACTGTAGCCCTAGCACTTGGGGGAAGGAGACAGGTGGATGCCTGCTGGACAGCTTTAATGAGAAGGCACCTCTCAAAACACAAAATGGCAAGTGATAGAAAAGGACACCTAACTTCAACCTCCGCTGGTTAACACCTCTCTCTCTCTCTCTCTCTCTCTCTCTCTCTCTCTCACACACACACACACACACACACACACACACACACACATACATGAGGACATGCACAGATGTGCATATACACATACATCATATGCATACATACAAAATAAATGACAATTTTTAAAAAAATACAGATAAAGACATAGCACATTTTATATGCATATTTCCAAATGTATGTGTAAATCCTTTAGAATCAACTTGGAAGGACACAAGCCAATCCAATAATGCTGGCTGCCTTCACAAAGGGGCTGAAGAAGATCCCAGTAGGAGATATTAAACATAGGGAACTTAATTTAACCTTATTTGTAATATTGCAACTTTTATGAAGAGTTTACTTACATATTAGTTTAAATATTATACAATATGTGTATGCATCAAAACATCACATGGTACCCCATAATATGTACAACTTGTATATGTCAATAATTTTTAAAAGAAGCAGTGACTTCAGACTGACAACTATAATTTGATTTATAACTTTGATATATCTAAAAAAAGGAACCAGTGAGCCCTAGATACATAAATATATGAAACCAACATAGAAGGTCACACTGTCAACTAGTTAATTTTCATGTGCCTTCATTTCTCCACCTCTAAGGTTTAATTATGAATACATTTTGATGAAATTCAGGTGTACAATTAATGTATACTAATCAGAAGAGTAACTACCTACTAGGGCCGTTACTTAAGATATGTAAGGATTACAACTTATTAAAGGGGAAAAGGTAGTGGTCAGGTTAATGTAAGCCATGTTACAGTTCTGTTTCTCATTATCAAACAACATCCTGGTTTTCATGGACCAAGCTCTTGTGAGGTGAGCAGCATGAGTCAGCCTCTTGTGTCTTAGCAGTCCTGGAACGCTGAGCAGATCAAGTTTCTAAGACTATAAGACTGAAGATCTAAATTGGACTGACGCTGAAAGCACCAGGCCATGCCAGCCAGCAGGGTCTGTTGATAGTTAGCTAGCTACCATTCGCCGTGATAACGCACTTCTGCCATTCCTCATCCAGTTACGATACCATGAGGGGAGGGGAGGGCTATGCAGAAGGAATATAACGAGTAGAAAATGCATTTAAGTATCAACAGGTGGTGGAGGTGGGGAATTATGGATGGATTTCAACGTTTTGTGTCGCTTTTTCTGTGTTTTGCAAGTTTTCCTCGGTGATCATGTATTATTTTAATGTTTTGAAAATGTGTTTAAATAATATTGAGATGAAGAAAATCCAGAGGACAGACACTTGTCTGAGCAGGGGGATACTCTCTCCAAATTGAACTCTTTCGCTGTACACTAAGGACTTGAAGAGGTTTATTTACCAGTTTTATTTACCAGGTTTATTTGCATAGGTAGTGACTGCAACGGAAACTATTTGCCGGAGAAATCCATGTCACTGTATTGAACTGCATCATTGACTGGCTGTTTAACCTGAAAATCCCAGCTCAGTGTTCTTGAGCACTCACCCTTCATCATCATTATCAAATATTTGCTAGTCACTTTCCAAGGTGCTCTTTGCTATACTTAGTGAAGAACAGGCTGTGGCGCCGGCAGTGGTGGCCCAGAGGCAGCTAAAGAGAGAGAGAGAGAGAGAGAGAGAGAGAGAGAGAGAGAGAGAGAGAGAGAGAGAGAGAGAGAGAGATATGAACGAAAATGCAAAATCACTGTGGCCAGAGTAAAGTAGCCAGGGAAGGCTTAGATTTAGAACTCGAAAGGTCAAGCGACAGCCTAATTCTCTTACCCCGCACTTCAGAAAGCAGGTGGTACTCCAGCTGAGCCCTGACTGGGGTGCAGGCTTTGGAACAGCAGAGAGCAAAAGGTGGGGGTGGGGACTGTAGAGCGCGGAAGCAAAGGCCCTGGGGACCGCTTGCAGGAAGCAATTCCTCAAACCTGTCACAGTGTCCTCTGCAGCCTTCTTCCCTAACCCTCTCTCCCGCTTTATTTTCAGCTGAATCTTTGTCACCTACACACTATGGGGAAGCCTCCCAAAGCAGATACTCCCTTGCCAGCTGTCCCATCAAGGCCACCCTCGGTCGCTGCTCGCTCCCGCCTGCAACACTTGCTTCCTCAAAGATCCCTAACTGCTTCTTCCTTCCCACTCTGTGGGCTCTAAGGAGGCAATAACCCCAGGGAGCTCTCTTTTGTTTGGCTTCAGAGTTTAATCCGACTTTTAAGTCAAATAAAGATCCGGAAATCGAATCGCTCAGCCCTTGAGCGCAAACGCGTCTCTCCTTTCAGTTTTGAAGTTCCCGTGGGTTCCTAAAACTAGTCCTTCAGAAGTGAGAGCAACTGCCTGTGCGCACAACAGGCGTGCAAAATTAAAATAGTCACTTGCAGTGTTTCGAAAATAACCCCAGGAGAGCACATTGCCTACGGGGACACATTCTGGGCAGTGAGCGGCCAGCCTGTGGGCGCAGCGCGCAGCTGCAGGACCCACGCCCCGCCCCCGCACGCTCGCCAGGGGAGGCGGTGCTAGGGCCGCTGACCCGCCGCACTTGCCAGCCTGGAGTCTCCCGGCCGGGCCGCCGCGGTCCCTTTCAGTGGAACGGAGGATGCCGCTTCGGCACCTGGAGGTCACGGGAGACTGAGGGGAGACCGGGGCGTTGCGGGCCGAAGCCTAGAGCACCGGAAGCTGAGCCGTCGCCTGAGCGGACTCCGAGGCCGCTGGAGCAGGGCGCTGCGCGGGAACCATTGGCCACGCAAGTGAACGAGCGCTTCGAAGGTTTCCGCAGGCCTGGTGGCCAAGCTTCCCGAGTGTGGATTGGGGGATTAGGGACGTGGCGCAATGAGGAGCCGGAGTAACTCGGGGGTTCGCCTGGATGGCTATGCTCGGCTGGTGCATCAGACCATCCTGTGCCATCAGGTAAGTGTAAGCAGGGGTGAAGTGAGAGCTGCTGGACACTGACCCGGGGTGAACCCTAGAATGCATTTGTGCGGAAGCCCTAAAAGATCCTGAAAGAAAGTTAACACGTTAAACCCGAGTAAAGAACCCAAGTGTGGCATGAACAACCCCCACCCCTCTGCAGTAATTCCTGAGTAGTGGTTTCTGAGCTCAGAGGTACCCCCCCCCGCCCCCCAGCTACAGCTCGGTTCCAGGACCAGAGTTGCAAGAGGTGTCAACACTTGTTTATTGACGCCCTCACCCCAGGCTTGTGCCATCTCTTTCCACCCCCCACCGAATGGAGGAGAACATTTAGCTATCCTATGAGACCTTAGACTATTTTGAAGGTCAAGGCACTTTGTGTATACTTTTAAGCTTTGTGTAAACTATTTAAACAGTTTTGCTCAGTGGCTTAGGCTGGCCTTGAACTTGGGATCTTTCTGCCACAGCCTTCTGAGTTTAGATAACAGATCATAAGCCAGTGGGTTTTTTTTGTTTGTTTCCTAAGTTGTTTTTGTTTTGTTTGTTTGAGACAGGATTTCACCATGTAGCCCAGGCTGACCTCAAACTCCCCATCCACCTGCTTTATCTCCTCAGTGCTGAGATTACAGGTATGCACCATAGCACCTGGCTAATACATACTTTTCGGAGTTGTTTGGTTTGTTTTGGGAACAAAGTCTTACTCTGTGGCCCACGATGACCTGAAACTCACTATGTAGCCAAGGCTGGCCTTGAAATAACATCAGTCTTCCTGCTTCAGTCTCTCCAGCCAAGGAATTATAGGCATAAGGCACCACACCTGACTGTATATGTTTTTAAATATATTTCTTCTGCTCCTTTACTTTATTAGTAGTTGAATTTAAAAAATGATTTTAGAAATTCTTAGTAATACATGTAATAATAATACCTTTAATAATGCCTTTATTTTAATGATACCCACATTTGGGATTTTTAAGCCTTCAGCTAGCTCTTTCCTTGGTCTTAAGATAGCTGGAGGGAAGAGAACAAACTTTCTGTTACAAAATGAATATATTTTACAACACAGATTAGCAACAGCAGCACACTGAGTAGTCCATAATACTTTCATTGTGTACTTGAAATTTGCTGAGAGAGCAAATCCCACCATTTCAAAGTGAGGTGATGGATGTAGTAACTTGATTGCGCTAGTCATTCCACAATACATTCATGTATGTGTCAAATTATAATGTTGCAGGCTGTAAATATTTATAATTTTTATTGTCAGTTATAACTCGGTAAAGCTGGGGGATAATGTCTGCCTGAAATTGGTAAAAAGAAAAGGAAGTTCTAAAACTCAAGAATGGGGAAGAAGGAGAAAGACTAAAATTTCCAAATAAAATATTTCATAGATTGTTTCCTTTAACACTCTGAACTTAACTGTCTGTCCTCTCTTGATTGATCTTGCAGAATCCAGTAACAGGATTGCTTCCGGCCAGTTATGATCAGAAGGATGCCTGGGTCCGAGATAATGTGTATAGCATCCTGGCTGTGTGGGGTTTGGGCCTGGCATATCGGAAAAATGCAGACCGTGATGAGGACAAGGCAAAGGCCTATGAACTGGAGCAGGTAATCAAAATAAACTCCCGTGGAGATGTGGAGCTAAGTGTGGTTGTAGTAGAGTGAGTGGGAGTTGAAAGGAATGTCATCCCTAGGCCGTCTAGCTGAAACTGCCTTCTAGAAAGGTTTCTTGTACTGTAGCTGAAGCAGTTTTGGTTCAGTTTAGTTTGGTTTGGTTTGGTTATTGCAGTGGAAACTTGAAAATGGCAGATTCAAGGGAAGGGGTACAGTATGTTCATTACTTTAAAAATCCTACCCTGATAAGTTCCTAAAGTTAATAATCCCCTAAGTGTATTTTCAGGTTCCACCATTTCATTGAGAAGACTATTTGGGAGCAGATATATACTATTTTACTTATTTTTGGAAAATAATTGTATCTATATAAGCATAAGTGACATAAATCAACAGGCCGTCCTCACTAGACAAAAGTAATGTTGATCTGTATAGCTGTGACCACTATTTTAGAGAGCCTGTTGCCTGCCTGGGGACAAATTGAGGTCAGAGTCAGGAGATGATCTTAAGCCAACTTTTAAGGCACCTTCCCCTCAGTAAGTTAGCATCCTTTATAGAACTTCTGGACACGAAGGGAACTATGTCCTCTGAAGTGTCTAAGAAAGCAATGATTTGGCATCATTTGGATTACATGAGACCTTTAATGATAAAGCACTCTATCAGTTGTAAGTATATGGGGATCCTTTTTCATTAGTGAGAAGGAGCCTTACCAGACCAGCCATTTTCTCCTGTCGTTTCCCTTGAACTTAGAAAACCAGAGCTCCGTTTGTGATCTATAAGTCAGGATATTGAGATTTGGTTATTTTAAGAGCAGCAATATATTCAGAAGTAGCAGTTCCCGGCAGTGAGACAAGTCTCACTGTGCTATCATCATCAACAGCAGGCGTTTGTGTAATTCTTTCAAGCCATTACTGAGAGACATAAAAATTGATGGAGTTTTTGCATTAGCCTAGGAAGTACAGACTTTAGTAGAAATAACGTCATAATAGAAATTTGGAAGACATAGTAGTATTTTTTAAAACCCCTAGTCCTACATCCTATCCTGAATGTTTTGGTATTTTGATCTCAGTAGTTCCTTGTAAATACATGCCTGATATAATTTGATCAAAACTTTTCAAGATTATTAGAATAAATCTGTTGTCCCATCATCCTGCTGAGTTGGTGTCTTTCCTTATTTGACCCAAGTGGGAAAATGAGGAAAGAGGTGAATTGCCAGTTCTAAAATTTTAGTGTCCTGTTATATAACCTTTCACATAGCTGAAAAATATTTTTATGTCACCCTATTAGTAACTTTAGAATGTTTCAAAATATTGTGGAAATGGGAAATAGCTTCAGAAAAGCTTTTGTGGGAACTCTAATTTTTATATGGACTTGTATGAATCAAAACAAATTTGATTATTAGATCTCTTGTTTTAAAAAACCTGTCAGCATTAATTTAGAGTGGGGATTAGAAATCCACCCATCTTTGTAAAGGGTCAGATAATCAATGTTTTTGGCATATAGGTCACTTGTCTCTAATTACTCAGCTCTGTAGGTATAGCAGAAAAGAACCAGAGATGATATGTAAAGAATTAGCATGGCAGTGTTCCAATAAAACTTTATTTACAGAAACAGTTATGGATTGGATTTGTCCCTGACCCAGATAAGTAATTCTAAACTCTGGTGGTACATTGGAATTTCTTGGAAAGCTTTTCAGAGATAGCCTTACTGGACCTAACTTTCAAACAGTTTAAAATTCTATTATAGACAGATCTAATAATGTGCCTACATAATAACTGATCTATAACTAGTAAATTATCTGATCTATAACTAGTAAATTAAATCCAATACATCCATGGATTAAATTTCTACCTATTGCCAACATAACATTACTATGTAGATTTCCCCCAAAACATTGTTAATCATTTATATACTTTCTTCCAACTTTTATTTTAGCTTCTCTCTCATAAACTCTGAGAATAGAAGAGAATTGTGGATGAGAAGAAGAAATGGCTTTAACTAACTTCTATATTGTATATTGGAAATAGAATTATACACGAGTATACTTTTACAAATATCCCCTTGCTTGTGCATATACATACAGTCTCATAGCTATAAAAATAAATATTCAGGTAAATCATGGTTTCTTTGGCTGCCTCCAATTCTGGTTCTTTTATTCTCCTGTATCATCTCTCATCTTTTTTTCACGGCTTTTCACACCTTTATGAGAATGATTTCCAGATCTTTTCCTTTAACTCTAATCTCACTTGAGATCCAAACTAGTTTTTATTTGCCTGCTTACTAGTTTTCCCTGTGTATTCTGTGGTTCTTCAAACTCTGTGTGCCTGAAAACCCACCTTTCTAAGTAAAACCAAACACAATATCCTACCAAACAGTAGCAACTTGCTGTTTCTCTTAAGAGTGTCTTCATTTTATAGTCACCCTCACAGTATTCCTTTAAAAATTTCTCATAGTGTGGTCTGTGGAACACAAGGCCAATTGAAGACCTTCTAGATTGTGAAACAGAAAGCTGTGTAGAGAGGTGAAGAAGCTATTCTATGCAGTGATGTTCTAAAACATACTCGCTACTCTTGCCAGGCATGTATGTGATCTGTACATATAATCCAAACACCCACACATGTAAAATGAAAAAGAAATCTTTAGAAATAAAATGAAAAACTTGAAAAGATGCTATGGAGGCTGTAGGGCATATACTAGAGGATCCTTAGAGCTATGCGAGTTGACTTGCTCCTTTTCCCTAGGTGGAGTCTCCCCTGCTAGATGGTTAGCTTATTTTTAGGTAAAACTGCCAAGCATATATTATTATTTAAATCCAAGGAGTCATAAACTATGGCTTTTGATTCTTCAACTTTTAGCTGCAATCTGTTCTGTGTACCTATAAAGGAAATGCCATGTAAATAGAACCCAGGATAGGGTTACTTGTTCTCAAAAGGTCATGTACCGACTGAAGTTGCTGAGTAAGTGGTCTTGTATCTCAGTCTGTTTCCATTTATTTCTAACAGTCTCGTTTCCATTTATTTCTGCAGAGTGTAGTGAAGCTAATGAGGGGACTGCTGCACTGCATGATCAGACAGGTATGGAATTGGCAACAACTGCTCAGACACCAGCGGACAACGTCCTAGTCGTGCTTATAGCCCCTTTTCAGATTCACAAATAGTCCACTCTAATTTTAGAAAGTTTGGAACTCTCATGTGGGGGATTGTCACACACACACACACACACACTTACCACCCTGTTACAATGGGCATTTTTCCTTCCAGTCTTTTTCCTCCTTTTACAAATGATTTTTTTAAAAAATGTTTAAACTCTTAGATCCAGATCAGTTCTAGAACTAATACATTTTCAGAATTTTAAAAAGATAACACATACACGTATCATATAATTTCTCATGTCTTCAGTGGATAGAGAAAAATACTCTACAATAAAAAAAACATTTCTTTGTAGGGAATCATTCCTTTTACACCAAATGGAATAAAGCCTATAAATAGCACTATATTGATTTGAATTTAGGGTTTCCACCAAATGAGTATTGATGTAAAATGTAGTTAGAAAAAAAAAACAAAGTATTTTCAATTTTTGGATTAGGGATAAGGGATCTTGAACTTCAAGTGATTAGCATTCCCTGTCCTTTAGTGTAGCTGAATATCCTTTTATATATGAATTGAAAATCTGTAGTCCCTTACTGGTGAATTACCTGCTAGAGCTTTGCCTCTTTTTCTTTGTAGATTGTCTGTTTCTTGCCTACTGAGTTCTTGTATACTATGGATATTAAACATGTGTCACATATATTGCAAATATTTTTAAAGTCTACCATTCATGTTTTAAGTTTGACATTTTCTCCACACAAACATAGTTTAGTAAGATAACTTTATTCTAAGATCTCAAAACATGTACATATTTAATCTGACTTAACTGTGAAAATAGAAAGAAATCAACTCTCAACTTCTAAACTTCCTTATCTACAAAAGATTTTTAAATGTATATACAATTAATTATTGTATATACCTCTTTACTAGTCTGTTCACATAATATCATTTTTCTCTCTGTATTTTTTACTTCATTTGTATTTCAGATATTTATATTTTATGTCTTATTAAATAGATATAGTTCATGTTTCATGAACATATTTAAGATGTCCTGGTTATTATATATCAGAGGCCTAAACAATCACACTACATTTCAGGAATTAGGTCATGAACTTTTACCCAAGGTTTCCTGTCTGGACTTACTTACTTTCTTTCTTTTCTTTTCTTTTCTTTTATTTTATTTTGGTTTTCGGAGACAGGGTTTCTCTGTGTAGCTTTGCACCTTTTCCTGGAACTCACTCTGTAGCCTAGGCTGGCCTCGAATTCCCAGAGATCCACCCGGCTCTGCCTCCCCAGTGCTGGGATTAAAGGTGTGTGCCACCACTGCCCGGCTGTCTGTCTGTCTGTCTGTCTGTCTGTCTGTCTGTCTGTCTGTCTGTCTTTCTTTCTTTCTTTCTTTCTTTCTTTCTTTCTTTCTTTCTTTCTTTCTTTCTTTCTTTCTTTCTTTCTTTCTTTCTTTCTCTTTCTTTCTTTCTTTCTTTCTTTCTTTCTCTCTCTCTCTCTCTCTCTCTCTCTCTTCCTTTCTTCGTTCCTTCATTCCTTCCTTCCTTCCTTCCTTTCTTTTCTTTCTCTCTCTCTTTCTTTCTTTCTTTCTTTCTTTCTTTCTTTCTTTCTTTCTTTCTTTCTTTCTTTCTTCCTTCCTTCCTTTCTTTCTTTCTTTTCTTTCTCTCTCTCTTTCTCTGTGTCTCTGTGTCTCTCTCTCTCTCTCCGTGTGTGTGTGTGTGTGTGTGTGTGTGTGTGTGTGTGTGTGTGTGTGTGTTAGAAATTGAACCCAGGGCCTTATGCACGCTCAGAACACATTACCACTAAGCTATATCCCCAGCTCCCAATGATTCTCTTCTAATTTATAATTTCAGCTTTCTATAATACTATTTCTCTATTACTCTATATGGTTCTCATTAACACTTTTTATGGTATCTTCAAAATTTATCATCTTGGAGTTAGAGAGATGGCTCAGAGGTTAAGAGCACATAGTGCTCTTGCAGAGGACCTGAGTTTGTTGAGTGACTCACAACTGCCTATAACTTCAGCTCCAAGGAATCTGATGCCCTCTTCTGGCCTCTGGGGGTACCCACACCTACAAACTGCTATGCACACATGCCTAAATAAAAATAGTCTCTTCTCTCAATGTATCTGTAGATTCCTACTTTAATTTCAGGAACAAATGTGTAACACTAAGTTATTTTACTAAAGTGTTAATACTTTGAATTTCCAGTTTCTCTACAATATGGCAAAGCAAACATTTGAAAAGCATAGAAGAGAGGTGATGAACAGAAAATAGCTGGGTGGTTTTTTATTTTTTACCATTTTTTTTAATTAAAAGTAACAGATTTTTCAGTGTAGGGGAAACAGGTAACAATTTACTTTAAATGTTCACTCAGGGTTAGGCTTAGGGAAGGCAGAGTGCACTGGTGTATGCCATAATACCACAGATACATAGCATATGGGTTGACTTTTCTGACTACCCTTCTTCTACTGTTTTCTTTCCAGGTGGATAAAGTAGAGTCCTTCAAGTATAGTCAGAGTACTAAGGATAGCCTCCATGCCAAGTACAACACCACAACTTGTGCCACGGTAGTGGGTGATGACCAGTGGGGACACCTCCAGTTGGATGCTACTTCTGTGTACCTGCTCTTCCTAGCACAAATGACTGCCTCAGGTCAGTACAAGGAGAGAGTTACTGCACACCCCTAAGCTTGGAGCATCTACTCTGATCCTTTTGGCTTCTCTGTAGGTATTGGCCAGAAAATAAAATATCTTCAAAGAAGCACATTAGAAATAATGGGATTTTAAAAGTTTTGTACAGCTAGATAAGTTTTTTGAGGTCTAGGATATATCTTATTGTATTGAGAAACAAATTTGCAGTGCTAAGCTAATTAATACTCTTTCAAAATAGGAACCTGGAATTCTTGGCTAGGTTTTAGACAGGCATTTTTATTATTTATTAATTCTCAGTTGCCAGGAGATAGGAAGGAAGGTTGAAGTTTTTTTCTTATTTTCATACTATACACTAGTATGCCTGTGATTAGTGTAGCTACAGAACCACCCACTTTATATGCTCTTTATGAGTATGATCTGAATGTAAATATATATATGTTTTATTATTAAACAATATTCTATGTAAGTAGTTTGTGATTATATTTTGATGCTTGATATGTAAAAGAAAATTGTAAGAAATATGGTAGCTCACATCTGTCTATAATTCTAACACTTGGGAGGCAGATGCAGAAGGATTGTTGCAAGTTCCAGGCCAGCCGAGTAAGTTAACGTATTGACAATACCATTTTTTTCCTGTGGTGCTAGGGTTTCAATGCAGGGACTCACACATGCTAGGCAAGCACTCTTCCACTAAGCTAAAATCCTAGCTCTTTAAATTTTTTTGAGAGAGAGGGGTTCACTAAATTGCCCAGGCTAGCCTCAAACTTGTAATCTTCCTTCATCAGCCTCGCAATTAGCTGAGATTATAGGTGTGCACCATCATATCCAGCTAGTACCACACTCGTGTGTGTATCTGTAGTGCGTGTGTTCCTATGTGGGTAGAAGTACATGTTTGTATGTCTGCCTATGTATGTGGAGGTCAGAGGTTGACATCAGGTGTCTTCTCCATTGCTTTTCGTCTTATCTTTTGAAACAGGGTCTCTCACTGAACTCAAAGCTTACTAATTGCTAGACTGACTTGACTAGTGAACACTGCCTTTCTCTCCCCGCTTCCCCAGAGCTAGAGTTACAAATACGCATGACCGTGCCCAGCTTTTCTGTGGTTTCTGGGGATCACGACTCAAGTCTTCCTAATTGCAAGGCAGGTACTTTTACAGCAGAGCCGTCTGCTCAGTCCGGAATCCTGCATTTTTGACATTTCAATTTCTTTGTCTTCCTATTTGATACTAAAGGCACCCAAACTGGGAGTCCCCTCAGGATATTCTTTTCTCTTTCTCTTTCAAATAAATGCTTGCCAATAAACTCTTTAATTTTTTTCTTCTAGAACACATAGTCTAGAGTCTGAATAACCTTTCTGCAAAACTATGAATTGGCTACCCAGTTAGTTTTCTTTTCGACGAGAAATTTCTTCCAGAATAAATATAATTTTGTCTTATTTATTTAAATAGAATGGTAGTTATAATTTCATTTTGAAAAATATTTTAATTCCAACCCTGGAAGCTGTTTATTTTATTTTATTGTTGTTTTGTTTGAGACAAGGTTTTTCTGTGTAGCCCTGGCTGTACTGGAATTTGCTCTGTAGACCAGGTTGGCCTTAAACTCAGAGATCCACCTGCCTCTGCCTCCCAAGTGCTGGACTAAAAGTGTGTTAAAAAAGGCAGGTACTGACTAAATATTCCTGATGGTTTTTAAAATGATCCCCCAGATGGAAGCAGAGATACTTTAAAAAGGCTCATGAGATATATTCATTAAACAAATGTTTATTGATTCCTAACTTAAATAATTTTCAATTCAGTCAGATGACCTTGATAGGCGCTTGTAATACAGTGGATATTATTTGATTAAGTCTTTGGGAAATAAGTGAATAAATCAAAATTTACAATTCAGAACGGGAAAGTAATAATAATAAGTATAGAAGTTTGGAAGGCACTGGTCATCAAGGTAAGTTAGGGCTAGCTATTTGAGGACTTGTATAGCATGCTAAATAGTTTGAAATTATAGTCTGCAATTCTGTAGCGAGCCATTCGATGAAGATAACCAGGGGACTTTAAGGTGGTTCATTCTAATAACAAGAAGATAGATTGGATGGGGGACAAAATCAAGATGGAAGATTAGCAAAGACATTAGTGAAATACTTTTGCAAGAAATCACACAAATTTTGTATAGTGCATTTGAGTTGAAATTAAAAAGGAACTTTGTTAGATATAATTGGTGAAAAGAGTATGAAAAATCTTCGTAGAGTATTAGCAATGTTTTTGAAGATAGATTTACATAGAATTTGATTGCAGCTTATACAATGGTAGCATGAAGAGCTCCATAGACTCCAGCAAAACAGCCAAAAATGCTGAAAATTTAAGAACAAACAAGTCCTTTGAAGCCATTGGAAATTGCCCAAAGGGACATACAGTAAGTAGAGAAGCACTCCAAGAAATTAAATTATTTATAACAGTGAGAGACTGTGGTATCTGGTCTCAATCTGTCTCCTATCCCAACTCAGGATAATTGAATCATTGTCTGAGGTGGATATAACCAGAACACAGGCTTCCTCTCTCCTAAGCTATAGTGCAGTGGTTCTCAACCTTCATAATGCTATGACCATTTAGTACAGTTCCTCAGGTTGTGCTCCCAGCCATGAAATTATTTCCATTGCTACTTCATAACTGTAATTTTGCTACTGTTACAAAAGGTAATCTAAAAAATATAAAATATAAAAATATAAAAAATATTTTTGGAGCTAGAGTTTTGCCAAAGGGGTCACAGCCTACAGGTTGAGAACCATTGCTCTAGTTTAATGTTCCTGATTCTCCCTCAGAAAATAGGCTGGCATCATTTATCATTCTCCCAAGCTCTGTATTGCAGAAGCCCTAGTTCAGGCAAGTACAGCTTTGGGGTCCTCCATACCCCCAGACACCAGTGAAGTAGAATCTGCCTTAGAGTAGAGTGAGAATACTAGGTTGTCTGCTTCTTGGTTGGTTCAACCACCATCCTACACTGGAATATGCAAGCTGGGATGATCAGAAGCTCCAACTCCTGTCCAGAGCCTAGTGTGGAAAACAGAAGTGTCATTCCAAAGGAAATAGACCTCTGTACCCCACCAGCGCTGGAGCCCTGGCACAGAAGTTTTGATGGAGGGTAGAAACAAACTGTAAAAGCAAAGCTCTTTAGCTCTTTTTTTTTTTTTTTTTTTTTTTTTTTTTTTTTTTTTTTTGTTTCCGAGACAGGGTTTCTCTGTGTAGCTTTGCGCCTTTCCTGGAGCTCACTTGGTAGCCCAGGCTGGCCTCGAACTCACAGAGATCCGCCTGGCTCTGCCTCCCGAGTGCTGGGATTAAAGGCGTGCACCACCACCGGCCGGCCTCTTTAGCTCTTCTTAAGAAAATTAACTTCTTGAAGGAAGTTTGGGAAAGTTCAATGCAGATTTTGGTTCTTAGTAATTAAGATGAAGGGCCAGATAGATGACTCAGCAGTTAAGAGTACTGGCTGCTCTTCCAGAGAACTTGGGCTCAAGTTTCAGCCCCTACATGATGGCTCACAACCATCTGTAACTCCAGTTGCAGGAGATTGATGCCTTCTTTTGGCCTCTACAGGCACTGCATACACATGGTGCACCCATGCTGGTAAAACCCACACACAACAAAGTTAAGTCTTTTTTAAAAACATGTCTAAATAATTTAGATGAGGTTAACTGTTCAGTAACAACAAGAAACTAAAAGACAGATTAGCTAGAAATTTTAACAGATCCAAAGAAAGCTAAGGGGTGCTTCTAGGTGTTAGCCCAAGTATCAAAGACTTGACTCAAAGATTGTATGGGAAAGGGCCTGAGTTTAATTGTTTAAAATGATGGGGCAATTTATGTTTGGTGATTCTACAAAACAACAGAGTGATCAGTTGAAGTCAGTGGTGTGGGCTTACCTTGATACCAACAGAGGCAGATATCTACCACATCTTGGAAAAAGATAGTTAATGAGCTCCTTTCCCCAATATCAACATTGTCTTCTAAGGATGACAATGCATGTCCCCAAGGCTGTATCCTCTGAGGACTACCAGAGGCTGTGTGCACTGGGGGAATACATTTTACTGAAAGATGTAGCTGGAGTTTTTTTCCAGTCCAGCCTGGGCCCGCAGCCACTCAGACCCAAGTAAACACACACTTATATCACTTATAAACTGTATGGCCATGGCAGGCTTCTTGTTATCTAGTTCTTATATCTTAAATTAACCCATTTTTATTAATCTATAAGTTGCCACGTGGCTTGTGGCTTACCGGTACTTTTACCTCTTGTTTCCTCTGTGACTGGCTGGCAACTCCTGACTCAGCCTTCCTGTTCCCAGAATTCTTCTCTCTCCTTATCCCGCCTGTATTATACTTCCAGCCTGGCTACTGGCAAATCAACATTTTATTTATCAATCAATCAAAGCAACACACATTCACAGCATACAGAGCGATATCCACAGCAGAGAGAGTTCAGTCAAATCCCTAAATAAACAAAAACAATCCCCAGAGAAGAGGGTATCAGGATCTAGTGTTCTCACAATGTACTCTATAATAATACCCAGTTTTCAAATTAAAAATTTAGACACAAAGCAAGAGGATTGGGAGTTCAAGGCCAGGCTCAACTGCACAGTGAGTTCAAGATCATCTTAGGATACATGGGGCTCTTTTCTCAAAAAAAGGAAAGAAGGAAAAAAAGAGGGAGAATTCTCTTGGATATGATAGCAAAAGCATAAACAGCTAAAGAAAAAATCATAATTGTAATTTACCAAAATTAATATTTATGCTTCCAAAGACCCATTCAAGAAAGTAAAAGAGAATCTATGTATAGTATGATGTCAGTTTGTGATCCTAGCACTTGGGAGATATAGGTAGGAGGATTCAGACTTAATGGTCATCCTCAACTAAATAGCAAATTTGATGCTGACCTATATGACTCCATTTAAAAAACAAACACCTCTCTGTCTCATGTATGTATGTATTTGTGTCATGTGTGTTTGTAAAATCAACATAGATATAGAAGAAAATATTTGCAAATCATATATAAGCTATAAAGTATAAAGAATTCTAATAACTCATTATTTAGATTACCAGCATAATTAAGTCAGATGTGGTGGGATGGTAGATGCTTCTAAACCTAGTAGTTGGAAGGTAAAGGTGTGGGGGTCTCACATTTGAGGCTATAGGGAGATCCTGTTTTAAAACAAAAGAGAAAAAGGAAAGAAAAAAATAGCTTCCTTTAAAATGGCCATAGTGGGCTAAAAAGATGAACCAGTATTTAATGGCACTGACTGCTCTTCCAGAGGACCTGGTTCAGTTCTTAGCACCCATATGGTAGCTAACAACCATCTCTAACTCTAGTTCCAGGCAATCTGATGCCTTCTTCTGGACCCCATGGACATGTGGTACACAGACATACATGCAGGCAAAGATACCCATACACATAAAAAAAAGCTCAAAATATTTCAAAAGTGGCTAGGGGATCTGAATTGATTTTTCTTTAAAGAGTATATATAAATAACCATTAAGTACATGAAAAGATGCTGTGCATCATTAGTCACTAGAGAACTGCTGACCTGAATCACCATAGGAACCACCTCAGCCACTCTAGAATTATAGTAATCAAGAAGACAGATAAAAGGTGTTGCTGAAGAAAGGGAGAAATTGCTCCTTCATCCACTGCTCTGAGGAATGTAAAATGAGGGGAAGGAGGAGTCTCAGCAAATAAAAGTGCTTGGTAAAAAGCGTGACAACCTGAATGTAATCCCTGGACCCATATGGTGGAATCTGAGAACCAACTCTCCTCAAGTTGTCCTCTGACTTTGTGTACCATGGCATGCACACACACAAATAAATATAAATGAAAACAAAATTTAATGTAAATTTATACAACCATTTTGGAGAGCAGTCTAGTAATGCCTCAGAAGCTTAAATATAGTTGCCATATAATCTAGCAGTTTCTCTCCTAAGTATTTAGATATTCAAGAAAAATGGCAACATGTTCACACACAAAAAGGTGTACACGAATATTTATAGCAGCAGCATTTATGATAGCTAAAAAGTAGAAACAATCCAATGTCTGTAACGTGATGATTACATAAATAAAATGTGGTGCATTCATACAATTCAATATTTTTTTGCAGTAAAGGAAGTACTGATGCATCTCACAACACAAAGGGTCCTTCAAAATATTGTGTTGGTGAACAAACACTGACATAAAGCCTGCATGCCATACACTTCCATTTATATGAGTGTCCAGTGAGTAAAGAATTACTTTTTGTTGTGATGAACATATCCCAACATTGATGGTGATGGATATATACTGTATACACAATAAAACCCATTATACTATATACTTGGGATCAATGAGCTATATGATAGACTATCTCAGTACAAAGTGTTTAATAACATATGGGGAAGAACGATAAAAGCCAGTTATGCTGGACAGGTAAGTACAAGTCAATTGAAATGAAGTTGATGTAAGCTGAGTTCACTAAGTCATTGCCATTTCTGGGGCCCTGAGTGATAACTGACCAACTCTCTCTTTTTCCTTCAGGACTCCATATCATCCACAGCCTAGATGAAGTCAATTTTATACAGAACCTTGTGTTTTACATTGAAGCTGCATATAAAACTGCTGTAAGTACTTCTTTTATAATGGACTTAAAGAGTGGTTTTGTTTTTGACGTACTGAACAACCCATTTCTTCTCATATGGTAAACCTTATAATAAACTAATTAAAAAGGCTCCTAACAAAACCATTTTCACTTTCTTTACTAAGATTTTCATTCCCCTGCTTGCCCTCTCACACGTGGTAGAGTGATCAAGAGGGTCCCAATACTATGCTTTCATTTCTTTCCAGTTTCATACCTCATGGTGTGTACTCGGCAATCCAAGACTAAACTGTAGTCATTTTATTATATTACTATTTTAATTTAACATACTTTATTAAAGCCATCACTAGCTCAAGCTGGTCCCGAACATGAGGGTGATCTTAAACTTCTGTTTCTTCTGCCTCTACTTCCTGGGAGTGTTTGAGTTACAGGCATGAGCTTCATGACCAGTTTTATGTGGTGCTAGTATTTGAGCCTTAGGCAAGCACTCTTCCAACTGAGCTATATCCCCAGCCCCTTATGGTCTTATTTTAATTGAAATCTTAAAAAGAAATCATAATTACTGAGTGATGTTATGGGCCACTTCGCTGTACATAAAATTTATTCATGTGTTTATTGTTGGTATATTTAGAATGTACTATACAAAAGGTTTTTCCCTTATAAACTACCATATGAAGTAAGTTTATATTAAGTCATCATCTATAACACTTTCCTGTATAAAATGTTATGTTATACACTACAGAAATGTGTTTTTTCTTTAGACTAATATGAATTTTCTGTTGCTGTTGTTCAGTAAGACTCTATTCATAATCCCCTAAACCTCAAATAATCTAAATATCCATCAATAGGTGAATGGATAAACAAATTATAGTATGTCTATGAAAGGTAATATTGTTCAATAATAAAAAAGAACGAACTATTTATCCACGCAAAAACATAAAAAACTAAAAAGCATTATGCTTAGTAGAAGTTTCAAAGCTATCAACTGAACTCAGCATTCCAGGATGCAATAAGACTAAGTGTAGACCCTCCTCAAGACTGGTCAGTGCAGCCTAGTAGGAGGAGATAGGTCCCAGAGCAGGCAAAAGAGTTAGAGACATCTCCATTCCCATTGTTAGGAGTCTAACAAAAATTCTAAGCTAAACAACCACAGCACCTATGCAAAGGGCCTGATGCAGATGCATTCAGGCTCTGTAGTTGCTGCTTCTGGTCTCTGAGAGCCCCTATGAGCCCTGCTTAGTGGATTCTGTGGCTGTGTTCTTGTGGTGTTCTTGACCCCTCTGGTGTAGGGTGACTTTTCTGTCCCATCAGCCTGCTCCTCAATAACCACAGAGAGGCTTAATATTAATTATAAATGCTCATCCAATAGCTCAAGTTTGTTACTAGCTAACTCTTACATTTTAAATTAAGCCATTTATATTAATCTATATTCTGCCATGTGGTGTTACCTCTCTTTCATCTTGCACTTCCTGTTTCCTCTCTGTGTCTGGCTGGTGACTCCTCTGACTCCACCCTTCTCCTTCTCAGTGTCCTTAGTCTTGTTTTCCCACCTAACCTTATCCTGTTCAGCTATTGGCCAGCCAGCTTCTTTATTAAACCAATCACAGTGACATATATTTGCACAGTGTAAAGGAATATTCCACATTTCCCCTTTTTGTCTAATTAAAAAGGAAGATTTTAACTTTAACACAGTAAAATTGTATACAACAAAAACAGTTGTTGAGTAAGGATTACAGTTACAATATACAGTCCATTTGTATTTGGCAAATTTAGAGAAAATATTCTATTATTTATCTTTGTGAGTCTAAAATTTTATACCTAATTTACCTTTTATCATAACTAAGGAAAACTTTAAGTCTAATTATTTAGTGTTTAATTCCATGAAAGACCCCAGAGGGTGAAATGTTACCTAATGACAGGGACATCTGACTGCCTGGACAGTCACCCAGAATTCTTCTGTAATATTGGTACATCCATCTTTGGCCTATAGGCTTAGTATATCAGACAGACATTTTGTTTTGTTTTGTTTTTTTTTCTCAAGACAAGGTTTCTCTGTGTAACAGCTCTGGCTGTCCTGGATCCCTCTCTGTAGACCAGGCTGGCCTCGAACTCACAGAGATCTGATGGCTCTGCCTCCCAAGTACTGGGATTAGAGGCGTGCTCCACCACCGCCCTGCGTCTGACAGACATTTTTGAGAAGCAGGAAATTTTGGTGGGTTTTGTTTTTTGTTTTTTTTTGTTTTTTTTGTTTTTTTTTGGGGGGGGGTGTTCTGCTGGTCCAGTTTGGACAGTATACTGTCAGCAATTGAAGAAATGGAATTTTTTTCCCCAAATGGCTAACTTTTGCTATAAGGAGAGCAAACTCCATGTGGAGTTTCTTTGATGCCCACCATCCCTTTTTTGAAGTAAATTAGTGCTGTCTGGAGCAGACATTGTCATGAAAAGCCTTGGGTTATTAAACACATTAAATGCCATATTCTGTAGGTCTTTGAAGTGTTTGAAGACCATCCGTCTATCTAAATATATCTGTATATGACCTTGAAAACATACCTAACATTTGCTATAAATTTGACTATTATAGATGACTATGAACCTGCATTTCTTAATTATATATTATATGTTTAAATGAGCTATATAAACACAATACCCTAAACAAGAGTAAAAATATACATACAGTATAACAAAATTAACTTTAAATTTGTATCAGTAAACCAAAATCTATACCAATGTAACATATCTTGAGATTAATGTTTTTTTGGATTAAAGCAGATTGAATAATCTATGTTGCACGAATCCAAAATTGTCTTGTAATAAAAACCTGGAGCCAGATATCAGGGTAGATGCTGAAAGATCAGAGGAAACAAGCCACAGCCACTTCTCACCTTGGCAACTCCTCAGCCACATCACTTCCTGTCTCAACCTTCCTGGTGCTGGGATTAATGGTGTGTGTGCTTCACAAATACTGGGAGCAAAGGCATGTTGTGGTGGCACATGCTGGTAGGATTTGCTGAAGGAGGTAGAGGCAGGTTGATCTCTGAGTTTGAGGCCAGACTGGTCTACACAGTTGAGTTCCAGGACAGCCAAGACTGTTACACAGAGAAACTCTGTCTCAAAAAACCAAAAAAGAAGAAAAGGAAAAAGAAAGAAGCTGTTTCTCTGTAACCTTATAATGCAATGCTGAGATTGGTTCACCTTTGAATTCCTCTGCCTGGGTTTGAATATCTCTATGATCTGTTTTAACAAGTTTTTCTAAAACTTATCTTGGCACTCATATTAACAAACTTTTTAAATGATGAAACAAATGATCAAACAAATAATATTTATAATTGACATTACATAAAATCCCATCTAAATTAATTATCCTCATATTTAATTGCTCCGTTTTCAAACTGTCTAGTGTATTATCAGAGACCAAACTCCTTGGCATAGTGTTTCCCATTTTTTAATGTGGGGAAAAAAATCTCTCTCTCTGACTTCTTATTAAAACTAATTGCCCCCTTTAAGAAATCCCAGTTGACTTACCAGATCTGCTGACAATGACGATTTAGATGACAGTGTGGCAGCAACCCAAGGAGGGGGCCCAGAGAAAGCCACAAACCACCAGGAGAGGGAAGAAATGAAAGAGCCCGCTGTCTGTATGGAGGAACATGGGAAGGTGGCTAATTCCTGTGGCTTTTGGAGCCCCAAAGCTGGTGGAGTCTGCTGCAAAGAGGCTGTAACAGAAACTTAGCTGGCCGGGGAGGGACTCCAGCCGCATGTAGCTCTGGCCTGTGCTGGTGGCTGCAAAGCCACAGACAAGTGGCTTTTTGTGAATTTGTTCTCCACGTTGGGCACCAGATGTAGCACGAATCTTAATTTGTCTTATAATAAAAAACTGGAGCCAAATGTTGGGGTAGATGCGGAAAGATCAGAGGAAACAAGCCCCAGCCACTTCTCACCTCTCTAACTCCTCAGCCAAATTCAGTCTGAGGATTCATGGAAACAGGATCTTCCTCCTTGTGGCTGAGGAGTTGGTGATTATTGTCATTTAGAACTTGAAATATGTCATTCCATGCCATTGTGGCTTTTACAATTTCTGTTGTGAAATATATTATTCTAATGGGGTTTGTCTTTATATATAGCTTTCAGTATTCTTTCTTTGTTCTGTATACTTAATATTTTAACTATACTGTAATGTAGAAGGTTTTTTTCTAGTCTTGTCTGTTTGACATTCTAAATGCCTCCTGTATCTACATGGCCATCTCTTTCTCTAAACTTGGCACATTTTTCTGGTGATTTATTGAATACATTTTTCTTTTCTTTTTTTGAGACAGGGTTTCTCTTTGTAGTCCTGGCTGTCCTGGAACTCACTCTGTAGACCAGGCTGGCCTCAAACTCAGAGCTCTACTGGCCTCTGCCTCCCGAGTGCTGCGATTAAGAGTGTGCAGCACTATAGCCAGCTGAATGCGTTTTCAGTGGTGAGGTTGAAGGAGAAGTGCTCAGTGAGGAACAAGGAATGGCACAAGTGCACAAGACAAATATAATCAAAAGGGCAGGAGCCTGTCTGAACAACTAACATTGTAAGCAACAAAATGGCCATAGTATTCCATTACCAATCAGCAAAAGCCCAAATATCCATAGAGATATACAATATCAATAACTGAGTAAAGGGCTTGCCGTACAAGCCTGACAACTTGTGTTCAATCCCTGGAACACACGTAAAGGTAGAAGGAGAAAAACCAATTCTAGAGAGTCGTCCTCTGAGTGCCACACATGTGCTACACACACACACACACACACACACACACACACACACACACACACACACCACACACACCCCAATAAATAAACAAATGAAAAACAACTGAAAAAAATCAGGAATAATGGACTGTTTTCTTTGGAGAAGGATTATAATTAATGACCACAGAAGTGATAAGGAAAACAGATCAAAGTTACCATCAAAACAGCACAGCAGTTATTTCTGTAAGCAATTAGGGGGAATGCTGTAGCAGTGGGTGGCCGTTTAAGGATAAGCAGGCTGTTTGCATAATCTTTAACTTGTTTTTCTGAGACAGGGTCTCATCTCAGGATTACAGCCATGTGCAATGCTGCCTGGCGATAGTTGTATAGTCTTGGACTAGCTCTCAAAATATTTCTTAAATAAGCCAGGTGGTGGTGGCGGTGGCGGTGGCGGCACATGCCTTTAATTCCAGCACTTGGGAGGCAGAGTCAGGCAGACTTCTGTGTTTGAGGCCAGCCTGGTCTACAGAGCGAGATCCAGGACAGGCACCAAAGCTACACAGAGAAACTATGTCTCCAAAAACATATGTATATGTATGTGTGTGTGTATATATAAATATAAATATAAATATATATATATATATATATATATATATATATATATATGAAAAGTAAAATGGAAGAAGCCAGTACTAACCAAACTATGGGCTTTATTTGGCTTTTACTAGTTTTTAGTGTCAAGGCCCCAAGGGACAAGACTGGAGGAACCACTGTTGATTGGAAGTCACTAAGGAGACGTGACAGGAATGGCATAGAACCTTGGAAAGTATAAAAGGTTACTAGTAGTCAGGCTTGGTTGTATGTGCTTATAATCCCAACTCTTGGGTAGTACAGGCATATGAAGTCCATAGTTAACTTAATTGGTTAATTGAATTGAGTTCTTAACTTTTTTACAATTGTACTGTGGTTATATTCAATGTTAACATTAGGCAAAACTAAGTGAAAAGTATTAGGGGACTCATTGTACTATTTTTGCAATTTCTGTGTAATTCTGAAGTTATTTCAGAAATAAAAAGGTCTTAAATGTAATTTCAAATACTTTTGTATTACCAAGGAGATGTGCACAGTTATGGCTAAGACTAGGTTATGGAGTGCCATTCCTTGGAATCTACTCTTGGTTCTGTCACATCACCTGTATGACCTTGGGTGAGTTCCTTAGCACCCTTTTTGTAACTCAATTTTATCACCTGTAAAATGTGAGGATTAGGGAAGATAACGCACATATTGTACACTTTCAGTACCAAGAGAGTAAGATTAGTCTGTGTGTTTGGCATAAAATACCAGCTACTGTTTAGCCTCCATGTGCTACACTTTATGGGAATTGCCTTTGGGGAAAACTTGAGAAGTATTCCTAGATGAACTGAGTTCTATTTCTTAGACTTCCTGATTAAGTGTTGGAGACTCCCCACTTCTTAGAGGCCCCAATTTAAGTCATTGTCAGCTCCTTAATAGTCAGTGTGGATGTGTGTGTGTGTGTGTGTGTGTGTGTGTGTGTGTGTGTGTGTGTGTGTATGTAGAAAATTTGCTACTATTGATGTTTTTTATTCAAGGATTACATATCTAGTGAATGTTTAATGGTTATGATTTTCTAGTTATATCTTGATTATTTTATGCCAGGACTTTGGGATATGGGAACGTGGAGACAAGACCAACCAAGGCATCTCAGAATTGAATGCGAGTTCAGTTGGAATGGCCAAGGTACATTTTCTTTTTTCTTTTTACCACGTCTGGTTAGTGGAGTCTGGTTTACCTTTGTCATAGATAAAAATTTAGTGTACATGTGGACCCATCAAACTGTTCTTTAAAGCACAGACAAAATTCAAATTCCTTCATGAAAATATGAATATGTGATATTAAAAACTTTTTTGTAAGTTCCAGATTTGGTATCATATGGCTTTTGTGGCCTGCCTATGTTTATATATCCTACAGGACAACAAGTTTCAAACTAGATTCACCATCTTTGCCATTGAATAAACTAAGAGAAGCTCTTTCTCCCCACAGAGCCCAGTCTACCAAGCTTGGTATCAGGTAGTGATCTCCGAGTCCTCCATCCCCTCTACTCTCCTCTGCCTCCCACAACATCACCACCTTTCCACTTGGCTGTGTCATTCTTATTTTCTCTAGAAACAGTAAGAATGTATAAAATAGGACAGCAGGAGTAAACTCAAACATCATTATGGCAAATGTACATGGCTCAGTCATTCCTACTAAATGTTTAGGAAAGATGCAGCTTGTTTTTCAAAAAGAAGTAAATACAGTATGTACTTTTCATGTCATATTGATACTGAAAGTTTAAAACTAAGGCAAAGTAAAGTCTAAAAATGAAAAAGAAATGAAATACAATTCAAAGCAAAAAATATTCCATGGAATAAAGAGAACAAGTGGGTCATGATAGACTTTTGATAGACTCTATAATGAGAAATGTGGTCTGGAATGCAGTTTCAATTACTAAAGAACACAATGTATTAGAAATAATTACATAAAGAAATAATTTAACAGCAAACATTGTGAGACCGCAAACCCAAAATTAGATCATAGTAAGTTCTAGGCAAGTGTTCTAGGCTGACTTTCATCTGTGGCTCCTTCCTTTTTATTTTGAAATGATTTTAAACTAAAGAAAAGTTTCAAGAATGTCAGGAAAAATCCATACATCATTCATGCAAGGTTTATTAATATTTGCTTTATCTTTCCCTCTTCCTGGTTATAAACATGCTCACTTGCACACGCACATACACACTTTTCTGAGCTAATTGAAAATGTACAAACTACAGGCACGATGAACTTCCTCAGACTCTCTGGTAACCTTGGCATGACTATCAAAATCAGGAACTGAGTGATTATACATAATACAAAGCCTACTCAGTTTTTAAAAATTATTCCAATAATGTCATTTTTCATAAAATAAAAATCCCTCCAATACAGTATCCAGACCAGGATAGCAAATTATATTTTGTTGTAACGTCTTTTTTTTTTTAGCTCAGCCAGTCTAGAGCAATACTTTATAGTCTTGACTTTGATGACACTGGCATTTTTGAAAAATACAGACTAGTTTTTGTTTGGTTGATTGGTTTGGTCTTAGGGCTGGAGTCTTTTGCCTACATACTCTACCACTTTTCTGTTTGTAGTACTATCTCTGGTAGACCAGGATGACCTTGAACTCAGTATACTGCTAGAGGTAATCTTAAACTGATCCTCCTGCCTTTGCCTCCCAAGGATTACATGTGTGCAGCCCTACTCCATGCTTCCCACACCACTCCATGCCCCCTTACCTTTTGGTACCCAACTCTAGACTGGTTATTCTATGTACTCCAGACCAGTACTTTTATTTTGTGTGGTATTTCTTCATTATTTACGTTATGTGTTTTTAGGAAGACCATCCCAAAGACACTGCTGTATCCTTCATCTGTCATCAGGAAATTACATGGTGTAAATTTGTCCCGTTATCATTGATTCTGTCTTTGATCACTTCATCAAGGTGTTGTCTGCTAGCTTAATCTACTGTAAATCTGCTCCTTTTACCATTCTTGTTAATGAGTATTTTGTGCTTGCTCAACTTCTACTTGTCCTTTAGGTCTCTCAGTTTAGCTGGTATTTTTCCAGGGAAGCCACCCAGAACTACTTTGTGCTCCCAAGACAAGGTCAGGTTGGCCTCATAATTGAGGAAATACAGATAAGCAATAAATACTTGAGATAATATCTAACCTTATTGGCAGTTTAAAGCAAGTGAATGCAGAAACATACACCTTTTAAAATCAAAGTATAAAAATTAAGATATTTTGTATTAAGAAGAGTACTGTCATATACTGCTAGAGGCAAGTTATATTGGTATAATATACATAAAAAGCAGTTTAGCATTTGATCTCAAAAGCTGTCCACACCCTTTGACCTACTGATTCTACTTCTAGAAATTAATGCTTATATATTTCAAAATGAAAACAAATTATTATTTGTTAGCTTAACAGTAAGGCTACTATATGCCATTCTATGGGCTTGATACTGTTAGAAACACCATCCATGAACTCAAAAAAAAATTGCAGTTTGGCAAGAGATGTTTATCAAAGTGCCATTTCTACAATAACGAAATGGAAGATAGCCTAGATTTACAGCAACTGGTAAATGGCAAAATATATTTTATTGCAGTCATATGAGAGAATATTATACCAAAATAGAGTTTTTATAACAAGGAAAAACTTACATTCTATATTAATTATAAAAAGTAAGATACAGCTAAGAGCAATGGTGCATGCTAACAATCCCACCACTTAGAATGCAGAGGATGAGAGTTCAAGGTCAACCTGGGCTTTATGTGTGTCTGAGGCCAGTCATGGCTACCTGAGACTGTCTCAAAAAAAAAAAAACAACCCCAAAACATTAAAAATACTTAAAAAAGCAAAATAGCACTGATGAAAAACTAAGAGAAAACACCAGTGTTATTAACAGTGGCCTGGTAAGATAGCTGCATGGGTAAAAGTGCCTGCCATGCAAGCTGAGCCACCTGAGTCTGATCCCAGAACCCACGTAAAGGTAAGGAAAACCCATTCTGCAAGTTGTCTTCTGTCCTTCACACGTGCGCTGTAACACACACAAACCTGAACTCACACGTACACATCACACACATCTATGTTCGTTCATATGATAATGTCAAAGGAAGTACTAACAGGCTGATGAGTTGGCTTAGCAGGTAGAGGTACTTACCACCAAGCCAGATGACCTAAGTTTGATTCCCAGAACCCACAGGGTAGAATAAGGAATTGACTCAACCCCCCCAGTGCACACAAAATAAATAAATGTTCTTTTAAAAATTAAAGTATGGTTTACCTTTGTGATCAGAAAATGCATATAGAAAAGCAAGAAATTAATAATTTCTAAAAATTCTCTTGAGACAGACAGGGTCTCACAATATAGCCCCAAAGATAGCTTCAAATTTCCAATCCTCTTGCCTCAGTCACATGCTCTCACACTTGGCAATTTATTTTATTTTATTTTATATTATTATTATTATTATTATTGGTTTTTCAAGACAGGATTTCTTTGTGTACCTTTGCACCTTTCCTGGAACTCACTCTGTAGACCAGGCTGGCCTCGAACTCACAGAGATCCGCCTGGCTCTGCCTCCCAAGTGCTGGGATTAAAGGCGTGCGCCACCACCACCCGACTTTGGCAATTTATTTTAAAAGCATAATTTTACTTATATTTAAAACTAAAAAATCAGCCTTTCAAAGTAGAGTCTAGTGATGGTGACCGGGATAAAGGGGAGGGGAAGAAATGGTCAAGGGGTTCAAAGATTTAGGTAGACATGAGGAATAACTTTGTGGATCTCTTACTCTGTATGCTCACTACAGTCTTTGAAAACACATTATGTATTTTTGTTTTGTTTTGTTTTTTGGTTTTTCGAGACAGGGTCTCTCTATGTAGCTTTGCGCCTTTCCTGGAACTCGCTCTGGAGACCAGGCTGGCCTCGAACTCACAGAGATCCACCTGCCTCTGCCTCCCGAGTGCTGGGATTAAAGGCATGCGCCACCACCGCCTGGCAACACACATTGTGTATTTTTAAAAACATGAAAACTTCTTCTTTACATTGCCAACTAATATTTGTTTAAAAGTTGAATATAGTATCTTTCTAGGGCATTTGCCTCTATATGGAAACCATAAGTCAGTGCCTAATAGTTCTTAGATTATCTTGTAGTCACACAACTTTTTTAAAAAAACTTCTTTATTGACTCTTTGGAGTTTCACTTCATGCACCCTATTTCTGTTCACTTCACGGTCCCCCCATATCCTCCCCTCATTCCTGCCACGCCCTCCCCCCACATAAGGAAAGAAATCGAAGAATAGAAGCAAAAACAAAAACCCAGAACAAAACAAAACAAAACACAAACCACTTCAACAGAAAAATCTCTTTCCTTCTCCTTTCCTGCTTCTCCATCACCTCTTCATTTGTCCTTGTGGCACTGGAGGCTTCGGTATGCCATATAGTGTACTCCTTTGTCCCATCAGTTTTACTGGCAAGTGTTTATTGCTGTGAGTCACTGGTCTGGTTCGAGGCCTCTGGCTTCTGGCACACCATCATCACTGGCTCCTCACTGGAACTCCTCTGGGATATCCCGTGGCTGCCACAAGTCTTAGAGATCTTGCTAGTATCGTTCCACAGGATCAATCCCTTCATGAGCTCCAGCAGATCCTAGATGGGGTAGATGCTAGGGTGGGTCAACCAAGGCCTGTGGGCCTGGATGGTAGCCAAGCTGATCAGTCCGGGCCACTGGGGCTGCCCACCTCGGGCAAGGGTGGAACAGTATCAACTCTTTAAAAAAAATTGCAACCAACTAGCAACAGATCAGGAACTCTGCCAACTAATTATATACCATCCAAAATCTCTAACCATGAGCCATTAAATACTCAAATAAGTGAGATATCTCTTTAAAAAAATTCAAGAAGGCTCATTATTAAGTGTTGTAACTGGGTATTAATTAGATACTTTAATCATCACAGTAAGTACGAAAAAATAAAGTTTTATCAGAATTGGCATGAAAGACAGAAAATACCATTAAATAATTGTATCACTGTAGAAAATGAATATGAAAAGGATTCTATACACAAAATGTCAGCATTAGAAAGAGTTCTGAAATGCAACTAAACAAAGCATTAATATACTTTATATATAAAATATACTTTATATATATATACGCAATAATATATAAAAATTGATTATATTTCTACATACCCAAAGTGGTTCTTAAATGCAGTTTTTAAAGGCAGTTTTGTATTTACATAACTAATGTAACATATATTACATATATATTTATATTTTACTTAGAATTCACAAAAATATGAGCAATTCATTTCATGAAAAAAATTATAAAATTTTGAAAACATTAGAAAATAACCAAATAAGTGAGCTTTGAGTTCACCAATAAATAGCCAGAGAGGAGATGAGGAGGAAAATAGTATGTGTAGAGAAAAATCACCAGTGTTCGATTAGACACACACACACACACGCACACACACACACACACACAGTGGAGGGAGGTGGGAGTGATGGGAGGTCATAATAAAATCCTCTGTTTGGGTATTAAATTTAAATTTTTAATTATGAATAAATAGCTATTTTTATTTAAATTTTTTTCATTTTACATACTGTCCCTCAGTTCCCCCTCCCTCCCTTTCTTCTGACCCCCATCCACTCCTCAGAGAGGGTAAGGCCTCCCTTGGGTAATCAACAAAGCCTGGCCTATCAAGTTGAGGCAGGATCAAGCCCCTCTCCCCTGCATCAAGGCTGAGCAAGGTGTCCCACCTTAGGGAATGGGCTCTAAAATGCCAGTTCATGCACTTGGGATAAGTCCTGGTCCCACTGCCAGGGGCCCAACAAACAGATCAAGCCACACAAGTGTCACCCACATTAAGAGGACCTAGTCCAGTGCCCTGCATGTTCCCCAGCTGTCAGTCCAGAGTCCATGAGCTCCCACTAGCTCAGGTCAGCTGTCTCTGTGGTTCCCCCCAATGATCTTGCCCCGCCCCCCCTTGCTCATATGATCCCTCCTCCCTCTCTTCAACTGCTCTCCAGGAGCTCGGCCCAGTGCTTGGCAGCCACACAACTGTTAACTCATTTCTTCTTTCTTTCTCCAATTTTTTAGACAGGGTCTGAATGTGTCAATGTTTAGCATTTCTTTTTGTTGTTGTTTGGTTTGGTTTGTTGTTGTTTTTTGAGACAGGGTTTCTCTGTGTAGCCCTGGCTGTCCTGGAACTCACTTTGTAGCCCAGGCTGGCCTTGAACTCACAGAGACCTACCTGCCTCTGCCTCCCAAGTGCTGGGATTAAAGGCGTGCGCCACCACCGCCCGGCTGTTTCACATTTCTTATGTGCTAGTATCTTAATTGGAGCTTCCCACTGAAAGAATGATTTTCCTATAAATTCATAAGCCATGTCCAAATTACTCTTTTAAAGCATGCTGCTTGACTGGATAATGATATGAACTCAATTTAAATTTTCCCTTGGACAGTATGGGAGACAAAGTAAAAATCATAAGGTCCTAGGAATAAAGAATGTTATTTCATTTTCCGTTCCATTAAATATATTCATAAGGAACATCACATAACGTTGATAAGATAATAGGAAGAAGCAATATGTACCATTCTTGAGTGTCTTTTCCTCTTTTCAGTTCTGGGGATTGAACCCGGGGCCTTGTACATACTAAACATGTGCTCTGCCACTGCAGTTGTCCTTTCTTCCCTTTCTTCTCACAGGCAGCCCTGGAAGCACTGGACGAATTAGACCTGTTTGGTGTGAAAGGTGGGCCGCAATCAGTTATCCATGTCCTGGCTGATGAAGTACAACACTGCCAGGTAAGGAAAGAATGGACCACATTACAGCAAATGGTATTCTTGCCCAGAGTCAGACTTAGCACAGGCTTTAGCTTAAAGAGAGCAGTCCACCATGTTGTTATTACCGTGTGATCAGAAATGTCTTTATCAAGCATTCTATACTGAGATAAACCTGATACTAGCATGAGCTATAAGATAGATCATGTTTGTCTTGGTCAATGTGCTATTGCTGTGAAAAAACACAATGACTATAGCAACTCTTATAAAAAAGCATTTAATTGGGGCTAGCTTACAGTTCAGAGGTTTAGTCCATTATCATCATGGAGGGGAGCATGGCAGCATGCAGGGAGACATGGTGCTGGAAAAGGAGCTGAGAGTTCTACATCTGGATCTGCAGGCAAGAGGGAGAGAGATACAGACGCTGGCTTGGGCTCTGAAACCCCCAAACCTACTTCCTCCAACAGGACCACACCTCTTAATCCTTCTAATCCTTTCAAGTAGTACCACTCCCTATTGACCAAGCATTCAAATATATAAGCCTCTGGGGGTCATTCCTCTTCAAAACACCACATTCCACTCCCTGGCTACCATAGGCTTGTAGCCATAAGATAATGCAAAATTGCATTCAGTCCAATTTCAAAGATCTCCATAGTCTCTAATAGTCACAACACTGTTTAAAAGTCCAAAGTCCAAAATCCCTTCTGAGACTCATGGCAATCTCTTAATTGTAAAATCAAAATCAAAAAGCAGATCACATGCTTCCAACATACCATGGCACAGAATATACATTACCATGGCACAGAATATACATTACCACTCCAAAAGGGAAGAAAGGGAGCATAGTTAGGAAATACTGGACCAAAGCAAGACCAAAACATAGCTGGGCAAACTCCAAACTCTGCATCTTCATGTCTGATGTCAAAACACTCTTCAGGTCTCCAACTCCTTTCAACTTTGTTGACTGCAACACACTTCTCTCTCTTAGGCTGGTTCCACTCCCTGTTAGCAATTCTCAGCAGGTATCCCACGGCTCTGGCATCTCCAATATCTTGGGGTCTCCAAGGTAGTCAAGGCTTCACCTTCACAGCTTCATGCAATGGCCTCGGTGGCTTTTCTTAGCCATGGAAAGAGAGATTTTACAACCCCTTTCTTGTATCCTTGGCTTTTAAGCCAGAACCATGTGGCTGAAACTGCCAAGTTCTGCTGCTTGCTGGGGCTGGCACATTTCCTTCAATTACATCTGCATTAGCTTTCGGTTTTCTATGGTTTCCTTCACTGCTTAAATTTTTCTTTAATTCCTTTTCACAAGTTAGAAGCTTAGCTGGGCCGTGTCTTGCTCTGAGGCCACCACTTCCCTTTATTGTATTTGGCATCAGACTTTCTTTTAGCTTTTTTCTCCCTTAGCACTAGACTTAGCATCATTACACTTCCTGGTACCTCTTTTCTCCCCAAACTATACATTTTGTATTTTTCTTTGCTCAGATTCCTCCTTTTCATTATAGATCTGCATAAGAATGAACACTTATAACCATGCAACAGAGTCTACACTAGGCTGTTTTGAAATCTCCTCTGCCAACGCCATTAATCCAAAATTCTTCAATTTAGCCTCTGGCAGACTTTTGCACAAGGGTGTAAAGCAGCCACATTCTTTGCCAAAATATAAGAACAGTCTCTAGGCCACTTACTAATATTCCGCTTCTCGGAAACCTCTTGAGCCAGGCTGCCATAATCTACCTTGCTCTCAGCGCCACTGCTTTCCATGTTCCTACTGGTATGGCCCATTAAGCACATCTTAAAGCATTCCATGGCTTTACTAATCCAAAAGTCACAAAGTCCACATTCTACCAACAACATGACCAGGCCTGTCACAGTAATACCCCAGTCCCTGGTACCAACTTCTGTCTTAGCCACTGTTCTATTGCTGTGAAGAGACGCCATGACTACAGCAACTCTTATAAAGGAAAGCATTTGATTGGGGCTGGCTTACAGTTTCAGAGGTTTAATCCATTGTCAGTATGGTGGGAAACATGGCAGCATGCAGGCAGACATGGTGCTGGAGAAGGAGCTAAGAGTTCTACATCTGGATCTTCAGGCAGCAGGAAGGAAAAAACCATTGGACTGGCTTGGGCATCTGAAACCACAAACCACCATAATGGTCCTCTTGTCTCAGTTCAAATTAAAAATGAACCCACCATTATATCCAGTTATCCACTGCTAGTGTATCAAGGGCCCGTGGTCTCTTTTTCCAAGAATCATTTTTTTTTTTGTAAACATAAAAAGGAAACAATATATGATCTGTTTTAAGTGTTCTAGATTGTGGTCTGAAACAGTCTCTGGTTCCTGGTTGTTTTCTGATTAGATATTTGGATTAACTGTTACTGTGGGAAAAGTTCATCCTTAGTTTTGTTTATGATTGCTGCCTGTATTGAAAGTTTCTTTTCTCTGGTGTGTGACATCTTTCCTTTTCTTCAAACCTTAATTATATCCTGTGGTAGTCCTGTGAATATAAATCTGACTTCTAATTTTGAAAACACTTTCTGTGGATAAAATACATTATGGAAGAAGAAAGGGGACCTTTTGTGGATAGGAAGAAGACTAGCAGGAGTACTGTGAGGGCAGGGAAAAGTATGGGGTGAGAAAATGAGCAAAGGGTAATAATATACATGTCTGAAAATATAAAGAAGCCCATTATTTTTCCTCACTTGCTGAAAATTAATTTGAAAGTATCTTAGAGGCATAGTTGATCCTTCTCTACTCTTCCCAGAAGCTATACTTTGTTTTAGTTTTATTACTTAAATGTTTAGCTATTTTGTGTGTAGGGGGTGTTTGCCTATGTGTATGTCTGTACCATATTCATGCCTGGTGCCCATGGGGGTCAGAAAAGCGTGTTGGAGTTATGGATGATTGCGAGCTGCCCAGTCCTCTGGAAGAACAGCCAGTGTTCCTAACTACTGATCCATCTTTCTAGCCTCAGCTTTATTCTTCTCTAGATGCTAAGGACCCAACAGGATTGTTTATATCCCACAGATGTTAGAGTCTCAATCTATGAGCAGCTGCTTTACAGTCACAATGGGAAACACTGAGAGCAGGATTAAGAAAAGGAATTCCATACCAAGCAAGCAGCTCTTTTAGGATCTCACTATTTAATGAATTTGGGTTCTTCTTCAGAAAGCTTTTGTTCCACATAAGTCTTTTTGAATCAAAGCTCTCACTTTCACCTTTTTTTTTTTTTTAAGTTTTTCAAGATAGGGTTTCTGTGTGTAGCTTTGGAGCCTTTCCTGGGACTCACTTGGTAGCCCAGCTGGCCTCGAACTCACAGAGATCCACCTGGCTCTGCCTCCCGAGTGCTGGGATTAAAGGCGTGCGCCACCACCGCCTGGCCTCAGTTTTGCCTCTTAACCAAGGTATTTAGTAATAAAGCATATTTTGCTCCCTTTCTCTTAGTCAATCCTGAATTCACTCCTGCCCCGGGCTTCAACATCCAAAGAAGTTGATGCCAGTCTGCTCTCAGTGATCTCTTTCCCAGCCTTTGCTGTAGAAGATAGCCATTTGGTGGAGGTCACCAAACAGGAAATCATCACCAAGCTGCAGGTATGTCCACACGTGCCTTTCTTCTCTGTAGGGCTGGGACTCTAAAGGAAGATTAGTACTTTTAGGGCCTTTGAGTATACCATATGCCAGGAATTTCAAGGAACTTTTCCTACTCGCAAGTCTCTTATGTTTTTCTACAAAACTTTTACTGTTAGGAATGGTACATCCACTTTGGAAAACATTTGGTATACTCTTATGAATTTAAACATATATGTAACATGTATCCAACAAACATCCTTACTCCTCAGTACCTACCCTTAAAAATGATAGTTTACACTCACAAAAAACTCACAAATGTCTATAGCAGCTTCAGCCATAATTGCAAAAATCTGGAAACAGCCTTCAACTGAGAAATAAATAAACAGATTTTACTATATCCCTATTTAATACCACTCAACAGTAAAACGAACCAGTTAATAATCTCTGAGATAGTATGAATGATTCTTTTTGTTTGCTTTTCTTTATTCTTCTCTTCTACAATATACATCCTGACCACAGCCTCCCCTCTTCTCCTCCACCTCCCCTCTTCCCAAGACCCACTGCCCCTCTGTTTCCCTTCAGAAAAGAGCAGCCCCCTAAGTGATAACAACTGAACACAGCATAACAAGATGCAATAAGACTAGACACAAACCCTCATATCGAGGCTGGACAAGGCAACCCAGGAGGAGGAAAAGGGTCTGATTCTTAAGTGCATTTTGCTGAGAGGAAAGAACAGATCACAGAAGCTATGCATACTGTATGATTCCATTAGTGTGACACTCCAAAAAAAGGAAAAACCAGAATGAGGGGAAAATTGGTGATTAAAAGAAGTTGGAGGGAGAAATCATCTATAAAGATGGAGTTCTGGAGAATTTTGAGCATGATGGTACAATTGTCGTGGTAGACAATGACTATGTTTGCCCAATCTCATGCAATTGTATCACAAAAAGTAAATTTAAAGGATCAACCAAAATGTGGTAAGAAAAGTGAAATTCAGATTAGAAAGTGACTCTTAAATACATTACAGATAAATTGGATAACTGTACTGAAGAGGGTAAAGAAGAAAGGACCTAAGTCTTGTAAAACTATAAACCCAAGACAAAACTAACCATATAGAAACACTGCACCTTGGACTGGCCGGTTGTCCTGGTAAATAAAGTTTTGTTAATCAAGCCATGTTTCTATACCATCTACTGCTCCTTTCAAATAGCAGAGTTTAGTAGTTTTAATAGAGGCTACATGGCCTGAAAAAAACAGAAGTATTCCTTCTCGTCCCTTTCATGTGAAGTTGACAAAGTCCTGCTCTAGTTGATAAAATTGTTCCTCAAAGGGGTTGAGCAAAAAGTATGTAGTATGCACATTAGGTTTTCTCATTATTGAAGAAAGATATTGCAAATGGATCATGGGGAAAGCTAAAATGAACTCTTATGCTGGGTAAAAGTAGGAGCTGTTATTGTGAAATTATGTGTGTGAGAGTGTGTGCTTGCATGCATGTGTGTGTAGGGGGGAGAGGGGGTAAAGAGAGTGGGAGAGAGAGAGATACAGAAACAGACAGACAGACAGAGAGTTTGCATGCCTATCTTTGTGTTGAGGTTGTCTACATCTTGGTTTTTAAATACCATTTCCCAAAAAAGTGGATCAGGAATCCCTGATAAATGGTTGATTTGAAGATCACATTAGGGAAGATACAAAAGATCTGAAGCATCTTAAGGCTTTAGAAGGTAAAGAGCTCAAAAAGGCTGGGGGATGGCTGGGCATAGTGGCATGCACCTTTAATCTCAGCACCTGAGAGGTAGAGACTGGCAATCCTCTGTGAGTTCAGCACAAGCCTGGTCTACATATTGAGTTCCTGAACAGCCAAAGCTACATAGAGAAACTCATCTCAGACCACCCCCTCAAAAGAAGAAAATGGTTAATGTCAGATTTCTTTTTGCAATAAATGGTAATTAACACAGAGACCTACAACTGGACAAGGTACAGAGTAAGAGCCTTTGGAGCACTTAGCCCTAAGTGGGATGTCTCCATCAAAACCCTCAGCTCAAGGCTTAGGGATCTATGTGGAAGAGGAGACAGAAAGTTTAGGAGCCAGAGCTGGTGAATGACTCAAAGGAAACAGTGCCATCCAGACATGGTAGGACTGATACCACATGAACTCATAGAGACTGTGACAGCACACAAGACCTGCCCAGGTTCAAACCAGACAAAATCCTAGAACAGAAAAGGGAAAATGAACACAAAATACCATCCTTAACCGAGAAGCTATTTGCAATTGATATCAGCTAGGAAGGGGAAATCAGTTTTTTCTCCAGTGGAGTGACAGTGAGTATTATCAGTCACACTCCAGGCTAGGTCCCATATCCAAGACAACACACAATGGATGCCATGTTCTTTATTTTGGTACTTTATATCTTACTGCTTTTCTGTAGTTTGTTTTTCTTTCTTAGAGAAAGAGAGAACATGAGGTTGGGTGCATAGTGAGGAGGTGGGAAGGATCTGGGAGGAGTTGGGGGACAGGAAAGAAAAGGATCAAAATACTGTATGAAAAAAAATGTGCATCTGAAAAATTGCAAGAGCCAGAGGAACAGGGACTTTGCCGTGAGATTGTGTCTCCTAGGAATGTCAGAAGGTACATCCATAAAGTCTCACCAGCATGTCTGCCTAAACATGAGCTGAACAAGGACAATCATAATAGATATTTAACATGGAAGGGGCTTGTGAAAGAGAGAAAGCCTACAAGGCCTCAACCCGCTTCAAAGAATACAGGAAACAAGAAATGCTGAAAGAAGGAGAAATGGTCTTCTCTAGGGAAGAGCACACCAATACCAAATTGTCAGCCATGAAGACATGTATTGTACAGACAGAGCAGGTTGAATTTATGTCTTTAAGAATATATATATATATATATATATACACACACAGACAAACATACATACACGTGTGTGTGTGTATACACAAGCAATTAATGAAAAAGAGGCCATGAATTTGGAAGAGATCAAGAAAGGGTATATGGGAGAGTTTGGGGGGAAAATGTAATAATTGTATTATAATCTCAAAAAATGAAGGAAATAATTAAAAAATAAATTACCAAAAAGATAATTGTGAAATTATTAACTATCAAAATATTATTAGCCGGGCCGTGGTGGCGCACACCTTTAATCCCAGCACTTTGGGAGGCAGAGCCAGGCGGATCTCTGTGAGTTCGAGGCCAGCCTGGTCTACAGAGTGAGTTCCAGGAAAGGCTCTGAAGCTACACAGAGAAACCCTGTCTCGAAAAACAAAACAAAACAAAACAAAAGACAAAAAAAACCAAAGTATTAAAAGCACATTAGTAAATCAAATAAACAGCAATCTTTACCCTTCTGGAATAATATTCTGGGGGAAAGACAAAATAAAATGTCAAGTAGAATATATAGTAGATTAATTATTGATGAGTATCAGAAAAAAGGAAAGCAAGCAGAAAGCATGGGGAAATCGTTCTGGAATAGAGAGGCCTTTCTAACTTACACTGTGACTTCTCCATAACTTAGCATTGTTTCCAAAATGAGAAAAGCTTTTAATAAGGAGTAAGTCATTGCCAAATAGCCTTAGTGTCTCTGCCACAATAGTCCTCTGCCAAACCACAGCCTAAACAGGAAATTGTTTCCTTTGGGCTCTCTCTCCTCTGCCGGCAAATACTGCCCTGGTGCCAAATACAGTACAGTGGGTCCTAGGAACCGGTGAGGGCATACATCAGAGCAAATATCACTTCATGGAGCAGAGCAAGGTTGGAAACTCCATCAGCCAGTAAAGAAGTAGCATTCCAAGACCCAAATACTTCAGTGTACTTGTCCCTTTTTTAACGGCCCGGAAGTCCCGCTCCCAGGACTGTTACCCAGGGTAACTCAGAGGAAGACTTCTCAAGAGTGGGGATAGAAAGATTTCTTATCTATAGTAATTCACACACGATCTGATGATAACTTTCTCTTTTACTTTACCTTGAAAAAAATCCTCTCTGAAAACCTCTCTTGCTCCACATAGTTACATTCTGCATTGTTACGTTCTCCACACAGCCACAAACCTCTTTTGCACAGTTCCATCTCTTTTCTATACAGCTTCTCTTTCCTTGTCTCCACACAGTTACAAACCTCCACACAGTCACAGCCATACATCTCATTTACATAACTCTCTCCCCAAACAACCACATCTCTTCCTGCACAGCCATATATTTTTATATACACTTCTCTCTCTCTCTCTCTCTCTCTCTCTCTCTCTCTCTCTCTCTCTCTCTCTCTCTCTCTCTCTCTCTCTCTCTCTCTTTTGGTTTTTTGAGACAGGGTTTCCCTGTGTAGCTTTGCACCTTTCCTGAAACTCACTCTGTAGCCCAGGCTGGCCTCGAACTCAGAGATCCGCCTGCCTCTGCCTCTGCCTCCCAAGTGCTGGGATTAAAAGTGTATGCCACTACTGCCCGGCACATCTCTTTTTTATATAGCTCCATATCTCTCTTCTATACATGTTTCTTCTCTCTACCCTGCTATATTCCTTCACACACTACTACATCATTCACTCACTCTTTACTCACTCACTCTCTCACTCATTCACTCTCCTCTATGCACACCTCTCCCCTACCTCTCTTTTCTGTATAGCTACACATGTGTGCACGCGCGCACACACACACACACACACACACACACACACACATGCAAGCACACGCACACGCACTTTCACCTCTGCCCAGCTCTTTATACAGACATACATCTCAGGAGAATCTCTTTCTGAAAATCTCTCTTGCTCTCCCTCCTGTCTAGCTACTCATCCTCTCTCTCTCAGCTCCCTCCGCACGACACGTGCGCGCACGCGCGCACACACACACACACACACACACACACACACACACACACACACTCACATTCACACACTCTCTCCCTACTCTCTCCCTCCTCCTTGTCCCTCTCACAGCCAAACTCTGGACAATTATATGTTATATTTTCAGGGTCCGACCCATTCTCATAACATATGATAAGTCATTTAGTTTTTCTCAGGCTAGAGATGTCACACTGACCAGCCAGTGAGTAACTAATGGCCATGCACGTAGCTCTTCACAGACAGAGAATGACATTGAAATTCAGGACTTAACAATAACAGTTAGTTGGCTGAACCTTGAGTGATTGGGGTATTGCAGAAAGAGAACTACTGCAGGGGGTTATGTCTACCAAAGTTGCTTCAGTCCTGGCCTTGATTTAGCAATAAACACCTGGGACTTACGTTTGTGTATTCTCTGCAGGGGCAGCTAGTCTGTTTTGAATTTGTTCTGAAATCTAAAATTAGCTGTCTTTGTGACTGAGAATACGGTTACTTTTCTGTGTCAATTATGAAAAATATTCTAGTATTATTTCTAATAATTAGAATTATACAGATTAAACAGAAATGATCTTCCTAACCATCCTCAGCTATATGTGTTCCCAAAGATGTAAAACACACTACCATTGGGCTGTGGAAAGAACCCCACAGCTGTTCTTTTTAGGGAGGTGAGTGGTGGCACGTGAGAAAGTTACCGACAGAAAACAACAGGTTTCCACAGCCAGTGACCCCACAGACTTTGCCTAGTGGTACCCCCAACAGAGAGTTATTTATCTGGTGTGTCGACCTGCTGAATACTCCCACGGCCCTCAGCACCCTTTCTGACTTTTGTCCCCTTTGTTCATTTAGATAGCTGAAAATAGTCAGGTCTCTGCATTTGTCCACATCATTGTAGACCCCAGCTTCTCAAACTCTATAGTGTGTAACTGAAAGCTAAGGTGAGCACCACAAGTTCTGTAAACATCAGCTGTGTAATGAGCCTGGGGGGGGCGTTGGCGGCAGCACTCACCTTTGTATCATTGCGGACTTCACTGCAGCCTTGTTTCTGAACCCACACACACGAGCACTCTGTGATGAGCATGCCTCATGCCACACAGTGCCAACAAATGTTGCCAAAAGCACCTCAACTCAAATCCACAACTGTCGTCATGTTATAAATTGCAGTGTGTTCACTAGAGCACAAAGTTTTCTGCTCTCATAGAAACATGATGGTTTAATTATAGAAATGAACGACTTAATATTTTCCCACTATCATTCCTCAGTATGTTTCAAATGAGTATGTCTTTGGATTGTATTGTGTTAAAACACTTGGCTTTTAAATTTTCAGTTTGAATTACTGACAAGTTTTAGAAAAAAATGTTAAATGAGTTTAGTTTTAGATTAGGGTAGAATTTACAACAATATCTGAAATGTTCTTAAATATAATTATGCTATTTTGTACTATGTATTTATGCAAAGTCACTTTCTTAGTATTCATGATAAAATCAAAATATCAATCATCTCTGAAAAACATTGATGTTCTACATCCCATAGCATCAAATATTCAGATAAGGTTTCATTGTTTAAATAAAAACAAACTAGCACATCCATTTGATCAGTATGCAGTTTTGTCATTTTTAATAAACAGTTAAATGTAAAATAAAATTCATAATGCTTTTTATCATTAAACATTAAACAAAAAAGGATAGTTAATGTCATGAGGCCACAGAAACCAACCAGAAAGAATTCCTTTTTTTAAATTTTATAATTAATTTAATTTTACATATCAGCCCCAGATTCCCCTGTCCTCCCTCCTCCCACCCCCCCCAGCCCTCCTCCAATCCACCCCCGATTCCCACCTCCTCCAAGGCAAGGTCTCCCCTGGGGATTCAGCTCAGCCTGGTAGATTCCGTTGAGGCAGGTCCAGTCCCCTCCTCCCTTCACCCAGGCTGAGCAAAGTGTCCCAGCATAGGCCCCAGGCTCCAAAAAGCCAGCTCATGCACTAAGGACAGGTCCCGTCCCACTGCCTAGGAGCCTCCTAAACAGTTCAAGCTAATCCACTGTCTCACTTATCCAGAGGGCCTGGTCCAGTACCATGGGGGCTCCTCAGCTATTGGTTCACAGTTCATGCATTTCCATTAGTTTGACTATTTGTCCCAGTGCTTTTTCCAGTCATGGTCTCAACATCTCTCACTCATACAATCCCTCCTCTCTCTCGCCAATTGAACTCCCAGAGCTCCACCTGGGGCCTAGCCGTGGATCTCTGCATCTGCTTCCATCAGTCACTGGATGAGAGTTCTATCATGACAGTTAGGGTGTTCGGCCATCCGATCACCAGAGTAGGTCAGTTCGGGCTCAGAAAGAATTTCTAATGCACAGAGTAAGAACTATTTGAACAAAAAAGTAATTATCATAGCATTGTCCTATAACTCAAAGAAGAAATGAAGTTATCTATGAGTCTATACAGATAACAATAAATAGTTACAAGAGGAAAAGTTATAGTGAAGAATTCTAGGAGATACTAATTAAGGAAGTGATTAAGTTTAATATCACCAGTAATAGGAGTAGTGCCCCCTCAAACAGTATGCTGAGAAGGACACATCACCATTGTGCTGCTCTTCTCAATAATATGTACCCTCAGTCTCATGTAAAAACCAGACAAAACTAATTTGAAAGACAATTTAACAACTGATGAACACTTTCCAAAGTGTGAAGTCGGGTAAAGCAAGGAAAGAATGTGGAACTGTCATAGATTAGGGAAGATGAGGGAGCTATGACAACTAAACATAGCGTGGAAGTCTTTTTTGAATGTATATGTGTATATGTGTGTGCTGTAGAGGCCAGAAGTTGATGCCAGTCTCTCCCTCAGTAGTCGAATTTTTGGGATAGTCTCTCACTGAACCTAGCCTGGCCAGTGAGCCCCAAGACCCCTCCTCTTCCTGTCTTTCCAGCTTTTTACCTGGGTGCTGGAGATCACAGCTTGGGTCCTTAGGATTGCACAGGAAACACTTTACCTACTGAGCCATCCTGCGAGTCCTGTATGAAAGACCCAGACACAGTTCCCCCAGAAACCCAAAAGAGCTGAGGGAAGAGATATCTTAAAAGTGAGTCAGTTCCCCCTTCCTGGAGAGGGTGAAGTCAGGTGTTGTCAAAAGAACAAAGTCAGGATGTCTGGTGGTGACCGATTAACCACAAGATGCCCCTCTCCGGAGATAACATGACCAGACCCCGGAGATGGGTTGTAAAACTCCTGACAGGGCAAACAGATAAGCTAGAATAAGACAAAGTCCAGGCCCGGGAAAAACTGGATCAATCAAGGATGGACCCGTACTAACCCTGTCCCCTCTAAGAAATTTTGTGGGTTTTGCCTATAAAAACTAACTTCCCCAAGAAAGAGTAACTCCTCCCTGCCTCACTGCGCTGAGGCCAGTGGGTGCTGGAGATGAGTTCCCTGTTGCGCAACTTGTAACAAAGATAAACCTTGCTTTTGCATTCTGGCATGCTCGTCCTTGGTGGTCTCTCTGGGGGTCACAATCTGGGCACAATACTGTAGTGTGGGATTTTGAACTGGATCCTGGAATAGACTGAAAAAGGACAGTGATGGAAAGAAAACCCAGTGTAATCTAAATAGGTTTTATAATTCAATTAGTATTAGTATATAGAGATTAGCTTTTTACTTCTGATGTGTGTTCTGTAGCTACGTAAGGAGACAAGATTTGATAAGTGAGACTATGTAGCATTTGTAAGTTTTGTAAGTCTAAAATAATCTCAAAAAATTTTACGTATATTTAAAAAATATTAAGCTATGGTCTCTTAGGAGCTGTGTGTACTGTGGGAAGGACTGTGCACATTAGTAATTAGCTTGTAGCAGGCTTGGCCTAAGGTAGACAGACAGTCATGGAGAAGATAACTGCTAGGCATGCTGCTTTGGGGAAGAACCTATAACATACTTCTTGCTGCTGCTGAGCTGTGTTGGTGAGAGATTGATACATGGAGGTGTTTGAGGATTTGTTTCTGCTTATAGAGTCATACAGATGTACAAGCTTCAGGGCCTTTTTCTCTGTGTCCCCAGGGTCGCTATGGTTGCTGTCGTTTTCTACGAGATGGATATAAAACTCCTAAAGAGGTAGGTTTCTTTTCACCACAGGGAAACAGGACAGAATTGTCCCTGTTCTTTGTAGCCTCATTTGTAGAGATAACAGTTACCTCACTGATAGAATTTTTGCAGATTATTAAAAGGAATGATAAGTGACGTTTGCTATGTTTGTTCGGTTTTGCTGCCAGGTTGTGACATTGGTGGTAAATAAACTATCAATAAACTATCAAAGAGTAAATCTAATCAAGGAAATGTAGTCTCGTCTTTTCTTTCAGTCGGTCAGTTTAAGGAAGGAACTACAGATGGATGCTAAAGTCTGTGGACAGAAGCTTTAAAATGCAGACAGTCTTTGCACAGTCTCCAAATGTGCCCTCCCCCCAATATTTAATCAATACAGAAGGAAAGGTACTTCCCAGCAGTGCATCTTTCTGACTGCCTGTCGTAGTCCATTTTCTGTTGTCAGTGACACAGTACCACAGACTGACTTGTAAAACGGGCTCACAGTTCTGTAGTTACAAAATCAAGAGGTCCACATCCGGTGACGTCCTTCTTGCTGACAGAGTCCCAAGGCGTGGTGTGAGGTACCTCATGGCAAGAGACAGGGAACACTATGTGCCTCAGTCTCTTCTGGTCTCTTTCCTTTCAACAAAGCCAGAGATTCAGTCTCTGCCCTAACGGCCTTATTAAATCCTGATCTGTCCTGCAGGCTCCACCTCTATGGACTGAGGTTTGATTACATTTCTACCGTCTAATACCTCACAAAATGGATGAATTTCAGCACATCAAATCCTTGAGAACACCAAACCTAAACTGTAGCAGCCCCTTCCAAGATTTGTAGTTTGTATTTGGTTAGTTATCAACAGAACTTGTTTGTGAAAATTTAAGTTCCTTTTGTTCTACTAGTCAAAGTTCTCCTTGAATAGATATAGATATGCTATATAGATACATAGATATGGCATTGGGTGAGCTTTTCAACTGTTATGAGTGCTTGCCTCGCATGCTCCAGGCCCTGAGTTCCAATCCCAGCCCCATACACAAGAGAGGCACTACGTTCTTTTAAATTAAGTATAAAACCTTGTGGTCTACTTCCTCACTTCTGCTTTCTTCCTCAGCCCTGAATTTGCCCTTTGCCCTTTCTTGAATTTCTCCCTACTTCGATTTCCACACTACCACACTCTGAAACATAAGTTCCTAAAAGAACAGTCCTGTACTCTTCTCCCAGTTCTTACTCCCCGTGACTTCTCTAGCATTTCATTGACTCACTCCTACGTTTTCTTGAATTTTTCCCTATGTTGATTTCCACAGTACTCCACTCATGATTCTTGTCTGTCTTTGGCTCACCTCATTCTGAAGACTTACCAGGATTCCATTCTTGTGCAGGTCACTCATTTTATGTAGTCCTTTCCCACAAACCCCGTCTGTGACTAGTGTTACTTCTCTCAGGTTGATTACAAACCAACACTACACTGCTAGTTAATATTGTCAACTTGACAGGATCAAGGAGACAAGCCTCTGGGTGTGCCTGTGAGGGCATTATTAGGTTAGTTGAAGTAGGAAGATCTACCCTACAAGCGAGTGGCAGTATTGGGTTTGGGGCCTGGGCTGCATGGAAAGAAAAGGCTAACTGCATTCCAGCATTTATTGCTCTCTTCTTGACTGTAGAAGCAGTTGTGATCAGCTGCTTAAGCTTCTGCCACCTTGTCTGTCCTTCCATGGTGGATTGAACTTTAACTGTGAGCCAAAGTAAACTCTTGCTTCATTGAAGTTGATTTTGTCAGATTATCATGGCAACAAGAAAAGTAACACATTTTCATGTATCTCCTGTGATGCCTTACTATCCCAAGACTAGTTGTTGGAAGTTTCTTCATAGAGCACTTGCTAAGAGAGGGGAGTATGAATATGTACTTACTGCCTTCTCTGATGCCATCTTCGAAACAAATAGTCTGTAGTAAAGCTCCTGTTGTAAACTAAGGATATATCTCCAGTCTCTGAGTGACAGGACAGACTTTGTCTGTTATATTTTTGTCTAGGATCCCAATCGTCTGTACTATGAACCAGCTGAGCTGAAGCTATTTGAAAACATTGAGTGCGAATGGCCATTGTTCTGGACATACTTTATTCTCGATGGGGTCTTCAGTGGAAACCTAGAACAGGTAATGACCTGGGAGAAGAGCTCTCAGCAAGCTGCTTTTGCTGTGTCTTCCTCTTTTAGTTAATGGCTATATCTGTTTTGATTGCCCAAGGGGAGTCTTCCTACTAGGGAGGAGACAAGAGTTGTGTCCTAGAGATGCGTAGCTGATAATAGTGAATTAAGAATTGGGGAACTCTAACTGGTCGGTGGTGGCGCACACCTTTAATCCCAGCACTAGAGAAGCAGAGACAGGCAGATCTCTGAGTTCAAGGCCAGCCTGGGCTACAGAGTGAGTTCCAGGAAAGGTGCCAAAGCTACATAGAGAAATCCTGTCTTGAAAAACCAAAAAAAGAACAGGGAAACTCAGATTGTTTTCTTTTTTCTTCAATCCTGACCATCCAAGTGTTGTCATTGACTTCTTCAGTTTCAGTGTCTCTGTAGGTGAGATTTTTTCTTTTTATTATGCAAGATTATCAAGTAAGGATGTTGAAATATTAATTACCTCAGTTTCATCATTACATACTATGTACATGAGTTGAAGTATCACACTGTACCCCACAAATTTATATACTAAATGTAATTTTTACTGTAGTGGCACATGTTTGTAATCCCAGAACTCAGAGGCTAGGGCAGGCAGATCATGAGTTTGAGGCCAGTCTAGGTTACAGAACAGGACCATCTCAAATAATAATTTTTAAAAGGTATCCTTAAGTGATAGAGAGGTGGTTCCGTGGTTAACAGCACTAGTTGCTTGTCCAGAGGATGTGTGCTCAATACCCAGCACCCACATGGTTGCTCATAAACATCTGTAACTCCAGTTCCAGGGGATCCAAAGCTTCCTTCTAACCTCTATGAGTAGCAGGTACCCAAGTTGTTCACATACATATAGGCAGGTGAAATACTCATAATACATTAAATAAAAAATGAATCTTTCAAAAAGATATTCCCAAATTTCTTTGAGAGTTGACAATAAATATATACTATAAATTCAGGATTCAGTTAGTTCCACTATAATGAGACAACATCCCTTAAAAATATCACCATGAAATACATGTTCAAAAAAATGAAAAACTACAAAATGGAAAATGGGGTGAGGAGCATAGTATTAAAAATGTTTGTTTGGCTTAGTATAGTGCTGCACACCTTTAATCTGAGAACTGGGGAGAAAGAGGCAGGAGGATTTCTGTGAGTTTGGGGGTAGCCTGCTCTACATAGAGTTCTAGGCTAGCCGAGACTTTATAGCAAGACCCTATCTCAATAATAAGTAAGTGCATGTTTGTACATAACAAAACGATAGGAACCTAGTGGAAAAAACAAAACAAAACAGTGGTGCAGTTTCCTGCATGCTAGATGGTCAAATATGTAAGTACTACAATAGGTCTGATAGGTAAACCTTGAAAAGGGCCTGGATTTTGCTTGTAGATGTGTTTGGCCTTCTTCTTGCCAGTTCACCTGGCTGGTACCTCTGCCTGTTAGCCTGTATGTAAGAGGAAGAAAACAAAAGAGAAATGAGATAAATGATAGAAATTGGAGAATAAAACTACAAAATAGAGAGGAAACATTAAAATGGGCTGAGAGGAATGGGGGCAGTTAAAGAGAGAGTTTGAAACTGGGGCAGCTGTCGGGCTCAGAGCTTCTAAATTGTGTGCTTAAAGAAAGGTGTTGTACAGTTGTCTGGAACACTACAACAACAGAAGTGGACTGGTGTGGTTCCTTGGCCTTGTTAGGTATGTGCATGTCTGTAGTTTTAGACAGCTTAGTTCAACACAGTTATGTTCTTAGGAAGAAATTGCACATAAGCAAACATGAAATTCATGTTATACTCTGTAGAGGGCAAAAAGGTCCTTGTGCACACAGATAAGCACTGGAGAAGCCAGGAAAAGTTAAACACACAGCGGATCTCTCCAAAGTTGGGAAGTATTTGGCTGTTCTGGGGGGAACATAGTTTACAACCTGATAATTGTTTGCTACCTGTTGAGGCAGGCTCTGTCCAGGTCACCCAGAATATTATGTTTATCCCAGACCCTTTCCTGTAACACCCTGAGCATTACCTCTAAGCCATAAATCTCATCCTTGTGAGAGATGTCATTTGAACTTTGCAACAGCCTAAATGACTTCTGTGTTTTCTTAGGGCCAGGCATTATATTTATCTGAGTCCTTCTCCTTAACCCTTATCATGAGCATTGTTTCTAAGTCAACAAGAACCTATCTTACAGATGAAGCTGTGTGTACTTTGTAAAGGGCTTCAAGGTAGATATGCCTTAGGCTTTGTTATACTCATGGGGCTGAGTTCATTGTTATCTGAATAGTTGTTTCCAACATTGTGCTAAAGTAAAATGGTCTGGGTCAGACTCTAGATGTTTCGGCCCAGCATCAGTTACCAAAATCCAGCTAATCTGAGTTTCATTCTTATCTCACCCTGATCATTTTCCCCTATGTGCTGTAAAGCCTACAGGTACCCCTCCAGAATACTCAAATTGTACCCTAATCTATTAAACACATTTGAACAAATTTGTGATTTTTACCAGTATCCTAATATTATACCATGAAGCAGCTGGGCTGAAGCTATTGTGTTAAAGAACTATAAATTATGGTTTTGTTGTGTTTTTTTAACTTCTTATAAGCCTAAGGCTTTGTATATGCTAGGCCCATTGAGCTGCATCCTGACTCTTGCCCTTTTTATAGTTTATGAATTATTATGTTTCCTCAAATTGTTAAGTAAATAACATAAACCTGACCATAATAGCAGCCAAATCTAGAGAGGAGAGATAACAAGGGTAATGGGAAGATGTATATGAGAAAAGTACAATGATAGACATGTATGAAAATGTCATAAAATTCATTTTATATGCTAACTAAAGGCAATTAATAAAAATGTAGTTTTAAAAGCCTAGTCAGGGGGCTAGAGAGATTTCTCAGTGGTCAAAAACATTTGCTACTTTTGCAGAAGACCAAAGTTCAGATCTCAGCATCCATATCAGATAGCCCCCAACCACATGTAACTCCAGTTCCAGGGGTGCTAGGCCCTCTTCTGACCTCTGCAGGCACATGCAGACACACACACACACACACACACACACACACACACACACACACACAGAGAGAGACAGACAGAGACAGAGACAGACAGAGACAGAGAGACAGAGACAGAGAGAGGTGTATATACACACATAAATAAAAGTAAAACTAAAAAATAAATAAAAGCCAAGTCAAGGGCTAGAGAGATGGCTCAGTGATGAAGAGCACATAATGCTCTTCCAGAAGACCTGAGTTTGATTCTCTACACCCTTGTCATGTGGCTCACAACCACTTATAGGAGTTACAACTCCAGCTTCAGGGGATCTGACACATCTGGCTTCTGAGGGTACCAGCACACATGATCATATGCCCCCACACAGACACATATGCATACATATAATTTTTAAAATAAAACATTTTTGACAGGCATAGTGGCACACACCTTTAATCCCAGCACTTGGGAGGCAGAAGCAGATGATCTCTGTGAGTTTGAGCCCAGCCTGGTCTACAGAGTGAGTTCCAGGGCAGCCAGAGCTACATAGTGAGACCCTGTTATTATGAAAAAAAACCCACAAAAATCATTTTTCAAATATATTTTTAATTGAAATAGAATTGCATCATTTTCCCCCTTCCTTTCCTCCCTCCAGACCCTCTCAGCTTCCTTATCTCAAACATCACCCCTCACACACTCTCAAGTTGATAGCCTCTTAAAAAATAAATGTTTAAAAAAAGAAAAAGCCAGGTCAAGAAGGTATACTTAAGGTAATACATAGCAGATCACTTAGGCCCTTGGAGGCAGACTGAGTCAGACTAAACTATACTAAACCAGGTATGTGCTTAGTAAACTACAGTGATTTGAACCTAACCCCCATGTTAAAGGACTTCAATTACACATACCTACTAGGATGACAACTAAAATTAAATGCATTAAAGTATATAAAACATTGTGTGATATTTGACCTATAACAAACATGTAATAAGTACCTGCCTTAGGGTTTCTATTGCTGTGACAAAACAACATGACCAAAAGGCAACTTGGGGAGAAAAGGGTTTATTTGACTTACATATCCTGAATCACAGTCCATTGAGGGAAGCCAAGGCAGGAACTCAAACAGGGCAGGCGGGAGCTGGTGCAGAGGCCATGGAGGCATGCTGCTTACTGGCTTGCTCCATGTGGATTGCTCAGCCTGCTTTCTTGTACAACCTGGGACCACCACCCCATGGTTGGCTCCACCCACAATGGGCTGGGCTTTTCCCTATCAAACACTAATTAAGAAAATGCCCTACAAGCTTACCTGAAGTCGGTTCTTATGGAGGCACTTTCTCAATTGAGGTTCCCTCCTCTCAGATCATTCTAGTTAGTGTCAAATTGACACAGTTCCATTCCCCTTTTGCTCTCCCTTTCACTTGGTTAAATAAGCTTTGTAGAAGTTCTTTCTTTGGATCTGTCCTTCTGCTATGTTCCCACAGAAAGTCTCTAAAATTTTGGTTTTCAACTTTTCTTTTTCCTGCAGGTTCAAGAATATAGAGAGGCTCTTGATGCAGTCCTCATCAAGGGCAAAAATGGAATCCCACTTCTTCCAGAGCTGTACAGTGTTCCTCCTGACAAGGTGAGTTGGATCGTGCGGGGCCATTGACAGGAGAAGAACCATATTTCTGTGATACTGAGTCAGTAGTTATGTGAGTCAAATAGTTTTGTTGACTTTGTATCTTGTGATGCTAATATTCTAAAAATTTGGTTTTTGGATTATGACAACAGAAATGTGATTTTATTCCTCCTGAAATATGTTAAAGCAGTCTCAGTTATGGTACCTTTATACAATGAGATATGGATGAAAGCAAATCTCAATTCTGAGAATCACGTACAGATCAGTAGGTGGAACCAGAGTGATAACCTGTGCCAGCTCTCAGGACTTGGTATCCTCTGCAGCCAGTAATCTGGGATTGCTGGAGTAGCTCAGGCTTGGAACAGTGAAGCAGGCATTGTCTTTGTTTGCCATTGTGAAGGAGAATTAGACATGATAGAGATACAGTTTTACCTTCTGGTGGGGATTTGGAGGAGTTCCTAGTGGCATGAGCAGTGTCACCTGAGAATGAATTAGGAATAGGTTTTATCCACCACGACACACCTATTCAGTCTATGTTTTCATAAGGTCCTTGGGTGATTTGGTCACACACTACAGCTTGAGCACTCCCCTATTTAGCTTTTCAATCCATTGCCTAGAAACTATGAATCATAATCCAGACTCTGTTTTGTTTTTTTTGTTTGTTTGGTTTTTTTTTTTTTTTTTTTTTTTTTTTTTTTTTTTTTTTTTGGTTTTTCGAGACAGGGTTTCTCTGTGTACTTTGCACCTTTCCTGGAACTCGCTTTGGAGACCAGGCTGGCCTCGAACTCACAGAGATCCACCTGCCTCTGCCTCCCAAGTGCTGGGATTAAAGGTGTGCGCCACCACCGCCCGGCCAGACTGTCTTTTATCATCTAGTATTAAGCTTTCTATTATTGCCTCTCATTTGACCTCTTATCTCTTCATTTAGGTTGATGAAGAGTATCAAAATCCTCACACTGTGGATCGAGTCCCTATGGGAAAATTGCCTCACATGTGGGGTCAGTCTCTATACATTTTAGGAAGCTTGATGGCAGAGGTAAGGGAAGACTTCAAAGCTATCCCATCTTTTAACTCATTTATTTATTTGCCTTGGTCACCATAATGATCAGATTTGCAATGAACTCACGAAATTCAAAGGATGTCTTCCTTTTGTGCTTTGACTTAATTATAGCTTTGCCTCCGGGTCTTCAACATGGGGATTATGGCCAGTGCTTGACAAAAATCTCTTGCTCCCTGGCAACCATGTCTGCCCGCTACCCATGGTTCCCTATTTTGGCATTGTACTTGGTGCTGTTCAAAAATCAAGCTGTGGATCTTTCACTTTCAAAACTCCCCTCTGTGCCTCCCTGGTGACTGATGAATGCAGTTATGTTTAGTGATTATTGGTGATGGATTAAACGCCAACCTTTCTACGCAACATAAGTTTTCATTCCTTAACTGAATTAACCGATCACATTGAACACTTTGACTAGTGCTTGGTAATAACTGTGTGGTCTTTTTGTTTGATTCATTAAGATTTCTTTTTTCTTTCTTTCTTTCTTTTTTAACTTCTTGGTAAGGAGCTTTCTAAATGTTCTTTATGCCAAATTCTATTAAGACAGCTCTTAATGAGGCACAATTTTGTGTCCAGTTTCTTTGGGGGAGATTATATTTTGAGCCTATATAGAAGGATATTTCTTTTTTTTTTTCTTCTTTTTTTTTTCCATCACAGGCAATTTATTTTGTTCTATTCATTCACAGTTAATACAAAAAATACTTGGAAACACTTCCATATAATGTTTGACACAGAAATCATCAAATAGAAGTATACAATGTTGACAGGAGGCAGTACATTTATAATTTATAACCCCAAATGTATTTATAAATTAGAAATGGAAAGATCTACAAATGAAATTATGAAGGTTCACCAAAGTCATTTAATCTGTCAGTTTCTCATTCATTTTTATGTCTTAATAATATTTTATTGTATGAATAAGCCACATTTTATTTCTCTCCAGTATTTGATAGCTATTTGAGTTGTTTTAACTTTTTTACTATTAGCAACACACTGCTGTAAACCTTCATGTACATGTTTCATAGGTGCACATTTTCAGTAGTTTGAGGATATATTCCTAAGGGTAGAATTGTTGAGTAACAGAGTAACAATGTTTTGCATTTTGACCAACCACCAAACTGTTTTGCCAAAGTGGCACACCATTTTACAATCTCACCAAATCCTTGTTTTTAAGGCTCTGATTTTTGTACAAAAGCATTCAATCATTCTGTCAGACCAAACCAGGAAAAGTAAGCTATAGTTCAGAGCTGTTCTATTCCATTTACTATGCAAAGCCATTCTTGGCGTTTGCAACTCTCAGCCCTTTTGAGTATTCTTGCAGTGTTCACCTTTTCCTCCACCACTTTTTTTTTCCTTCTTTTTTTCTGGTTTATTTCTATCTATTACAAATGTATAAAAAATCCTCCATCAACGCTGCTGATAGCAGCAGAACCTTAAGAAATATACCTTTGGTTTGCCTCAGAAAAGGGACACATATTGCACTGTAAAGTTTATAAAATTGGCGCAAAACATTGTGATAATGTTACAATACCAGTTTTAAGAGTTCAGTGACTAATGGGGAGCCAATGGGATACATGGAGAATTGTGAAAGCGATCTCACTTAGCCAGCTGTACACGTAGACTGTAAATCTACATTCAGATCATTTCTGAACTAAGACTATCATCTCAGTTTATCTGTTGAGGTCAACCAGGAAACCCTAGAATATACCTTGATTTTTGCAAAAAAACAAAATAGGGGGAGGGGTTTTTTTCAGCATTTCAGTCCACAAGTAACAGTATCCTAACAGGCAAAGTGTTCTCTCACTGTCAACATAGAATGAACTGCTGCTGGAGGTCAACTTGGGCTTTAATTTGCATTAGCACTTACATGCATAGTAGTCCAAGTTGTTGACCTCATGACTTTTAAAAGTAACTCTAAAAAAGTAAAATGGCCCTTCTTGGAAGACTAAAGAAAGACATCCAGCCACAGTTGTAAAAAGTCTCATCAAAACAATATACCCTTTTATGAATTACGCCTCAATTAAAAAAAAAAAGTAGCCCCAAATAAGAAGCAGCTCTGAAAAAGAAAATATAACTTAAGATATTTGAAAAAAACAAGGTGAATGCAGGTTCAAAAATAATTAAGATACATTTTCTTAAGGCTACCTAGAATTAGGCTTTAAAGAATTCTACCATTTCAAGTTCACCACTAGTTACTAGATACCTATTTACAAACAAGATGTTCACCTTTTTTATTCCTTTATCAAGAGAAAAATCTACCTTCAGACTATGAGGGTGGTGATGGGGAGGGACTAGAAAACAAGATTCAAACAATCCCATGCAAATATCACATTTTTCAAATGGAAGAACTCCAAAGGATATTTCTTCTAAATAGTTTTCTAGTGCTTCCTGAAAAACCTATTTCCCACACTATAGGTTTTTTTTTTTTTCTTTTTTAAGACAAGGTCTTGCTATGTAGCAGTAGCTGGGCTTGAACTTTCCACATAGACCAAGCTGGCCTTGAACTTGCAGTGTTCCTTCTGTGTTTGCTTCCTGAGTTCTGGGATTACAGGTGTGTGCCATCACACCTAGCATGGTTGTTTTGATATGATAGACCCAGGTTCCTGGAAAACCTAGTTTGGAACTTAGCTGGCATTTCTGGGTAAGATTTTCCCATTTATATGGTCCTTTATTTTCTGCAGCTGTAGTCTTGGTTTTGTTTTCTGTGGCTGTGGTTGTTTGATAATCTGTAATTGACGTGAGCTTGGAGCTAGCACTAATGAGCATAAGGCTTTAAAGCAATCCTTGCCCAGCAGCTTTCTTACCCAACAATAAATTAGATTGGACAAAACCAGGAAGGAATCAGTATTATTAAAGAAAAAAGTGAGTGAGTTCATCTTATTTCACAACATATGGAAACTAAGTAAGAAGATTTCTGCTAGTCAAAAAGCACAGCAAACACATGGACAAATAAGCAAGCAATGTTTATTACCAATTTTTAGCTTAACGTATTCTGAGAATTTCATGCATGAATGTTGTATTTGTATTATTTTCACCTCTTGCTCCCTTCCACACACACAGCCTGCCTGGTCCATTTAGTGTTATTTGTATGTGTATTTATTTAGGACTGACCACTTGGGCTTGGGTAACCTCTCAGGGTCTCATTCCTGGAGAAGACTGATTCTCCCTGTCTCAGATGTCATTGCTTGGCTATAGCTCTTCATCTAGGTCTTCTGAGATTTTCCCCATTCATGTTGGTATGTCTACTGATAGTATCATTGTGCTGGTCTTGTATAGGTGACCATATTTTTAAAAATTTCATGGGTGAAGCTTCCCTGTCTATATAGAAAGTGCAACACATCACAGCAGATGTTCTGGTTCTCTGGCTCTTACAATCTTTCCACTCACTCTTCTATTATGTCCCCTGAGCCTTAGGTATAGGGTATTATAGATGTGTTGATAGGGGTTGGGTACCTCCAAGCCATTGTTCTCTGCATTTTAACCACTTTTAGGGTTCTTTATTGGTCTCTGCTGCAGAAAGAAGCTTTTTGATGAGGGTGGGTGAGAGCTACACATACCTTCGAGTATAAGGATGGGTATTTAGAATTCAGTTAGAAATTATACTAGTTCAGGAAAGTGGTAGTAATAGGCTGTTCTCTTAGTTTCATGACCTCAACAGACAAGGGTAATTGGCTAGGTTTCCAGTATCAGGCATGAGTTCCTTCATATAGAGCTAGCCTTAAGTTCAATTAGACATCTATTGTTTGCCTCCATGAGATAAGTAGCATTATTGAACCCTTGGGCTATCTTGCCATGCTGGTCATTGTGGTTCATAGGTTTTACAGCTGGTCAGGACTATTGGTTGCTTTTCTCCCTTGGCAGCTTGCATAGCACTTCTGGTCACTTAGAGATCTAATCATCAGGTAGGAAGCTTTCAGGTCAGTTCCAGCTCAGTACCTTCAAGTTTTGTGTCTTAATATATGGTGTATTTAGCTATTGGGTCTTACCTTCAAGTTCTATGAGGCAACCAAGGGAGATGGCAATAGCTTACACACACACACACACACACACACACACACACACACACACACGTATATGTATATATGTAATATATATGTGCTCTCTCTCACACATACACAAACACTATATGTACGTTTAAGTAAACAAAAATGTTTCCCTGTGGCTTTTTGAAACATCCTTACTATTATTTATCCCTTTGCCATTTTTCTCCCTTTGTATTGGCCTCCTTTCCCCTTTCCATTTAACTTCTGAGCCATCTCTGCATAGCCATCTCTCCATAGCCATCTCTGCATAGCCATCTCTCCTAGCTTTATTGTTGAGGCTTAGTAATTTTGTTTTTGTGTGTTTTCTTCAGGGATTTTTAGCTCCTGGAGAAATTGATCCCCTGAATCGTAGGTTTTCTACTGTGCCAAAGCCAGATGTGGTGGTTCAAGGTATGTATTACTCCCAGCAATAGAAATGTTATATTAAAGGCCTGATTAGGGGGCTTTGTTAGGCTTTAAAAGTTCATAATAAATTTGGTTCAGTTTTGTTTCAAAATTACTGTTAATAATAAACAACTCAATGAAAGATGATATCAGAGGATTATAAAATACTACTTGATATATCTTATTTCTGGAAACTCTTTTCTTTAAAATTTCATGATATTTTATTTCCCTGGTTACTGTTACTTTCTTTAAAACCACATTTTCTATGTTTTTCCTACTAGTATTCCTTTATTTTCATAGCCTCCTATGCATTTATATTTTCCCTGCATTAGGCTTTTAGGCTGCATCCCTCATAGTACATTTGCTTCTGACCATTATCTCACTAGGGAGTATGTCTAAAATTTTTCCCCCAAGAATCAACTTAAATGTGAGAGTATCTATATTATGTAAAACACTGAGCTGAATATGCTAAACATTATTAATGTTTAGAGTACATGTATGTAGTATGAAACTGACGTTTTTCTGAGTCCCACCCAGTCCACAGCCACTCAGACCCAAGTAAACACACAGAGGCTTATATTAATTAAAACTGCTTGGCCATTAGCTACTGACTAGCTCTTACACTTAAACTCAGCCCATTATTGTTCATCTATATGTTGCCACGTGTTCTGTGGCTTTAACTATGTGCTATTACATGCTGCTCCTTGGACAGCGGGCTATACTATACTATACTTCCTGCCTGGCTACTAGCCAATCAGCTTTTTATTTATCAACCAATCAGAGCAACACATATTCACAGCATGCAGAATATCCCACAACAGTAGTACAAGTGTTTAATCTCAGCACTTGGGAGCCAGAGGCGAGCAGATCACTGTAAGTTCAACACTAGCTTTTTCCATATCAGGAGTTCCAGGACAGCCAGGGATACATAGTCAAACTGTCTTATTTAAGATTTCCATTGCTGTGAAGAGACACCATGACTATGGCAACCCTTGTAAAGGAAAACATTTAATTGAATTACACTTCAGAGGTTTTGTCCATTGTCATGGTGAGAAGCATGGCAGCACATGGGCAGACATGGTACTGGGGAGGTAGCTGAGAGTTCTACATCTAGATCAGTAAAGCAGCAGGAAAAGAGAGTGAGCCACTGGGTCTGGATTGGGCTTCTGAAACCTTAAAGCTCAGTCCCAGTGACACACTTCCTCCAACAAGGTCACACCTAGTCCAACAAGTCCACATATCCTAATCCTTTCAAATAATGCCATGCCCTGTGAGCCTGTGGGGGCCATTTTGATTCAAACTACCACAGAGACCCTGTCTCAAAGAAAAAAATCCTAGTCTCAATATCTATAAATGATCTTTATATGATGAACTCAAAGATTGTCTCTTTTGTCATCATCCCATCCTTTTACCTCTCCCAGAAAGTGTTGATATTTTGCCTTCCTTGTTTCTTTCAATAATATTATCATTGTCCTTGTTTTTGAGAGTAGACATCTTGATGTGAATTTTCACTCTCCAACATCACTCTTCAATATGTTGTTAAGTCTTGCTGTAAAATTTGCTTAAGATATTCCTTCCTATTCATTTGATTTTCAGGTTGATTCTGTATGGAAAATCGTCCTGTTTTCTAAAGCTTCTTGTACTTGACACTCTGTGTGATCATATAGGTGGTCTTTGCTTCTCAGTGTCTCTAGCAAATGTTTTATAAAGACCATTACTCTTCATCCCCCATGAGAAGGTATGTTTTCCTCGGAGGTTTAAACCTTCTTGCTATGTTGATATTCTGTTTGTTCTAATTCATATTTTATGAATGTGAGGCTCAACTCACAGCTTTCTTCATCCTCAAATTTTGTCATCAAACTAGATTTCAGCATCGGTATAGATGCCATCTACTATTTTTAGCCTTAAAATTTTTGGATATCCATGACTAAAGTACCCTTTCTCTGTACCTCTATGTTAGGTACCTGTCTTAGTTACTTTTCTATTGCTATGACAAAGCACCATGACCAAGGCAGCTTAAAAAGAAAGCATTTAATTTGGGGCATGCCCTTCCAGAAGGTTTGATTCCATGAGCATCATGGTGGGAAGCATGGCAGCAAGCAGGCAGGCATGACATTGGAGTAGTAGCTGAGGTCTAACATCCTTATCAGCTTTTAGATGGCAGAGAGAGAGAACTAACTGGGAATGGCATGGGCTTTACTATTTCCACTGAGACATTTCCTCCAAAAAGGCCATACCTCTTAATCCTTCCCAACTATTTCCACTAATAGGGACTAAGCATTTAAAAAAGGCCTGTTGGGGCCTTTCTCATTCTGACCACCACACACACCAAGGGTCAAACTTTTGGACCTTATAGGTATATAATTCTTGTGTTCTGCTAACTATATCTCAGCTTTACTTTTCTTCCTTTTATACTTGTCTCTAATTTCTCCTAGTCTGCTCTTTTCTACCTAAAGATCATCTAAATATTTTGATCATCTAAATATTCCAATCATCGCTGTCTCATACTTTTGCTGTATCCACCAGAGTATTACAGTTCTAGATCAGTTGTATAGTCTACACTGTAATGGTCTCCAATTCTGTTTTGTTCTTATCATTAGTCAGCATTTTCTTTATTCACAGCCAGCATAACAAATACTCTATTCTTTTCATCTGTGCCCTTTGTTTTCAACCTAATATCTGGACTTCTACTTCATGTCTTATCATCTTAATAGTCTGATGTTTTTTCAATTTCTCACCACTTCCCACCCCCAGCATTCTTACCCATACTTGCTTTCTTTTCTTTAGTCTCAGAAAAAAAGGTGTTCTCCTATTTGAGACACATTCCCCTATTGTTTCTTGACCCTATAGTCTTCTTTACAAACAGTCTTTCTTGAAATATTAAGACGTCCCCACTCCAGTTTCTTTATTATGTTCATCTCCATCTGGCTGTCATATGTGGCTTCTTTTCACATTGATATTTCTGTCTCTTCATAGTCCATTAATTCTCTAGTCCTTTATAGTCTGGTTCAATACTCTGAAAATATTCTTGCTTAGTTTCCAGAAATCTTGGTATGTCAGTTTTAGTAGATATTTTATGATCAGGATATTAGCAGATCTTTTAGCTCAACTTGTCATTTATCTTTCTAGAAACAATTTCCACAATGTCCATGATGTTATGCTTCTGTATCTCTCCTTAACCTGTTTTCAGAACTTTTCTACCTTATTCTGGGCTTTTCTTCTCTTTCCCTTGAACTATTGGTATTGCTGAGAGTTGTGTCCATAGCCTACCACTTGTCTTGCTCTGCATAATTGGTCATATTCCCCCCTTCTTCAGTCCTCCTTCACTCTCACATGATGACCCCACTGCCTATGCTATAAAGAAAATATAAGCCATGAGATAAGAACTTCCCTTCCCCCAGGCTTTTCTTAACTAGTCCTGCATTTTCTCAAAGTTACATTCTGGTTCCTCTTCTCTTTATAATATATACTCATCCCATCTCATCTGTTTCTAATGACTACTGACAGCCCTACTTGAATGTTTCTGTGCACTGAAATTGATCAGCTGGATCCCCTGCCATATCATCTGTGCCTGTATCATTAAATGGTACACGATACTCCCAGCTACACCAGTGAACACTTTGAATTCATATTTATTCCTCTCTGATTTCCAGTATTTATGTACAAGTTCTGGCTTTTTTACTTCTCAAGTCATTCTGAAATGCATACTGTTTTTGGCAGTGCCAATAGCTTACTATTAATGTAAGTTATCAACATCTCCTTACATTCCAGTGTTAATTTTGAACTGAGGTTTCTGTACTCACTCTAGACCCAGTATGGTCTGTTGGTTCATTCTTCTGCTTTTTAAAAATCATTGTAGACCACACAAAGAGATGTCCATTCATTCTTTAATTATTAACTTGAGTGTATTCTTTTTAAGGTGCAGCTCTCCAGAGGCTTCCTATTTCAGTTCTCTTAATACGGCTTACAAGGCCTCTTTGTGATCTAACAGTGGACCTTGTATTTCACTTCATTTCTCATCACTGCTCCTCCACAATCCATACTCCTACTACAAAGGACTTTTCAGAGCCTGACGGTTTAGCTCAGTGGTACATGTGGCTGGCTGCTCTGGGAAGGCCTGGCTTCATTCCCCAGTACAACAGGAAGCAAAGCAATAAAAGCTAACTTTTTGTAACTTTGTGCATGCTGTCTCTTGAATCTGAAACAGTTTCCCCCTTACTTTTACCATCACCTCTCTCAGATTAACTTCTTTCTGCCCTCCATCAGGACTCATTATATCTGTGTATGTATCCCGAGCATCTGACATCTGACTAAATATTTTATAAATATAAACAACAATTTAGTTGCTTCAGGTTGAGGAATGCTTCCCCTTTAGTTGCTCCTGTAAACAACTCTAATATACAAAACTTTAAAGTAACCCCTATCCTTTGTAGCTTAAGTTTTTCTCTCTGGGTCCCTCCAAGTCCCGGCAGTCCCATAGCCCACTTATAAAATAAACATACAGATGCTTATATTATTTAAACTGCTTGGCCATTAGCTCAGGTCTACCATTGTCTAGCTCTTACTCTTATATTCAGCCCATTTCTGTTAATCTATATGTTGCCACGTGTTCGTGGCTTTACCTGTTGCCTTTACATGCTGCTCCCTGGACGGCAGGCTGGGGGCTCCCCTGTCTGTGTGTTTATTTTAGAAGTGGGCTACAGGACTGCTGGGGCTTGGCAGGACCCTGAGAGAAAAACTCTAGCTACAATACTTCCATGATGAGCTAACTCCTACTTCTCCATTTCCATTTCTTTTACTGCTTGGTAAGATTTTTCATACCATAACAGTGAAGTCTATGTGGTTTGCCCTTTCCTCCCCAACCTTCAGACTAGAATAATTATATATTTCCTATCTACTTTAAAAAAATTTATGTGAATGGGCATTTTGCCTGCATGTATGTCTTTGTAAGGTATATGAGTGCCTGGTGCCTGTGGAGGCCAGATGAGAGCATCAGATCTTTTGGAACTGAAGGTAAAGACTGACCCTGGGTCCTCTGGATGAGACACCAGTGCTCTGAATTGCTGAGCTGTCTCTCCAGCCCTTCATTCATTTTTTCCCTCCTGACCAATTTACTCACCATTTCAAGTCCAGTTAGCCACCAGCTCTTTCAGGCTACAATTATTTATTTATTTATTTATTTATTTATTTTGTTTGTTTGTTTGTTTATTTATATTTTAATGCATATAGGTACTTTGTCTGCATGAATGTCTGTGCACCTATGTGTATACCTCAGATGGCATCAGATCCCCTGGTACTGAGTAAGCCACCATGTGGGTATTGGGAATGGAACCTGGGTCCTCTGGAAAATCAGCCAGTGCTCTTAAATACTGAGCCATCTCATGGTTAAAATTTTCTCATTTCAACATAGAATCTCATAAATACTGGAAGTGCCATTTAGTAGGTACACACAGGTACGTAACCAAAAAGCTAAGCCTCATACTCTAGTCATGTTTTTCCTTTCCCATTTGTGTAATATTTCTATCAAGAATAATTCCTGATTAATCAGAATTCCTCAGTAATAATTTTCTCCAAAAGAAATTATGTACTTAAAATATTTTTAGGGGTCTGGAAAGATGGCTCAGCTCAGCAATTGAGAGCACTTGTTCTTCCAGAGCACCCACCAGGACCAGGCTCACTTCTCAGAATCCACATGGGGTGGCCTATAACTGTCCACAACTCTAATTTCAGGGGATCCAATGTCCTCTTCTGACCTCCATTGGCACCAGGGTAGCATGTGGTACATGGACAAAACACTCATACACCTAAAATAAATAAATTTAAAGATATTTTTAAAGGTTCTATTGGACTAAAACCTTCTGTTGACCTCATCTTTCTTTCCTATAGTCTCCATTCTAGCTGAAACAGAAGAAATCAAGGCCATTTTGAAGGATAAAGGAATTGATGTGGAGACCATTGCTGAAGTGTACCCCATCAGAGTACAGCCAGCTCGTATTCTCAGCCACATTTATTCCAGTCTAGGTAAGGAGATTGGCCAGCCTGCTAGAACAGAGTATTATGTGACACTGGCTGGTTTCGTCCACCACCACCACCCACTTCTTTAATTGGTATTGTTTTATTACATCAGATCCAAGAAGGAATTTAGTCTCTGGAATCCAAGTTTCTGAACCTACACTTTTGTGAGCAGGCTTGCTAGTTTTAGGTGTGCTTTATGCATCCTTTGGCATGTAGGACATGCTCATTTTCAGACAATATTATATCCTCATTCTAAATGTATATTTACTACCATTTTCTCCCCATTCTTAGAACCTGTATTTCTGTTTTGAATACATGCTAATTTTATGTAGAGTAGTGAGCAAGGAACTTGTTTTAGGTCTTTTATACTTTGTCATGTAATGAACTAGTTATTAATATAATTCCTTAGTTTAATATCTTTTCGTAAACAGTTATGTTTATTCTTTTATTAAATTTAATGACATAATTTTTACATTAAACAAACTGTGACACTGTTAACTAAAAAAGATACAGGGGCTGGGAGTCTATAGCTCAGTGACAGAATACTTGCCTAGCATGCACAAATCCTGAGTTCTGGTCTTACTACTATAAAAAGGATATGCAAAATTTCTAAACTTCTTTGCAAGACACTGAATAACCATCCTTTCCCCCAGATATCCAGGTCCTGGTCTCTAGTACCTATGAACATTACCTTATATGGAAAAAATAATTTTGCAAGTGTAGTTAAATTAAGGAACTTGAGATGAGACTATTACTGTAGATTATTGATGTGGACTCCAAATATGATTTGGAGGGACAGATAGCTTACAGAACTAGCTTTATATAACAGAAATAAAGGACTAGGTATGTTAGGTTTTTCTAGAATAACAGAACTTACAGAATGAATGAAATATATATATATATAATTTATTAGAATGGCTTACAGGCTGTGGTCCAAATAGTCCAACAATGGATGCCTACAAATGGAAGGTCCAAGAATCCAGTAGTTGTTTAGGTCACAAGGCTGGGTCTCTTGTGGTCTTCAGTACACAACAGAATCCCAAAGGAGTAAGCTCTAATGAAGGAATGAACTTGCTATGGAGAACAAGAGCAAGCAGGCAAAGAGAGAGCAAGCTTCCTTCTTCCATGTCCTTTATATAGGCTGCCAGCAGAAAGTGTGGTCCAGATTAAAGGTGGATCATCCCACCTCAAAAGATCTGGATTAAAGGTGTGTCTTCCCACCTTAAAGATGCAGATTAGAAGTGAATCTTCCTGCTTCAAATGATTAAGCAAAAATTCTTCACAGGTGTGCCCATCCAATTTTGGGGTTTTACTTAATTCTGGATGTAATAGCCTCCACAAGTCCATCACTTGTCAACTTGACACACAATCATATCTCCTTATGTCATGATTAATTTCCAAATGAAAAACAATAACCAGATCATAATTATGCCTAGCACAATATAACTATCCTACATACAATCACACACTCATTGTGTATTTAATCAGGTAATAATTATGCCTAACATAATATGACTATCCCTCATACAACTGCAAACACATTATAAATTTAGAATAGATAGCAATGTCGCTTGAGGGATATCCTTTTAGTATCTCAAACTTAAATGTTATAACCATTGACATACTCTTAATTGTTGTTACATCACCTGATAGAGAAATTGAGGAAAGAAAACACAAATATCTCTACAAATGTATTCTTAGCAAAATATGACAGAAAGATGTCAATTATAATTGTCATTTATGCAACTGGTCATATAACTTTAGCTGGTATTTAACTAGTTTCCTCTACTACCCTTTCTGTATTTCCTCCACCATCAACAAGCACCTCAGCAGGTCTTGACTCTTTTCCTGGAGGACCCACCCATACCTTCATTCCTGAAGGGTCTGTGCCCTTGGTCATACTATCTGGATTAGGCAGATGTAGTTTCCCATCTTTAATCGCAGGACATGGTAACACCAAGAGATACCCTAAAGGATCTCCTGTACTCCAGACAGAATATTTCTTACCTTCATTGTGGAGAAGCAATCCAATGTCCCTTTAGTAATCTGAATCAATCACCAGTCCTAACACTGGTATTCTTTCTTAGCCTGTTGGTTTAAGGGTATCAGAAGCCCAGAGTGTCCAGGGGGAGTCTGAGCTTCCAGATCAATAATCAAAGCTCTCCCTCCTGTGGAATCAAAACTTCTAGGCCAGCAGAACTTAAGGTCATGGGAACAGGAAGCAAAAACTTTCCTAGTGGATCACTAGGGGGTGACAGCAAGTGGAAGTATTCCCTGTTCTAACCTTTGATTCATGAACCTGTGGATTCTTGCTATGGGAGAAACAGTACCATATACTGGATGTTAATTCAAAGCATATACCACCTTCTAGAGAACCCTGCTCCTGTAGTTAGAGTTTTTCTCTCCGGGTCCCCCCAAGCCCCGGCAGTCCCATAGCCCACTTATAAAATAAACATACAGATGCTTATATTATTTAAACTGCTTGGCCATTAGCTTGGGCTTACCATCATCTAGCTCTTACTCTTATACTCAGCCCATTTCTGTTAATCTATATGTCACCATGTGTTCCGTGGCTTTACCTGCTGCCTTTACATGATGCTCTCTGGACAGCAGGCTGGCTTCTCCTATCTGCCTTCCTGTTCTCTCAATTCTCCTCTCTGCTAGTCCTGCCTATACTTTCTGCCTGGCTACTGGCCAGTCAGTGTTTTATTCATCAATCGATCATCCACAGCACTGCTCTAGCCCTTGAGGTTTCTGTGACTTAATTGGCACTGTAATGTGTCTTCAAAAGGCCTTCCCATATTTCTGTCAGGCCAGCTGCTTTCAGGATGGCGGGAACATGGTAAGACCAGTGGGTTGCATGATTGCAGGCCTACTGTCACACTTTTTTGGCTGTGAAGTAAGTTCCTTGGTCAGAAACAATACTGTGTGGAATACCACGGATAAGGCATTCTGCAAGCCCATGAATGGTGGTTTTGGTAGAAGCAATACATGCAAGAAAGGCAAATCCATAACCAGAGTAAGTAACTACTCTAGTAAGGAAAAAGTGTTGTCCTTTCTATGGAGGACATGGTCCAATGTAATCAGCCCGCCATATCTGTGGCTCAGTGGTGGTCTCTGTTGTTCCTAGATCTGCCACTCAGCAGCAGTTGTAGCCAGGTCAGCCTTGGTGAGTGATAGACCATGTTGCCAAGTCCAGAGTGGCCTCAAACTTGTGATCCTCCTGCCTCCACCTCCTTCAGCAAATTCTACCAGTGTGTGATACCATAACTGGCTAATAGTCTGGCCTATTAAGCTCTGCTTAAAGTGTTCAACTGCTTTCCTAATCTAGAATCCCAAAGTATATTGTACCAGCAAGCAGCATGATCAGGCCTGTCATAGCAGTACCCTGCTCCCTGGTACCAACTTCTGCATTTTATTGGGACTGGCTTACAGTTCAGGGGTTTAGTCCATTATCATCATGGCAAGAAGCATGGTGGCAGGCAGGCAGACATGGTGCTGGAGAAGTAACTGAGAGTTCTACATCTGGATTCACAGGCAGCAGGAAGGGAGAGTCACTGGGCCTGGCTTGAGCTTTTTAAACCTCAAAGCCCTCTTCTGTAATACACTTCCTCTAACAAGGCCACACCTCTTTTTTATTATTTTATTTTACAATACCATTCAGTTCTACATATTAGCCACAGGTTCCCCTATTCTCCCCCCTCCCACCCCCTCCCCTTACCCCAGCCCACCCCCATTCCCACCTCCTCCAGGGCAAATCCTCCCCCGAGGACTGCGATTAACCTGGTAGACTAAGTCCAGGCAGGTCCAGTCCCTTCCTCCCAGATTGAGCCAAGCGTCCCTGCATAAGCCCCAGGTTTCAAACAGCCAACTCATGCAACGAGCCCAGGACCTGGTACCACTGCCTAGATGCCTCCCAAACAGATCAAGCCAATCGACTGTCTCACCTATTCAGAGGGCCTGATCCAGCTGCGGGTCCCTCAGCCTTTGGTTCATATTTCATGTTTTTCCATTCGTTTAAGGCCACACCTCTTAATCCTTTCAAATAGTTCTACACCCTAGTCTATGAGCTTATGGGGGCCGTTCTCCTTCAAACCACCAAATTGGGGTTATATTGCTATGGGGAATGTTCATAGCCTTTTGAAGTCAAGATTGGCAAGGAATGAATTCTTTCCAGAAGGAACCAACTGTATTTATACCTTATTTTGATGTTTGAATTCTAAATTTAGGACTTTGGGCTATATTCAGATTTGAAGGCTGTGGGTAAATGTTGATGGCTCAACCAGGAGAGTATATATGACTATCCTCATTTTAAAATGTAAAACACTTCAGGTTCCGAGCATTTAGGATAAAGAATATTCTACCTGTACCAGCAGAAATACTCCAACATAGACTGAAAGAGACAGATGGCAAACACAGGGCAAGCTGGAAGAAGTCTTTGCATTTCCAGCATTCTCCAGTGGGGAAGCAGACTGATGAAACTGCTCAGCTGCAAGCACATGCTACCTTCCAAGTAAAAAGAAGGTTAACTCAAGGGGCCTTGAGGTGGAACTTTGGCTCAGAGAGGGGGCCATCAAGCTACAGAGGACTACTGCTAAGCCTTGAAATGTAATGACATGCCTACTTGGGTCTCAAAATTTCTTGGTACTGCTAACTCTTCCTTCTATTTTCTCTTTTTTATGATGAGAGTGTCCATTGTTTATAACCAGTCCTGTCCTGCTACTGCATTTGAAGAGCAGAAATTGTATTTTCTAGTTATAATGGTCCACAAATGGAAAGGAATCTTGTCCCAGGATGACCCATACCCAGATTCTCATTCATACCTCATTAAAGTATATTGGATTTTGGGGTGGATGATATTGGGAAGATGCTGAACTTGGTCTGATGCTATTATGTATTAAAGAGTTTAGGAGTTGTTGAGATTAGATAAATGCATTTTACATGTGAAAGAAATGTGTATCCTTGGGGCGCAAGGGGCAGACTGTGGAACAATGAGTAATGTCTCACCCCAGACATCCATTCATAATCCTAGAAACCTATGAGCACTATTTTATGTGTCAAAGAAGACTTAGCTAACATAATTAAGGATTTTGAGATGTGGGAGAATATGCTTCCAATCTCAGTCATATAGTGGTCCCTAAATATAATCACACATATTTCTTTAGAAGGGAATCAAGAGGAAGATCAGACTATAGAAGTAGGAGTTTTGATGACAGAAGCAGGAGATGATATGAACAAGGAATATAAATATCTAGATCCTGAAGTGTAGAAACTGGAAGAGCCAATAAATGGATTTCTCCCTGGATACTTAGGTTTTGAGTTTTAGCTCTGTAATGCCAATTTTGCACTAGTAATCTCTAGCACTAATAAGGGTTTGTGTTGTTTTTTTCTAAACTTTTAAATTACATTTATTTACTCATTTTAGTGTGTGTGTGTGTGTGTGTGTGTGTGTGTGTGTGTGTGTTCATATTCATGCCAAGGTGCATGTCTGAAGGTCAGATGACAACCTTCAGAGATTGATTCTCTCCTTCCACCAAGTCGTACCCAGGGATTCAACTCAGGTTATCAGGCTCAGCACCAGGTACCTTTACCCCCAAAACCACCTCACTGGCCTAAACTTGTACTGTCTTAAGCTATTATATTTGTGATAGTTCATTATAGTACCAACAGGAAATTAATACAATCTTAAATCAAGCCACAAGAAGTTATATTTGTAAAGATTAGATTTTTTGTTAAGTATATAGCTCAATAGTAGAGTGCTTATCTGCCATGTACAAAAAGGCCCTATTCAATACCTAGTAACTCCTCCCAAATTATGTAGATTACCAGTTAAAAATCTTATCAGTCAAATGAATGTCTCTTTAAAACATCTTAAAAAACATCTTGTGACCAAGCCCACAATTATATTAGCACCCAGGAAGCTAAGAAAGGATTGTGTATCTCAACCTGGACTGTGGTGCAAATTTCAGGTCAGCTTATGCTACACAGGGAGACCCTGTCTTCAAAATACTATTGTGACAGTTTCACAATAACAAAATTGCTCTAAATACACATCAAAGAGCAGCTGTACTCCTACCAAGGAAAAAGGTGCTTCCTCACTAAGTATGACAGCTAAATAGTTCTCTGCTTCATTTTAGATACTTAGCAATTCATGGGCAGCTCCTTTTTTAATCTTGTTTTTCTCTATGTCTGTCTATCTATTATCTGTATCTATATCTGTCTGTTTTGTCTGTCTGTCTGTCTATCTGTCTAGTCTATCAACAGGATCTCATTATGGTGCCCAGGCTGGCCTCAAGTGACCTTCCTGCCACAGTTTCTCAGGTGCTGAGTGTAGGTGTCCACCTACCACATTCAGTTTTTTTAACTATGAGATAATCCACTTTATGAATTTATTAAACTTACTATTAAACAGAAGTCTTAATATGAATTCTTTTCTAATGTTACTGCACATAAGGACCTTTTCATAGTGTACATATTAACTTGTGTTCTGTTTGTGTTTGTTACTTTTCTGTATGTATCTTATATTAAAATAGACATGTTATTACATAAAATTCTAATAATTATTAACTTATTTTTGATTGTCTGACTTGTTTCCAAAGATTTTATTCTTCTATAAATGCCTATGTGTAGATCATTGTTTCTTTGGAGTGTATTTCCAGAATAGGGATTTTGTGTAATGATAAGATTAACTTCCTAGCATTTGCAACATGCTGCCAGACTATTCCTCAGGAAAACCAACTAATTAAGCATTGATTTTTATATCAATAAGATAAAATATACCTTTCTGTTTTTACTACCCTACCGGCATTGGGTTTTATTATTTATTTTGTTAGATTAATAATTTTCATATGCAAAATTATTTTAATTTCCTTTCATTCCTAGTAACAGCACATTTTTCCATTTTTCTTTGTTTTTAAACTCGTCTACTAGTGCATGATTATATAGTTGGAACTACATACTTTTGTATATATTGGTTCTAAAAAAATATCCCCAGGCATGATGGCTTGGCAGCAGGACTATTATAAGTTGTAAGCAAGCCTAGGCTACTTAGTGAGTTTCAAGCAAGCCTAACCTACAGGCTGAGACCCTGTCTCAAAAAGCCCCATGTATATATGCATGCATACATACATACATACATACATACATACATACATACGTGTGTGTGTGTGTGTGTGTGTGTGTGTGTGTGTGTGTGTGTGTGTGGTTTGGTTTGGTTTTGAGTCAAGGTCATACTATATAATCCAAACTGGACTCAGACTCATGACCCTCTTGTCCCAGCCTTCCAGATGCTGGGATTCCAGGTGTGCATCACCACAATCAGCTCCCCTTATTCTTTAAACTTGGGGCAAAATTTTATTATTCAGATGTGTAATGTATATATATTTCCTTTGTAGAACTTTTAAAATATGAAATTCATTGTATGAAATATTTTTTCACTTCCTTTGGAATTGGAAAATAATCTTTAGTTTTATCTGAATACATGCACTGTTCTGGTTCTCATTTTTGTAAGTTGTAAGTTTTCTGACTACAACTGACATGTACATACTGACTTCTGGAAACTAAAAAAATATAGGAAAGAACCTAGAGAAAAAAGATTTTAAAACACATAATTTAACCACTAAAGAAGCCATCTTTTTTGTTTGTGGGTGTTTGTTTATATTAAGCTTTTATAAAAGCACTTGTTTTTAGAAAAATGTTCTCATAGACATTGCAGTCTACTTTGTGCAACATAGTGATATGTCCCATTTTAGTAAGTAGTCTCTCAGAACCCAGTGTCATACCTATCTTAGCATAATATTTTCAATTTTTAATAAGCTCTTGATTCGCTTGTTTTCATAAATAGTAATTTTTCATCTATTTTTAAATTGTCAAGTTCATTCTCTTGCCATTTTTGCAATAGACTTTAAAATTTCTTTCCGGTTTCTATGGGTGTTTTGTTTTGTTTTAAAGACAGGGTTCTCTGTGTCGCCCTGTGTCTTAGTTAGGGTTTCTATTGTTGGGAAGACACCATGACCACGACAGCTCTTATTAAGGAAAACATTTAATTGTGGTGGTTCACTCACAGTTGAGAGGTTTAGGCCATTATCATCACAGCAACATGGTGGAGTGCAGGCTGAGATGGTTCTGGAGAAGGAGCTAGAGTTCTACATTTTGACCTGCAGGCAACAGGAAGTGGTCTGAGTATCACACCGAGGGAAGCATAAGCAAAGTAGACCTCAAAGCCCACCCTCACAGTGACACACTTCCTCCCACAAGGCCACACCTCATCCAACAGAGCCATATCTCCTGATAATGCCACTCCCTGTGAGTTTATGGAAGTCAGTTACATTCAAACTACCACACCCTGGCTGACCTGAAACTCACTATGTAGACCAAGATGGCCTCCAACTCAGAGATCCACCTGCCTTCTGAGTGCTGGAATTAAAGGCATGTGCCACCACTGCCCAGCATTATTTTTATATTAAGAGTGTAAGTACTTTGTCTTTCATATCCTGAATTGTTTTGCCTTTTCAATTTTACATTTCCTTTTGTTTTATAGAAGTTTTTTTTATTGGTTGTTTTTTTTTTTTGTTTGTTTGTTTGTTTTTTTGAGACAGGGTTTCTCTGTGTAGCTTTGCGCCTTTCCTGGGACTCACTTGGTAGCCCAGGCTGACCTCGAACTCACTGAGATCCCCCTGGCTCTGCCTCCTGAGTGCTGGGATTAAAGGTGTGCGCCACCACCGCCCGGCTTAGAAGTTTTTTTTTAAGGTTTACTTATTTTAGATGTATGAGTGCTTTGCCTGAATGTATGTATATGCAGTATGAGTGCGTCTGATAAACATGGAGGCCAGAAGAGGGTATTGGATCCCCTATAACAGGCGTTATAGACAGCTGTGAGCTGTCATGTGGGTGCTAAGAGTTGAACCCAGGTCTTCTGCAAGAGCAGCAAGTGCTCATAATTGCTGAGCCATCCCTCCAGTCCTGGTGTAGAGAAATATTAGTTTTGTTTGGTGAGGGTTGTCTTTACTTTTGCTTATTTTTATTCTGAGAGTATCTCACTCTGTAAACCCAGTCTGCACTGGAGCTTACTCTGTATACCAGTCTGGCCTTGAACTTAAGAAAATCCTCCTGCCTTTACCTCATAAGTGCTCATATTACAGGCATGAACCACCCCCCATGCTCAACTAAGTTTGATGTTTGTAGCAAAAATTTTTCATTTTTCATTTCTTCCTTTGCTTTCATACTGAGAAAAATATGCTCAGCCCTAGGTCAGATCTATTTCCATTGCATTTTATTCTAGTTCTTTATGTTTATAATTTTTCATTTAACTTTTTTTCTATTTGGTTTTGTTTTCAAACTGTTTTTCTGTGTAGCCTTGGCTGTCCTGGAACTCTCTGTAGACCAGGCTGGCCTCTAACTCAGAGATCTGCCTGCCTCTGCCTCCCGAGTGCTGGGATTAAAGGCATGTGTCTTCATGCCCTGCCTACATTTAACTCTTAAGCTAAATTTAAGACTTTAACTGATACTATAAGGTAAAAATCTAACGTTTTTGTTAAAAACAAACCAGTTATTCAAGCACTACTCACTTAATAGTTGAAAGTCTTTACATGGCATCTATTGTTTACATGCCTACTCTCATTCACATGTGTGTGTTACCTTGAGGTTATAGCCACTACTGTTTGGTCTTTCCTAGTACTACATTTTTTTTCTTTCTTAATCTTTTTAAAAACTTCTGTATCTTTTTAAATTAAAATACAATTTTATCATTTTCTTCCTCCTTCCAACCCTTCCAATGCTCCCCTTTGCTCTCTCTCAAATTCATGGCTTTTATTTCTTTAATTGTTACACACACACACACACACACACACACACACACACACACACACACACACACGCTCCTAAATTTTTAAATACAACTTGCTTAGTCAATATAATTTATTATAGATAAGGTTTTAGGGCTAACCACTTGGTATTGGATAACCAATTTGGGGGCTCCTCCCTTGAGGAAGACAATTTCTCCTGCTCTCAGCATTCCTTGGTTGCCTGTAGTTCTTTTTCTAGGGTTGAGGTCCTGTGAGATTTCCCTCTTCAATGTCCGTGTGTCTATTGGTGTCATCCTTGTTCAAGTCTTTAGGCAGCCATGTTGATGAGACTTCAGGGTGAAACTTCTCTGACATTTCTGGGAGATGAAATCTCCCAGCAAACTTCCTCTTCCTCTAGCTCTTACAATCTTTCTACTCCTAACCCCCTGCTTCTAATATGATCCCTGAGCCTTAAGTGTCAGAGTTGTATTACAGATGGATCGCTTGGGTCTGGGTACCACACAGTCACTTGTTCTCTGCTTTTTGAACAGTTGTAGTTTTGTATAATGGTGATGAGTAAGAACTGTACTTATCTGTGGGTGTAAGGATAAATATTTAAAGTATAGTTTGGTGCTGGGGTCCAGCCTTGGCTCAGGTTCAGGTCCTGAGACAGGGAAGGGGTGTTGGCACAAGGAAAAATTCTGATCACCAGGTGGCTTGCACTCAAGTGGCTCCAATAGCTCGAGGTATCTTTATTTATACTACAACAGAGTTTTTTCTACCAAGCTTACATGAACAACTTTATTATTGGCTCCTTTTTTTTTTTACCTTTAAGAAATATATTATATTTTAAGAAATACATCATAATCATTATATAAGTCCCCATTATTCCCCTATGCGTCCCCCACTACACCTTCCCACCCCCTCATAGCCTTATTCCAGACACAGAGCTCATTGTTTTTGCAGGCTTGACTAAGTATCAAGCCAGACACATCCTGCTCTGCAGCACTTATGTCAGCTGGCGGCTACCTGCGGTTACAAAGTTCAAAAATAATGACATGGGCACAAGGCTTTAAGGACAACAGTATTCAAACCCAGACAGTTCTTTCATCTCTGCAAGATATGTTTTTATACGGTTCCCTTTTCTGCAAAAGGATCCCATGTCTCAATCTCTCTGTAAAAGGCAGACTTGGATAAGTCACTCTTTCCCATCCCACTAGACTTCATTTACCAGTATAAGTGTATGGTAAAGATGGATCTATCCATCCCATATTTTACATTGCATTATTCCCATCAGAATATACTAGATCTTATCATTGATTCTATATGATTGGTGTCCAGGGAACTTACCCACAACAGTTGGCACTATGTGTAATCCTGAGGGTTTTTTCCCTATTCTGTATATGCATGCCTTACTCTCCTCTCCAGAACTGTGGGACATGGTTAATGTTCCAAGTGTTGTTTTCTCATATGTATCTAACTGACTCTATTGAGTCAGAAAAGTTCCCAGGCTTAGGCATGGTAGTTAGTAATTCCAGATAAGAGATTTAAGAAGCATTACCCCCCTGCTGAATCATAGGGGAAAATATTTGAAAAGAAACAGAATTTCCAGGGAAAATTACAGCGGTCTCACTGGATGGGGGAGGAGGCAGCAAGCAGCAGCGGTCACAGCAGGTCCTCGGTGGTCTCTCCGAGTCTAAACTGCACCAATGTTGGTTTAAGTGGCGGCACTTGTGGCTGCACAGGCGGCGGCCATGCTGATGGAGGAGAGTGGTGGATGTATCAGTGATGGAAGAGTCACGAGCCATGGTTACCTTTCTAGAGCTTTATTGGGAGAGATAGGGGGATAGAGAGACAGAGACAGAGACAGACCACGTGGAGCGGGGAGAATATAGGAGAGAGTGTGGAAAGAGAGAGGGCACAGAGGGCACGCCCGCATTTTAGGCTGGGATGTCGTCGCAGGCTGGTGACATAATTAAGGACATAATCCTTATATATTGTATATACTTATATACTTATTGTACAAGTTTTTCTTATATTAGGTAGAACCTTCCTTTTATTATTTTAGACAAAAAAGGGAAAATGTGGTGATATATTGTGTACCCTATAAAAATTTGCCTGGAGATCAGAGAACAGAACAAGCCACTAGATTAAACATAGATGCCAGACAATGGTGGCACACACCCTTAATCCTAGCACTTGGGAAGCATGGATCTCTGTGAGTTCAAAGCCACCCTGGACTACATGAGTTTGACTCAGTCTAGGAGGGAAAACAGAGCCAGGCAGTGGTGACACACAACTTCAATCCTAGTACTTGGGAATCATATACCTTTGCTTGGGAAGCACACATGCTTTTAATTCCAGGAAGTGATGGCTGGGCAGAGAAAGGTAAATAAGGTGTGAGGTGACAGGAACTAAGGCCTTTTCAGGCTGAGGAGTCCTAGACGTAAGATGTGGCAGTGGCTTGTTCCTTTGTCTCTCTGATCTTTCAGCATTTATCTCAATATCTGGCTCCAGGTTTTTATTAAAAGATCTTTTAACACTCGAGTTACATTGAGTAGGTCTTAGTTTAGTCAGAGAGCTGTTGGTTACTGCCACGGTATGCATGCCACTACTGCACCCTTAGAAATATCATGCTATGCTGGTCATTGCTGTAGTTCACAAACATTATACCTGAGTAGGACTATTGATTGCTTCTCTCCATTTCAGGCTTGCATTTGCCTTCTAGTACTATACTTTGAAAGCTAAACCCCAGGGAGGAGGCTTTCAGGTCAGAATTTGCTTAGATGCTGAGCCCCCGATCTTGTGTCCAAAGTACATGGTGTCTTCAATTCTTGGAGGCAGCCAAGGGCAAGGCAATAGCTTATGTTTTAGGAGTCTGACCAACCATTCAAAAGGGAGCTTTTCCTGCATAGTATATACAAACTTACATGTTTTATATGTAGTTTTAGATGGATCGTTAACATTCTTTATGACTTTTCAAGACACCCTAACTTACTTTACCCTCCTTTTTCTGTATTTATCACCTTCCCCCTTCCTAACTAGAGCCCTACTTTTAAAATCTTCCCTGTTCAGATCACTTACAGCCTGCTATTCTCTTCTCTATTGCTCTGTCTCACCAGTAATCCGTTTTTACTTTCCTGGTTCCTGCAGTTACTCCAGGTTGTATACTCACATCTAAAGAGTTGGAGCTAGGAACCACAGATGAGAGAGAACCATGAGATTTATCTTCTGGGTCTGAATTACTTCATTCAATATAGTTCCAAAGACTGATGATAATAAAAGAAAATACAGATGAAAAGATGCTAAATTTTTGATATATTGTACCTCAATTAAAAGCAGGATTTCAGGGCCAGTGAGATGGCTCAGAAGATAAAGAAACTTCCTGAGCAAGCCTTTGGACCTGAGTTCCATCCCTAGGACCCACACGAAGTTGGAAAGAAAGATCCAACACCACAGAGTTGTCCTCTGACCCATGCATGTGTGCCTTGGCACATACATTCACATATATCATGCACACACCATAATAAAATTTAAAAAAAGCAGAATTTTAGCTTCAGGTATAATGGAATAGCTTGTAGTGTTTTTAGTCTTTATACTAAGAATAGACAAAAAAGGAGAAGAAAATATTAGAAGACACATTAGGAAGCCTAGGAAACTAAAACGAATAAATGAACAAAAAGACAAAAAATATCTAGACAAACAGCTGCTCCTCCTCCTCTTCCTCCTTGTGTTTGTGAGAGAATACCTCACTGTGTAGCCCAGGCTGGCTTCTAACTCACAGTCCTCCTACCTACTATTCGGTCTTCTTGCCTCAGTCTTCTGTGTGCAGGAATTATAAGTTTGGTTCAGATACAAACTATTAATATAGTATTGGAAGTTCTCCAAGAACAATTAAACAAGAAAAAAATATATCCAGTCATAAATAAATAGTTGAAATAATGACCTGTGTTCATTTGTGTTCTGATAGGGAAAAAAATCTAAAGATTTCACATGTATTGAAAAAGCCTTTTAGGGGGCTGGAGAGATGGCTCAGAGGTTAAGAGCACTGATTGCTCTTCCAGAGGTCCTGAGTTCAATTCCCAGCAACCACATGGTGGCTCACAACCATCTATAACTGGATCTGGTGCCCTCTCTGGCATGTAGGCAGAACACTGTATACATAATAAGTGAATGAATGAATGAATGAATGAAATAATTAGCCTGTTAGAAGCTGGGCAACAGTAGTGCATGTCTTTAATTCCAGCACTTGGGAGGCAGAGACAGGTGGATCTCTGTGAGTTTGAGGCCAGCCTGGTCTACAAAGTGAGTTCCAGGACAGCCAGGGCTGTTATACAGAGAAACCCTGTCTTGAAAACCCAGAGACCATTACACAGAAAAATATGAGAGAGAGAGAGAGAGACAGAGAGAGAGACAGAGAGAGAGAGAGAGAGAGAGAGCAAGCCTGTTAGAACTAATAAATTCAGCAAAGATATAGGACATAAAATCACATATTTTCATTTCTATACATTAAAAATAAATGAACCAAAAAGGAAATCAACAAAACACATTTATAGTTGTATCAAAGACAGTAAGAATGAATATAATCAAATAAAAGACTCATTTGCTAAAAATGACAAATGTTAATGAAAGAAATTAATGAAAATTGGAATTATTTTATTGTCTGGAAAACAGATATAACTGGAGATAAATATTGAAGGTACATAAAATACATAAACTATTTGTATTTAGTATTTACGTTTGTGAGCCATGAAAGCAGAGAAAAGCCTGGGGTAGAAAAGGTATCAATAGTAGGAGGGATATGGAGAAGTGTGGTGGATATATTGTGCACCCCAATAAACTTATCTGGGGGTCAGAGAACAGAACAGCCACTATATTAAACATAGAGGTCAGGCAGTGGTAGCACACACCTTTAATCCTAGCATTCCAGAGGCAGAGATCTGTGTGGATCTCTGTGAGTTCAAGGCCACACTAGAAACAGCCAGGCTTGGTGACACACGCCTTTAATCCCAGGAAGTGATGGCAGGAAGCAGAAAGGTATATAAGGCGTGAGGACCAAGAACTAGGCTGGTTAAGCTTTTAGGCTTTTAGCAGCAGTTCAGCTGAGATCCATTTGGATGAGGACTCAGAGGCTTCCAGTCTGAGGAAATAGGATCAGCTGAGGAATTGGTAAGGTGAGGTGGCTGCTTCTCTGATCTTTCAGCGTTCATCCCAATACCCAGCTCCAGGTTTGTTTTTATTAATAAGGCCTGTTAAGATTCGTGCTACAGAGAAGGAGGAAAACAGAAAGGGTATGGGGGCCGCATATGGTTAAAATAATTGATACTTGAAAGAAATTGTCTTTATAAAACCCATTTCTTTGTCCAATGAATGTACACCAAAACAAAATTTAATAAAAATGGTAAATCTTAACCTCAACCCTGAGTAACCCTAACCCTAATCCTAAATGGACTAAATAAGGGTGTATTTTATATGCATATATTTATCTGTGTGTGCATGTGTAACAATAATAATTAAGAGGCCATGAATCTGAGTGGGAGTGTGAGAGACATAGAAGTTTAAGGGGGGAGTGGGTGGGGTGAAAATTGTGCAAGTACTTGTGTGAAATTCTAAAAAAATAATATCTGTAAAAAGTGTTCAAAACTGATCAAAATTACAATGAGATACCACTTAACAGGTATTGTAATGACTGTTGGTGAAGATTTGTGGATAGCAGGGTGGTGGTTCCTTAAAAAGTTTAACATAGGGAGAGTCTAGAGAGATGGCTCAGTGGTTAAGAGCACTTGTAGAGGACCAGGTTCAGTTCCCAGCACCCACACGATGGCTCACAACCATCTGTAACTCCAGTTCCAGGGGCCCAGTACTCTCTTCTGGTCTCTTTTGACACCAGACTCACAAAACACCTGTACACATAAAACAAAAATAAATCTAAATTTTAAAGTTAAACCTAAAATAGGTATATGATTCAGGAATTCTAAGTATATATGCAAAAGGAATGAAATGAGGAAGTTGAATAGGTATTTTCTCTATTACTGTACAGTATTGTTCACAGTAGCAAAAAAAAAGGAAAAAAATGGGAACACCCCAAATATCCATCAACAATTGAATAGAAAAGCAAAGGTGGCATATTCATAGGATAGAATATTTGTTCTTTAAAAAGGAAGGAAATTATAATGTGCTATAACATACATGAACTTCAAAGATACTGTGTTGAATGAAAAACAGTTTTAAAAGAAAGAGATTTATGATTCTAGTTGAGTAGTCAAATTCATAGACACAAAGTAGAAATGTATTGTCAGAGCCTGGGAGGAGGAGGAAACTAGTAAGTTTAATGGATGTAGAGGTTCAGTTTGAAAGGATGAAGTAGCTCTGGGAGGTGAATAGTGGTGGCATTTACACAGCGATGTATTTAAAGTCACTAAACTGTACTCTTAAAATTACTAAAATGATAAATTTTATTGTACACATATTTTAGTGTGATAAAAAAGATATTAGCAAAGGCCAGCATGATGGCTAAGCAGGAAAAAGCGCTTGCCACAAAAGCCTGATGACTTGAGTTTGATCCCAGAAGCCCAAAGTGAAAACAACCAGCTACAAAGGTTGCCCTCTGACCATGTGTGTCATGTCATGAGCATGTGCACACACACACACACACACACACACACACACACACACACACACCATATGCAATAATAATTAAGACTTGACTAATACAAATTCATTAATAAACCTAGTCTTGATATTTATCCCAGAGCAAATATGTGCTTTATTCAGTGGAACTTGGAATTGAGCATTCTCTGGTCTGCTCCCTTACAAGTTGAAGGAACTCTGAAAATGTAGCATGTTTAAGGGTTGGAGGGGGGGATGGGGGGAGTTGGGGGGTGGCTCAATTGATGAAACACTTGTCTTACAATCGTGAGGACCTGAGTTTGATCCCCTGCATAAACATAAGAATGTCAGTAATGGAATGCATGCTCAGAGACATGAGGATCCTGGGCTCACTGGCCCCCAAGTCTAGCCCAATTGGTGGACTAGGTTAACGAGAGACTGGAACTCAAAAGGAGATGAGTGACATTCCACTGGAAACGTGCATGTGTACTCACACACACGTGCAGGAAAAGGCAGCGTATTTGGTAAAGATAGCAAATCAAGTACTCAAGAAAGTGTGGTGTAGCCAAAAACATGTAGTAGGGTTCTGTTGCTACTGACAAGAAAGGGTATTCAATGTATTGGGGAGGAAAAACTTTTTAGAACAATATGTAAAGTATTTTTCTCATTTGGTGATAGGAAAAACGCATTGTCAGTGAATGAACATTTCCTTATTGTATCTAAAACTGTATTTAATATAGTTCTATATTTATAATAATAATATATTTAACATAGATATGGATTACAAAATAGATTCTAATTTTAGAAAGCTAAACCATAAAAGGAAGACACTTTAAACTGAAGGAAATCAGACAGATGTGTGTCTATGTATATATGTACATTGTGTGTATCTGTGTAAACAAATATTGCTTTCATTTGTACTCTAAGAATAGCCTGACCACTTCTCAATTCTGTGTCAGGATGCAACAGTAGAATGAAACTCAGTGGACGACCCTACAGGCTCATGGGTGTGCTTGGAACGTCAAAACTCTATGACATTCGCAAAACAATCTTTACTTTCACTCCACAGGTGAGTGGGATAGGCTGCAACATGCGTTGAGATGAATGGAAGTAAGAGGGAGAGGGACGGCAGAAATAAAGCATTGGCTGGAATTGGATTAGTTGTGTTGTGCCCAGATCGTAACCCCCAGAGAGACCACCAAAGACGAGCATGCCAGAATGCAAAAGCAAGGTTTAATTCTGGATATACAATACAAGCCTAGGCAGGGACTTCGTCCAATACATCCAACGCAGTGGAGGCTGGAGGAAGTGCCCGCCTGTCTGCAAGCTCAGCTTTTAAAGGCAAAAGCCACAAGGTTACATCATTTAGGGGTGGTAGTACGGGTACAATTCTGATTGGCTCACTTCTAGAGGCTTTCTAGAAATCTTGGCTTAATCTTACTTCTAAGGGAGTGGTTACCCTCCACCATTTCTCATTGGCTGCCCTCAGGTGGGGGCATTTCTGTGGTCAGTTACTCTGGAAACCAGGGAGAGGACATTCCATAGTCCGGCAGTCATTACCTCGTGACTATCTTGTGACTCTGTACTTTTACACTTCCTGGTTTCTGGAATCTGAACTGACTAGTTATAGTAACTCATGGCCTATACCTAAAAGGAGAAATCTCAGGCTTTAGTTTTAGGGTGAAAGCATTTTGGTCTTATTTTTAAGATGGCTCATTTTGGTCTCACAAGTCGCAGTCTCACAGGACCTTGCATATATTAAATGGCTCAATAACTGTTGAATTGAACTTGCTGCATACAGCTTTGCCAAGTGACTGTTACTACCAAGAGTAGTCCGGGACATTGAACTGTGACTGGGATTTTCCAAGTGTTTAGGGACTTACAGCATTTTCCTTATTTTCAGAAGTTAAACTAAGACTGTTTTTGTCCTTTATGAGTGAAACACAATCTACTTTATTTAACTGCTAAATTACATGTTCCCTATTGTGAAGGAGCCCTTTCATTTACATAGAAATCTTCAATGTCCTCTTAAAAATATCAGAACTATTAGGCCATAATTATACAGATTAGTGGCTGGATGTGTAACATGAATTGCTAAACGGTCTTTTAAAAAAACCCAGAGCCTGATACTGGGGTGAAAGCTGAAAGATCAAAGAAGCAAAGCAAGCCACAGTCACCACCTCTCACCTCACCAACTCCTCAGCCTGAAAGCTCCAGCCGAAAGGGCTTCAGCTGAAATAGTCTTCTCAGCTGAAAAGGCTTAGTTCCTGTCTCCTCACACGTATACTTTTCTCTGCCCAGCCATATTACTTCCTTCTTAGTGCTGGGATTAAAGGCATGTGACTCCCAAGTACTGGGATTAAAGGTGTGTGCCACCACTGTCTGGCCTCTAGGTCTAATCTAGTGGCTGGCTCTGTCCTCTGATCTTCAGGCAGATTTTATTAGGGTACACAGTATGTCACCACACTTGCGTTTGTTAGCTACATAATAATAGATCTACGATCAATTGCATATGAGTATGGTAGTAGAAGGAAACCAAGCATGGTGTCACATGCTTATAATCCCAGATCCTAGGAGGATGAGGCAGTACATTCAGAGCCAACCTAGGCAGCGTGGTTAGCGAGGTCAGTCTGAGCTACATAGGAATATTCTGTCCCAGCCAAGGGCTGAAGATGGAGCTTAATGGTAAAGTACTTGCTAAACAAGCACAAGGGCCAAGGTTGGATCCCTAGTAGCACAGTAAATATGTTCTGGAAGGAAAATTTTACTCCTCTGTTATATCTCAAACAGGGCATCTAAGAGAGACGTAGACAAAAGATGACCTTATCCTAGACTCTATTTCTGACATTTCCACTTGCTAATCAGATTTGTGTGCTAGTCTACATACTGTCTCTGAGTCTTATTCTTCATATTAAAAGAAAAACGCCAAGTTGAGGATAGTGGTGCATGCCTGTAATCCCAGAACACAGGAATTAGAGCAGGGGCATTATGAGTTCAGAGCTAGCCTCAACTACATAATGAGAAATTAGGAGGAATGGGAGGAAGGAGAGAAGCAGCTGCCTATACTAGGTGGTTGTAGGATTAAATGAAATTATATACTTGTGGGCTGGAGAGATGGCTCAGTGGTTAAGAGCACTGGCTGCTCTTCCAGAGGACCTGAGTTCAATTCCCAGCAACCACATGGTGGCTCACAACTGTCTGTAATGAGATCTGACATGCAGGCAGAACACTGTATACATAATAAATAAATAAATTTTTAAAAAAGAAATTATATACTTGAAAAGATTGTAGGCAGTCACACACTTTAAACATATCAGAAACTAGCAGGATAGTGGTAGTGCACCCCTTTAATCCCAGCACTCAGGAGGCAGAGGCAGGTGGATTTCTGAGTTCGGATTCTTTAGACTAGGCTGAGTTCCAGGACAGCCAAAGCTACACAGAGAAACTCTGTCTCAAGAAATCAAAAGAAAAAAAGAAGAAAATCAGAAACTATGTACTTTGGGAATTATTAGGCATTAAATTTGAGACTACTGTTTCCTCTGTGACATGTATGCTTTATGAATAAGTGAACATTGAAAAATATTATTTGATATTTGTGAGAGCAAATTTTTCTGAATGATTGATTTTCCTTTTCTTAGTTTATAGACCAGCAACAGTTCTACCTGGCTCTGGACAACAAGATGATAGTAGAAATGCTTAGAACAGATCTCTCCTACCTCTGTAGCCGTTGGAGGATGACAGGCCAGCCCACCATCACTTTCCCCATCTCACACACCATGCTCGGTAAGGGAATGAGTGAAGTAAGTTGTATGTGTAGTCCCTTCAGCATCCCACTGCAGAGCGGTATGCACCAGCTCATCTTCTGTGCCAGATAGTTTCCTAAGCTCTGGATGCACAGGGTGATAGGCAGGTAAGGTTTCTGTTCTATTCAAGCTTATGTTTTAGCAGGTAAAGACAGATGATAAATATGAAACAAATGGATGCGAATAGTTCACATGGTTTGAGAGCCATAATGTAAAAATGGAGAAGAGAGTAGCTTTTGATAATTCAATTCTGAGCCAGTTTTCCAAAAAATGCATTCTACAATTCTTCTTAGAGAGAGTACTAGTACATCCTGCATCTGTTTTATTCCAGTGGAGCATCAAGATTTATAGGGAAGTTCCCAAGCCTGCCCTCCCAAAGCCTGTCTTACTGAAGAAGTAAGATCTAGGAGGAGAGAGTGCAAAGGTTTTTGGTTTGTGCTGGGGGCGGGGAGAGATGCTTCCTCACAAGGAAAGGCTTTATTGTTCTGAGTTCCTACTGCTTTCTTTCTGTCTCTGCTTTTGGTTCCAAAAGGTCTGTGTGTACTGCCAAAGTGCATAGAATTCTTTTTCATGAAAAAGAACCCTTTATCCTGAGTAATTTAGAATCCAGACAGACTGCTAGGAATTTTGGTCACATCTGAAAAGGGCTGCAAAAGAACAGGAGCTGAGAAAGTAGGGTACTCTTTGTTCTTTTTGTCTGTTTTCTTTAGTTGGGACAATTAGCAAGTGCCCATTTAATAACTAATGTATTCTCACAATTGTCTTGAGATAGTGTACAGTTTAACTTAGAAGGCAAAGTTAATAGATAATAATACTAGAAGACAAATTCTAGGCAGTACATTACAGATTACTAAAGCACTGAAAGTTATCAAGGTGCCAAAGGAAAAATTTCAGCTGATGTGGGTCTTAGGCTTTTGGATTTGCTTTTTTGGGTTTTGTTTTTAACAAGATTTTTTTTAAAATACATATGAGTGCACACACATGAGCATGTGTCCACAGAGGTCAAAAAAGGTTATCAGACTCCCTGAGCTGGAGGCACAGGTTTTGTGAAGCACCTGATGTGGGTGCTGGGAACAGAACCTGGGTCCTCCACAAGAGGAACAAGTGCCCTTAACCACTGAGTCATCTCTCCTGCCCATGGAATTGTTAATATTCACATAGGAGGAGGAAAGAAGAATGAGATCTTAACTGAGGTGGGGAATGCCATGAACAAGGCCTGGGCAGAGGAATGAGCCTGTGTGTGAGGCTGCTGAAGAGACCAACCTGCACATCTTACCTACTGTGATAAACAACCTGAACAGCTTAGATACTGTGATAAACAAAGCTGGCAAAGTAGGGTGTGATCAGATTGGGAAACTTCTTTGAAAATAAGCAGAGACATTCAAAACAAGGTATATAAGAAGTTGAAGCTTCCAAACGTTTTTCAGTAAGGAGTGACATGAAACGAGTTGTATTGAGGGGATTTTAGTTGGCAGGACTGTCATCATGTAGACTGACATCAAGGAAATTACTGCACGTGTGAGGTGAGGAGGTAATGCCCTGTACTGCTTATATTGAAAATAGAAAGATATGATGCAAAAGGCATTTTGTTTGGTTCTATTTGATTTGCCTTTCTTTTCTTTTTGCTCTTTAATTCTTTTGAGACAGAGTTTTACTCTATGGCCCAGGCTGACTGGAATCTCACCAAGCTGGTTTGAACTCAGCAGTTTTCCTGCTTCAGCCTCCCAAATGCTGAAATGCAGGCATTAGCCACTGTGCCTAGCTGTTCTATTTCCTGTATTTATTCTTGTTTTGCTTGATTTATGTATTTATTTAGTGTATGTGCACGTGTGTGTGCATGTAATGGCTCTTGTGTGGAGGTTTGAGGACAATTTGCATAAGTTGCTCTTCTCCCTCTATTATGTGTGTCCCAGGGACCAAACTCAGGTCGTCAGGCTTGGCAGCAAGTGTTTTTACCCATGGAGCCATCTCACTGACCCTGTTTGATTTCTGAGACTGGCTCTTATGTGGTCTAATCTATCTTCAAACCTGATAAATAGCTCAGGCTGACTCTGGACTCCTGATTGGCCTGCTGCTGCCTCCTAAGTACTGAGATTACAGATGTGCACCACTATGTCTGCCTTTTATTGGTTTTTGTTATTTTGTTTTGTGTTTTTGAAGCAAAGCCTCACTATATAGCCCAGGCTATTGTGGAACTCATTCTACAAACCAACCTGGCCTTGAACTCATGGCCCTCCTGCCTCAACCTCTTGAGTACTATTAGAAAGGACAAATTAGAAAAGGCAAATCACAAGACTATCATCAGTTTCATATAAAAACCAGATAATTATTACCCTTTTAGAAGAGTTTATGTACACACACACACACACACACACACACACACACACACACATATCAAGGCACATTATGCATGATACCATCTGTACTGGGTGGTTTTGTGTGTCAACTTGACACAAGTTAGAGTCATCAGAAAGGAAGGAGCCTCAGCTGAGGAAATGCCTCCATGAGATCCAGCTGTAAGACATTTTCTCATTTAGTAATCAATGGGGGAGGGCCCAGCCCATGGTGGGTGGTGCCATCCTTAGGCTGCTGGTCCTTGGTTCTATAAGAAGGTGGACTGAGCAAGCCATGGGAAGCAAGACAGTAAGCAGCACCCTCCATAGCCTCTACATCAGCGCCTGTCTCCAGGATCCTGCCTTGTCTGAGTTCCTGTCCTGACTTCCTTCAGTGATGAACAGCAATGTAGAAGTGTAACCCAAATACACCCTTTCTTCCCCAATCTGCTTTTTGGTCATCTATAAGATGCTTATCATAATGTTAATCCCAATGATTGTGGGAGCCCACCGAGGTTTCCTAGTGAGATCTGAGCTTGCTTTATTTACCCAGCGGGGCTGCATCAGGGGATAGATTGACCATGTGCATGGTTACCAGGTGTTTGGAAGGGTCTGCACTTGGCTGTGCTAGGAGAAGGTCTTTTGCTCCACCCTCTAAATACCCTTTAGAAGAGACAGGAGGGGCCGGTGGATAAGGATGCAGGCCCTCCCAAGGCTGCCCAGTGTTTCTGTCTTTCTCTCTCCCCTCTACACTTCTATCTAAATCTCTTACCCCTCACTCTTCAAGAGTACTCTGGGGAAAAGTGGGAGCTGGTCCCTCACAAATGATTCAAGGAGAAAAGCCACCAACCCAAATCATCATGGGCAAATTAATTAAAGCAAGCAATTAATTAAAGCAAGCTTTTTTACTCATGTACATGGGCTGCCTCCCCCTAAGGTGGAGCTCAAGAGGTCAGCCTGGGATGTGAGGAAGGTAAGAGTTTTTATAGTTCAGGGCTAGGGGGTTTCAAAGTGGTCATAACAAGATACTCATAACAAACTTTTGAAACAAAAGTAAACAAAAACATTTTGAAGTTTGACAGTGGTGAAATTTGCCTTTAATCCCAGCACTCAGGAGGCAAAAGCAGGCAGATGCCTGAGTTCAAGGTTCCATGACAGCCAGGACTACACAGAGAAAATCTGTCTCAAAAAACCCAAATCAAACAAACAAAACCAACTATTAGAAACAAAGACACAGTTGCCGTTTCCTGGAACAGGCAGGACAGAACCGTGTGTAGTTAAGGTTGTAAGTGGTCATAAAGGTTTAGTCATAAACAGGAAGGAACCTAGTTTGTTTTCACTGTAAGGTAGCTTTCAAGCCTAGGATACAGGCAGGCTGCTTGTCAGTAGTATGGGTCATAAACCTTTAATAAATAGTTGATGTTGTTAACAGGGCTGATAAGCAAGATACTGCCTTTGAAGGACTTCGTCTTTACCATTTGCCCATTCTACGTGATGTTGATCCACATTAATCGTTGAAGCACAGGGTGGTCAATATGGGGCGTCTCATTTGTGGTGCTACCAGTACAGTGTTGGTTGGAAATAATTGAAAGATTTCCCTCTAGTTCTAAGTTAAAACAACAAATGTTGTTTTACAATCTTTTAATCATCTCCTTTTAAGATGAAGATGGAACCAGCTTGAACTCAAGTATCCTGGCAGCACTCCGAAAAATGCAGGACGGCTATTTTGGTGGGGCAAGGTAAGTGACCTGTACGCTGAGCCAGGGGAGATGAGGCACAGGAAACTGTCAGGAATGCTTGAGCCCTGCTGATCATCTGAGAAAGTTAAGTTTAGATTGAGATAGATGCTGAAACGGCACACACGGTTATGAGAATTCACTGCAGTCAATCATCTCAGGAGGCACCTGAGCGTCCACTTCCGTTGATTCTTGCATGGAGGAACTACTACTGAGTTGTAAAATAGCCTAGAAATTTGTCTGTCTGCATACACACATATAAAGCAAGGCTCATTTTGACAGTGTTTCTGTGATTTGGTATACATCTATGATTGGAATTCTTATATATAAAAATTATCTTATTTTGTGGTTTATTATTAATATATATTCTTTGGCTTCTTATTTTATTCAAAATATCATGACCCATCCCTGTCATTATTTCCTTCATTTTTCAAATTATCCAAAGTCTGGCCATTGGTAGCCTCTTTAAACTGACTTCTTTTTTTTTTTTTTTTTTTTTTGGTTTTTCAAGACAGGGTTTCTCTGTGTAGCTTTGCGCCTTTCCTGGAACTCACTTGGTAGCCCAGGCTGGCCTCGAACTCACAGAGATCCGCCTGCCTCTGCCTCCCAAGTGCTGGGATTAAAGGCGTGCGCCACCATTGCTTGGCTTAAACTGACTTCTTTAGAAAATTGATAATACTAATTTCATTTGGAGTTTTGTAATTGGCTTATTAAGTAGAGTATTATATGATTCAACTTAAATTATTACAATGTATAAAATTGTCAAATATTGTCAATGTCCAAATGGTCTTTTGATAGTATTTTTAAAATTTTTTGTGTTTGTTTTGTTTTTGTGGGGGGGTTCTTTTTTCATTTAATTTTTTTTCATTTTACATACCAACCCCTGTTCCCCCTCCCTCCTCTCCTCCCACTCCCCCCCACCTCCTCTCCATCCCTCCTCCACCCCTTCCTCATGGGGTAAGGCCTCCCTTGGGTAGTCAACACAGGCTGGCATACCAAGTTGAGGCAGGACCTAGCGCCACCCACCCTACATCAAGGCTGAGTAAGGCATCGCACCATAGGGAATGGGCTCTAAAAAGCCAAGCCAGTTCCTGTACCCAGGATAAATCCTGTTCCCATTGCCAGGGGACCCACAAACCCATCAAGCCACGCAACTGTCCCCCACATTTAGAGGACCTAGTGCAGTCCCATGCAGGCTCCCCAGCTGTCAGTCCAGAGTCCATGAGCTCCTGTTAACTTGAGTCAGCCATCTTTGTGGTTTTTCCTTTTATGATCTTGACCCTCCTTGCTCCTATAATCCCAGACCCAGAATGACAAACACAGTATGTACTCACTCTTAAGTGAATATTAGACGCAAAGCAAAGGATAACCAGGCTACAATCCATAACCCCAGAGAAGCTAGGTAAAGAGGAGGACACTAAGAGGGGCATGCATGGATTGCCCCAGGAAGGGAAAAGGGTTAAGATCTCCTGGGTAAACTGGAAGGGGAGAATACAGAGGAGGGGATGGGAGGTGGGAACGTGAGGGTTCCAGAGGGTTCCAGATGGCCAAGTTGGGGGAGGGATGGAGAAAGAGGTATTTTGACAGAGGGAACCATTAAAGGATTAGGGAGAAATGTGGAGCTAGGGAATTCCCCAAGAACTCACAAAGATGACCTTAGCTAAGTCTCATAGCAGTGGTGGAGAGGGTTCTAGAACTAGCCTTCCCCTGCGCTCAGGTTGGTGCCTACCCTAATTGTCACCATAGAACATACATCCAGTGAGTGATGGAAGCAGGTATTTTTAAAATTTTTTGAGATTTCTTTTTATTTTTATTCTATGTATATGAGAGTTTTGCCTGCATGTATGTCTGTATACTGTGTGCATGCCTGATTACCACAGAGGCCATAAGAGATCAGATCCCCTCGAATTAGAGTTACACACAGCTGTGAGCCGGCCATGTGGCTACTGGGAATTGAGCCCAGGTCCTCTGGAAGAGCAGCCAGTGCTCTTATCTATTGAATTCCCCGGGGTACAGGGGGGCTTTGTATTGTCCGGCGTGGGATATGGGGGGGGGGAATCTATGTACACTATGTTCTTATGTCTGTTAACTGTATTTCTCTAAGACAAAATTACATCAGTTCAGCTATAGCTCCACCAGGTATTCAAGGCAGGAACAACTCTAGACGTACCAAGCTCTATATCCATCTACTTTATTTCTCTGGGAAGAAATCCTGTCTCCATAACTGCAGTTCCGTCCAGTTTCCCAGCTCATGGTCCTGCTAACAACTAACTCTTATGCTGTCAGCCTCATCTTCATCCTCTGCATCCTCTTTCTCTATCTCTGCCACTCTCTACTCCTGGCACTCAGAAAACTCTACTCGAGATCTGCTTACCCTCTACAGAACCTCTGTCCGCTCTTCTCTCTTCTCCATGCTGTTCTCTCTCTGTCTACAGAAAATGCCTGCCCTTCCTTTCCCTAGGCACGTGGTTCCCTGCCTCCTCAGGAATGTTCTTTTATCTCTCACCTTGATATGTAAAAACCTCTTTTGTTCTCAAAGTGCTCTGGAGAACCACTAGGCCTCCTCAAGGCGAGGGGATGGTCTGAGCTTCATTAGCACAGGAAACAAAGCCAGGCGTCTCCGCCAGTTTGTCTCCTAAACTCAGCAGGGCAGTTAGTAACTTAGTAAGTTCAGCAGGTCTGGGGAGCTGAACTGTTTACCAATTGGTCTGGGCATGCAAGGATTTCACAGCAGAAGACAAGACAGCTGGAATAGTAAAGGCTGGGTAACACCAAATATTCATCATAAATGGCTTTGCCTTTTGACAGACCCTTGGCCGATCAAAGTTCAGCTTTAACACACAGCTGAATCTCTATGATATAGTCTTGCAGCCTGCAAGACTTAACCACTTAGCAGTCTCTCCAGCCCTGAAGGTATTTTTTTAAATATGATAGATTTGTGTGATTTTTCTTCATTCTCTATCTACTTCTCTAATAGCTAGTGCAGTGTTTTTAGCAGACATTCACCATAGTATACAGCAATGGAAGAGAGTAGAACCAATCTGTTGGAGCATTGTGAACTCAAATTAGTGGTCTTTCTTTAAAAATCCTATCCTTAACATGTTAAAACATGCTAAATATTCTTTTTGTGACAATTGGGACTTATTTGTGTATCTTTTAAAAAGATATTCCCTGATTTTCTGTTTTCTATCTACCCTGTAATTGTAAGGATCCAGACAGGTAAATTGTCAGAGTTTTTGACAACATCTTGCTGCACACACTTAAGCTTCATGGACCCCGGGCCTGAGGGAAAGCTGTACAGTGAAGATTATGATGAAGACTATGATGAGCTGGAATCTGGCAACTGGATGGATAGCTATGATTCAACAAGTAATGGTAAGGAGACCTTAAACAGCACTGGCTGGCCAGACAGAACACAAACGATGGTTTAGCTTCATCATTGACAACTCATGCTCCCAGCAGTCTCATAGTGTGCGACCCTCACTCACTTGACTTTAATCCATTTAGAGTCCCACTTTTGTTTGGCTTCACTTCTCTTTCCTCTACTTCTGTCTGGTCTCTGGTCTCCTGTCTCTGTGGTGACCGACTGTGGAGTATGCCATTAGATAATTAATGCCTTACTAACATTAGGGAGGATTTCTTTCTGGAGCACTTGAAGTAGCTGGTGATTTGAAATGGGAAGAAACAATGGTAAGTCAAAAATGTTTAATCAATAGTGCAGTTGAAAACATCATACATAAATACACACATATATTTATGTATTAGTTTTTGGCATTAAAAGCATAAAATATGAAATTTGGTTAGAGTTATGTTTAAAGTTTCACATAATTCAAGAAATCATATTTTATATAATATTAGAGACATGTATTGTTATTTCTGAGGAGGTCTCTGTAGTTTGAAAAAGTCTGTTCAGAATGCCTGTTGCTTTGATGTGACAAATGAGACAAATAATGTATCTAATCAATGCTAAGGATAGAAAGACGATGCCATGAGCAAGCATTCTGATAGCATGGATTTAAAATGACTGGGAAACACTGACCTTTGCAAGACAAAAATTACCTTGTTTGAATCTTCACAAGAGAACGGTCAGTAAGAGAATGGTTCTTCTAACTATCTAAATCTTGGTGGACTTGTCTTTGTTGTCTGGGTATTTGACTTATCATCTATCTTAAGATACTAACAAGCATAATCTCACAGAATAAGCCAACACATTAGAAGCACCAAATACTGTTTTTTTTTTTGTTTATTTTATATCCCTCTTTATTTGCTAGTATTTCTTTTGTATGAACCATTTTGAAAATTAAATGAAATTGATATCCCCTCTATTCAACTATCTCTGGATTATATTCTAAGTTAAAATACCTGTCACTAGGATGTCACTGAATTTGAGTCCTATTCTTGAAATCTCTGCTAGTCCCATTAGTCCCATTAGATCAGAGGGACTTCAGAAGAGGTCACTGAAGGTTGTCCAGAACCAGATGATGTATGACAGACTTAGCCAGCTTTGGTACTGATCCCAGCACTTCCCTAACTGTAACCATTATGACTGTTCATATGTTTCCAGTATTTGTATGCGGAGATGATCATAGGTGTGTCCACCCTCTGGCCTTGTGATATGATGTCATTATCTACCCAGGTCATGCTCAAGAACTGTGCAATAGAATTTAAAACCCCGTCATGCGTTGAGGAAGTTCTTGATTTTGTATCAGGCCTTATTCATAGTTATCCTCGGCTGCATGTGACCCACAAGCCATGGGGCTGGACGTACATGTAAGATGTATGGCAGAGGTGAGCCCAAGAGAGTAGAGACCATATGTACTTTCTGCATCAATTCTCAGTGCCTAGGACACTGGCTGCTCCATGGTAATAACACATATTTGGTGAGTGAATAAATAAATAAACGAGGTGACTAAAAGACAATGTAAAGATGCTTTTTTCTTAGTGAGTAGAACTAGTGTTTATGGACCCTTTGACAGCTAACTCAGTATGTGCTGGAAGAGTTTTACCCTTCCCTGACCTTTCTCTACAAAAGTCTCTTTCTACTAGTAGGACTTGAAGGGAGGGCCCTGTCCTGCTCCTTCTCCACTGTAGTCCCCCTTCTGCCAACACTGCCATCACACACAGAGAAATGACAAAACAGTTGCTCTACTTAGTCTACAACAAGCTCATGCTTCTTTCAGCTTTCAGTAACTTTACCCATGTCTCAGCAAAATTGAAGAGCGGGTGGGTCCTGGTCAACAGCTGTAGCCTCTAAATCTTACTTTATGAGCTTATACAATAATCACAAGGGTTTTCCCCCCAGGAACTAAGAACAGCCTTCTTCTGAAATAGTGTTTTAGGTCTAAGAGCCAGTCATTCTGACTGCTCGGGCAGATCTGGAAGTAACTACCATGTTCATTTTTGTCTCTTCCCCTTCCCCAACTAACCTTGCAGCTCGCTGTGGTGACGAAGTTGCTCGCTATTTAGACCACCTTTTGGCACACACTGTTCCCCATCCTAAACTAGCTCCTACCTCACAGAAGGGAGGGCTAAGTCGGTTCCGAGCTGCCGTGCAAACAACTTGCGACTTAATGTCCTTGGTGACCAAGGCCAAGGAGCTGCATGTACAGAGTGAGTAATGCCACTACTCCCTAGCATCAGACACAGATGACGTGAAGCCCAAGCTGGGGGCAGGATGGCAGTTATACCAGAAGCAGGGACTTGCTTGTTCGCTGCTTTGTTCCCGGCCTCTTGGGCAGCACCAACAATATAGTAGACACTCAAATCCTTATGGGATCAGTGAACTATATATAGTCTTGAGAGAGATACTGTCATGTGGTCTGGTTTGACCAAGAAAACAGCAAGACCAGAACAAGAGAGCATATTCAACTTTAATGTAGAAGTAAAATGTGGAAGAGCTTTTCTCATTTGTAAAAATTACTTCTTTGAGGATAATTTTGTTTAAAGAGAAAGAAAGCATCATTAGAATTTCTGTTATAAAATAGGATAGACAAAAATGGGGATAGACTCTAAGCTACAACTGGTTTTCCATTTATGCCCACTGTAACTGTGTATCTGGTTGTTGTAGCCATGTAGATCTCAAATATAATAGTCATTCTTCACAGCATCACCACAGTCTTCTCCATAACCAGTACCTTCCTTTAGTAATGTTTTCATCGGAAGGTATCTTCTGTATGCTACAAAAGTAGCCATGGTTCCTAAGACTGTTCAGTATCTCTGTGGCCGCTACATGTGGAGGGAGAGAAGGGCTCCTTAGCCACCCCTAGATGACCTGAATGTTACATTATACAGAGGATGCGAATGATTGAGATGCATGCTCTTGCTACCTAAATTTTCATTGACCAGTACTAACCAGGTACTAAATGTGAGCACTAGGGTGTTGTTTAACATTGAGACTAGGGAGAAGCTTAGTATACTCTTTGGTTATGCTCCCTATAGAAAGGGTTCCTGCAAGGACGTGAACCTAAGTTCATTATGTTACATTTGCCATTTGTAAATCAGGAAACCAGAATTTAATTCCCAGCACTGTTATTTGAGCTGACCAGTTATTTGAGCTCTGTAACATCTTCTGTGTAAAATCGTGAAAATGGCTCCTTAGAGGTTATGGTAAGTATCTCCAACTGTGTAAGTGAAATACCTTAGGACATCTCAAAGTTGACCAGCCACTACATGTTTTTTGATTCCTTAGATAGACTCATCCAGTCACAACCTCTGAAAATCAAATGTTTACCTAGGAAAGCCCAGAAAAAGTAAGATGTAACTGAGTTCTTTCTCTTAGGTGTTTTCATACATTTATATGAAAATATCAGTGATAGCATCATTGTGATGGTGATCATGTTAATATCTCATATACCTAGTTGACGGTACAACAGAAAATCCTTTCAAAAATGTAAAAATATTCATTGATTAATTGGACATTTTAAAAAGTATCTAATGTCCACATTTCTTTTTATTGATTTCAATGAAGGGAACTTCCATTCTTGTTCTGTAAAGAACTGAGCCATACGTTACCTTATTATTGAGGTCAACCATGTGTTTTATTAGTTTCCTACTTAACTTTTTCCATAAATGTCAACTTCTTGCAGATGTTCACATGTACCTTCCTACAAAGTTATTTCAGCCTTCTCGCCCTTCACTCAATTTACTTGACTCACCTCAGTCTTCACAAGATAACCAGGTAACTGGGTACATATTTCTGTCAGCTGCTTGTAAAAATCTGCCATCTCTGCAGCCACCACCAGGACAAGCAACATGTAAAGACGCCGGTAAGCCACAAGCGATGTGGCAGGGTATAGATTTATATAAATGGGTTAATTTAAGCTATAAGAACAGTTAGCAAGAAGCCTGCCACGGCCATACAGTTTATAAGTATTAAAAAAAAAAATCTGCCATCTCTTTTATTGATTCTTTGGGAATTTCACACCATGCACCCCAATCCCACTCATTTCCCAGTCCTTCCATGTCTGCCCTCCACCCTTGTAGCCTCCCCCACAAAAGAAAAAAGGAAAACAAAACAAAACATCTGGCCGACCCCTCTGGGCACCTGCTCCTCTATCAGTTGCAGCCTTCTCTCATACCAGTCACAGCTGTGGCGTCTCCAGTTCTACAGCGCATGCTCTACTCTGCTCCTGTGTCTTTCCCGCCTCTCCATCACATATTCGTTCATCATAGTGGCGTTGGAAGCTATAGTGTGTCATGCAGTACACCCGTTTGCCCAAACAGCTTTACTTGCAAATGTTCATGCAATGAGTCATTGGCTGGTTCAAGGCCTCTGGTTTCTGGTACACCATCATCACTGGACCCTCACCGAGACTCCTCTCAGATATCCTGCAGATGCCCTGAGTTGTGGAGATCCTGTGGCTTTGGTTCTGCAGGACTGGTCCCTTTACACACTCCAGCAGCTCATAGATGAGGTAGATGTTGGGGTGGGCCAACTCAAGGTCCTGGATCTTGGCCTGAGTTGTAGCCTTCCTGTGCCCATGTATTTGGGGCCAGCTCTCCCACACCACCCCAGTGAGGGGCAAACCAGTTCAGCACAGAGCTTGGACATCAACATGGCCTCAGGTAGAAGCCCAGACCACATGTCCTTTGCTGGTAACCCAGGCCTTAGACATCAAACAGACCCTGCCAAGGTAGGACCACAGACCCAGACATGGCCCCCAGTCCTTAGCCATCAACATGGCAGCCCAGGCCACAGACATCTACATGGCCCTTGATGGTAACACGGGCCATAGGCATCAACACAGACCCCAGCTTCACTAGGACCATGGACCCAGTGGCCCAGATATCAACATAGCCTCAGGTGGTAGCATAGGCCAATCAGATCAGTTTGATACCTCCCATAAACACACCCCACCCACAGCAACATGGCCCCAGGCACCAGCCCAAACCACAGACATCTGAATGGCCCTCAGGGGTACACAGGATATCAACACAGACCCCAGCTACTGTAGGCCCACAGACTCAAACATGGCCCTCAATGGCAACCAGGCCTGGGCGACACCATGGCATCAGATGGTTGTGCAGGCTCCTCATATCAGCCTGTTCCTCACCGCCATCCTGTCTCCAGTTCACCTCTCTCCACAGCACACAAACCACTCTGCTTCTCTTCCATCTCTCCACCACATACTCTGTCTTCCCATCTCTCCATCACATATTTGTTTATTGTAGCTGCAGGGCCCAAATGGGCAGGCACTTGGGTGTTTTCTGGCCTGACGCTGGGCCTCGGGGCCAGGACAGGTATTTCAAAATCAACTAATTTAAGGAAAGTAATAAAACTAGCCAGCATGGTTTCTGGTGTGTCTTAGTTAGGGTTTCTATTGCTGCAACAAAACACCATGACCAAAAAGCAAGCTTGGGAGAAAAGGGTTTATTCAGCTTATACTTCTACATTGCTGTTCATATTAAAGGAAGTCAGGACAGGAACTCAAACAGGACAGGAACCTGGAGGCAGGAGCTGATGCAGAGGCCATGAGGGATGCTGTTTGTTGGCTTGTGCCCATGGCTTGCTCAGCCTGCTTTCTTATAGAACCCAGGACCAGAGAATGACTCCACCCACAATGGGCTGGCCCCTCCCACATCAGTCACTAATGAGAAAATGCCTTACAGCTGGATCTCATGGAGGCGTTTCCTCAACTGAGGCTCCTTCCTCTCTGATAACTCCAGCTGTGTCAAGTTGACACAAGCCGATAGATACATGGTGTTAAACAAAACACCATCAAATGAAGACGCATGTCTTTTTAAGTTTACTCTTAAAGTAAATGTAGAGAACTACTTTGCTCTATCATAGGGCTTATTGGTTTTGTTGTTTTAGCTTTGCTTTTCATCAACATTTTGGAAAAAATATTGTGAGGCAGAGTCTCAAGTAAGCCAGACTGGCCTTAAACTTACTATGTAGATGAGGATGGCCTTGAGTTCCTGATCCATTTACCTTAACCTCCCAAATGCTAAGCTTACAGGTGTGTACTACCACATCTGGCCAACATTTAGGAAATTCTTACGGAAAAGGTTTAGAGGTACAAAGATAACTCATTCTAGGGCATCATCCGGTTAAGCACTGTTAACTTTGTTTCTTTTTATCACTTCTTGTTCCAAAGGTTCCTTCTGTTCGTGTAGAAGTACATGTTCCTAGAGACCAGTCTGGGGAAGTGGACTTCCAATCACTGGTTTCACAGTTGAAGGAAACCTCAAGCTTACAAGAGCAAGCTGATATACTCTACATGCTGTATTCAATGAAGTAAGTGATGGATATTATTGGTATACTTTAATGCACATATGTGAGGAAGTATAGCATGTTAGTCAGCTTTCCATTTTACAACAAATACCTGAGATAGCTTATTAAAAAAAAGCTTTGTTTTAGAGCTCAAAATATTCCTTATTTTAATATTTGTTTTTTAATTAATTATTTTATGTGTGTGAGTGTTTTGCTTGCATTTATATCTGTACACTCCAAGGCCAGAAGAGAGTGTCAGATCCCTTGGAACAGATGGTTGTAAGCCACGATGCCGGTGCTGGGAATTGAACCCTGGCCCTCTGGAAGAACAGCCAAATGCTTGTAACTGCTGAGCAAACTCTCTAGCTCCTAATATTAGTGTTTGTTTAATAGAAAAGTATATTGATACATAACTTGTATTCATTTTACTGGTTTTTCTTCTGCTTCAAACTCATTTTTTATTAAGGAATTTTTTTTAATTCATTTTACATACCAACCGCAGATCCCCTTCTCTTCCCTCTTCCCACCCCTCCAGCCTTTGTCCCTCCAACCCACCCCCCATTCCCTCCTCCAACAAGGTTTGCCCCCCCAGTTCAAAAATTATTTTGTTGTTGGTTGAGAATACAATAAAAAAATTAACAGTTTGTATTTTTCCTCTAGTGAAAGATCAGGTTTCTACTCATGTTTAATAGAGTTTGTACTATATTAGACACCTAGTTATCCTTAATTATTTTTCAAGGGTAAGAGGTATAAAAATCCTTTAAATAATAACTTGAATTTGATGATTTTAACTAAATAAAATTGCTCTTTTTTATATGGAAAAAGAGAGAGAAAAGGTTTTATTTTGGCTCCTAGTTTTGGGGGTTTCATTCCATGATTGATTGTTGATTGGCCCTATTGCTTTAGGGTCTGTGATGAGGTACCAGATCATGGCAGTAGTACAAGGCAAAACCATTCACCTCATAACTGGGTTACAAGAGAGAGAAAATAATAGAACAATGTCCTAATATCTCCTACATGGGCACACCTCAGTAACCTAAATTCCTGCAACTAGGCCCTCCCTTGAAAAGATTTCTACCATCTCCCAGTAATTCCATAGGTAGAGGACCAAGAGTTTAACATTTGAGGGCTATTCTAGATCTAAACTATAGCATACAGTAAATGGAACACAGCATTGGAGCTTCATGTCCCTGTTTACTACAGTTTAGCAATATATGCATGGTATGACTTCAAAACCTACATTGTCTACATTCAAAAAATTAGTATTATTCCTACCTCATATAAATTATTATAAATATCTGTAAAGTCAGGGCTGAAGAGATGATTCGGTGATTAAGAGGACTGGTTCCTCTCCCAGAAGACCTAGGTTCGATTCTCAGCACACACATAATGGCTCACAACCTCTGTAACCATATTCCCAGGGGCTCTAACAGCCTCTTCTCTGTGGGCATCAGGCACACCTATACTACACATATATGCAGGCAAAACATCTATACACATAAACTAAAAATAAATGAATAAAATTGTGTATGTATGTGTATAAAATCCATAATGCAATGCCAGATCACAGTAGGTAATCAATAACAGATAAATATTATCAGTATTATGGTTCTTATTTAACCTCCATTAATTAGGGAAGCCTACTGGTATATTGTGTATGAGTGTGTGTGTGAGTGTGTGTGTATGTGTGTGTGTGTGTGTGCGCGCATGTGTGTATTTTGTGAGTACATATACATGCATACATGCATGTGTAAATGGGCAGTTCTGTCCTGCCCACTGGTTCCTGAATAACCACTCAGAGGCATCTTTTTTTTCGAGACAGGGTCTCAATTAGCCTAGGCTGGCTACCTCTGCTTCCCAAGCACTGGGATTACAAGTGTGTGCCACTACAGCTGGCTTTTTTACACTGGTTCTGAGAATCAAACTCAGGGTCTCATGCTGGCATGGCAAACACTTCACCAACTGTGCTGTCTCCCCTGCCCTATATTCCTAACTCTTAAAAGAAAGTAGGCATAGTAACTCATGTTTGTAAATCCAGCACTCATGTATTCAAAGCCAACTAGAGTTTCATAGTGAGTTCTGATGCCACCAAAGTCCTACTTGGTGAACCAATGAGTTTTATTGGAATTACTTATAGAAGTATGGGTGAGGGTTACTTACAGGAGCAGAAATAACTCAAAGACAGCTGCATCACCAAAGCCCATCCCAGCTTGAATGGCAAAAAGCTGTGAACCTAGAACACACTGTGCACTCTGCAGGCAGCTCAGCAGGTTGAAGAGTCTCCCCTCCAATTGAATCAGCTATGCTGGTTTCTGCTTCTTGTAGACAGTTGATGGGTCTCAGAATCTTCTTTGTAGTTTGGTTTGTCTGAGATTCCTTTTGGCAGTTGATTGTCTGAGAGTAACTCTCAGTCTTTATTGCTTACTCTGGGAGTGAGGGACCTAATGAATCTGGTCAGTTTCAGGGACTTCCTGAAGCTAGTTAGAATTGTTTACTTAAGTAGCTTAAGGTGCTTCCCTTCAGTTGGAATATTTCAATCTGGGAGGAAACTGCTATACAACATCTATCCTGGGTTCCAGAGTGAGACTCTGCCTGAACTACCCCCCCCCAATAAAAAGATCATAGAGGCTTATCAGAAGAAGAAACACTATTTTTGAGTGTTTGCTTTTGTGTCAGTCACCTTGGTGGGTATTTGTTGACTTCAATTCAGCAGGTCAGAATGAACTTATATGATTTCCTGCCCATCCAACCTACACAAAATAAGCAGTTCTTTTTATGTTGTGGTGACAGTGAAGAGCTGGGATGGACCCTCTGTCCTAAACATGCTTTCAGTACCAAGGTTGCTGATGCCATGCACATATACAAAGAAAGTATGGAATAATGGGACTTTCTGGGAGAGCAAACAAGGTCCCTAAATTTCTTCTGAAAAGCTTGAGAGAACAGGGTAAGGAGAGTAGACCTGAGGTTTTGATATGTATGATTGGGGGTAAGGCTGGGGTTACATTCTCACTAGCATCAAAGGAAGGAGCCCTTGGGATTTCTCGATTAGGAGAAGTGGATGCATTTTCCCTATTTTCCTGCTAAGTTTAGTACATGATTTGTAAAACATCTTTTCCACTCATATCCAGCATGGGTTCTTGGAGAAACCAGCAATATGAAAATATCTGTGGACATGGATATCAAACCCCAAGATAAAAAAAAAAAAAGGTTGTTTTCAGCAAAAGACTTAGGAAATGGGCAGCTAAACAAGACAGACAACTTTTAAAGATAACAGTCCCTCTGTTCCTGCCACATACCATATGAAAAAAATTGAGGGCCCCTACCCCTGTCAACAAGGACTTGAGTAAGAAGCCCAGATAGTATTCTTGCCCAGCTTAAACAAAACAGGCACTATTTCACCTTTCCACTGCCAGCGTGTTAGTGAAGGACAAGGAGGCATCTGGGACTTTCCTCTCAATGGAATTGAGCCCTCTTATAATGGGGGACATATGGTAAGTATGAACTTACATCCCCACCTGATGATGGGGCACCCCCTCTTCTTCAGCAAATGCTGTTAGAAGCAGCCTAGTCAAGAGTTTGATCACTGAGTGCTAATCCAAGGTCAGCAGAGTCCACATCAGAAATGGTAACAAAGTGACCCTTTCCCACTCTAGGGTGGAAAGCCTAGTGGGGAGCTTCACCCTCATTCAGCAGAAACGGGACACTCCTGCTATGTATCAAGGAAGGCTGAATGGCGAAGCTACAGTTCATCCCCAGAAAGCAGTAAGGCAACATCTCCTTCCCCCTAGTGGTATATTATCAGAAAAGGCCTGCTGGGATGGATTTAATAAGTTCCCCATTATTGCAACATATTACCCCACATGTCTAGAATACCAGTGAAAATCAATTGTTAGACCAAGAACCAGGAAGTTCTCAACTTGAATGGTCAAAAGTAATTAACAGAGTCAGCAGAGATAAGGCATATGCTGGCATTAAATAAAAAAATCTTGTAGAGAAACTATCAAAATGCTTCAAGTAATTATGAATACCCCAGAAACAAATGAAAAAAATAAAATACCTGAGCAAAGAAATGGAAAGCATAAAGGAAAGCTAAATGGAAATTTTAGAAATAAAAACCTAGCCTCGACTCGGGTTCAGGTCCTGAGACAGGGAAGGGCCGTCAGTGCAAGAAAAAATTCTGACCACCAAGTAGATTGCACTCAGATGGCCTCAAATAGCTCAGGCCATCTTTATTTATACTTAACCGGAGTTTTTCTTACCAGGATTACATAAACAGCCTTATTGTTGGCTTCTAATTTTGACTTTAAGAAATACATCATGGTCATTTAAGGAATTTAAGGAATACATTGTGGTCATTATGAAAGCCCCCATTGTTCCCCCTTATGCTTCCCCAAATACACCTTCCCACCCCCTCATAGCCTTATCCTAGACACAGAGTTCAGCGTTTTTGCAGGCTGAACTAAGTATCAAGCCAGACATATCCTGCTCTGCAGCACTTATGTCAGCTAGCGGCTACCTGCGGTTACAAAGTTCAAAAATAATGACATGGGCACAATGCTTTAAGGACAACAGTATTCAAACCCAGACAGTTCTTTGATCTCTGCAAGATATGTTTTTACACGGTTCCCTTTTCTGCATAAGGATCCCATGTCTCAATCTCTCTGTAAAAGGCAGACTTGGATAAGTCACTCTTTTCCCATCCCACTAGACTTCATTTACCAGTATAAGTATATGGTAAAGATGGATCTATCCATCCCATATTTTACATTGCATTATTCCCATCAGAATATACTATATCTTATCATTGATTCTATATGATTGGTGTCCAGGGAACTTACCCACAATAGTTGGCACTATGTGTATTCTGAGGTTTTTTTTTTCCCTAGTCTGTATATGCATGCCTTACTCTCCTCTCCAGAACTGTGGGACATGGTTAATGTTCCAAGTGTTGTTTTCTCATATGTATCTAACTGACTCTATTGAGTCAGAAAAGTTCCCAGGCTTAGGCATGGTAGTTAGTAATTCCAGATAAGAGATTTAAGAAGCATTAACCCCCTGCTGAATTGTAGGGGAAAATATTTGAAAAGAAACAAATTTCCAGGGAAAATTAGAGCTGTTTCATGTGTGACTGACAAAGCTAAAAACCGCCCAAGAACCACCAATATGGTTCTACTGGTCCTTGCCAAGTGAGAGTCTGTTTCCACAGGTGTCTTGCCCCGTGGGAAACCCATTGGACAGGTAGTCATATGCGGATCTGAGTCTAGGCTGCCTGGATCCCCACAGTAATAAGTATGAAGCAGTGGAATGTGAAGCACAGAGGTTAGAAGCATTGAACTTGAATAGTGAACTCCAGAAACAACACCTAAACAACAGAGACTTAGACCACAAAAGTAAATAGGGCCTCAAGGGCATGTAGGGCTATAAACATGGCCACAATGCTTTTATTATTTAGAATATTAAATATTTTATCTTAATACTGTCAGTGTTCAAAAACATCTCTGATTATCCAGTAATGTTTTGTTGCAGTTGATTTGTTGAATTCCAGACATAATTCAAGTTCCACATATGTACTTGGATCCTATATTTCTCTAAGTGCTTTTTAAATGTCTATACTGTCTCTTCCTAATACTGGTTTGTCCTGTAGACTTCACATTCTTCATTTTGCTGAGTGCACCCTCGTGATGTTATTTAAACATGTTCTACTTTCCTTTGTATTGCCTATAAATTGGTAGTTATCACCACAGATTTGGTAGATCTGCATTCAATTTTTAAAGCAGGTTCAGAGGTGGTTATATCATACCAGAAAGCATGTAATGTGTGGCTGTTAACCTTTTCTCTTATGTGGAGAGTCAAATCCCCAAGCTTTGTACATACTGGGCAAGTGCTATACTACTGAGCTACATATCCAGCCCATGACTGTTGTTCTTTTTGTCATATTAAGGTTAATCCTATCTGGGCTTGGTGGTGTGTACCTGTAATCTCAGCATTGGGAGATGGAACTAGGACAATCTTGGACTTAAATCTGATCTTGGCTACATAGTGAGTTCAAAGCCAGCCTGAGCTACATACACCATTTCAGAAAAATAATGGCTAAAGATGTTGTTCAGTGGTGAAGCACTTACATAAGATGCAAAAGCCCCTGGGTTCTATCACCAGCATGCAACAACAACAAAAAGATTAATTAGATTTTTTTCACCTATGCTAGCTTTTCTTCTAATGATTTTAGGAGCTAACACTGGTCACTGCCCAGATCTATATATAGAGAAATGGTCAAATATTTTTCCCATTTCTTTTTTTTTTTTTTTTTTTCGAATTTTTTGTTTTTTTTTTCTATTTGTCCATCTCTCACAGATCGCTCTTGCTATCTGATTAAAGCGTGACAAGCTTTTTTTTTTTCTATATCTTTTCATGGGCAGTGTTGCCTGTGCATTCTCCTAGGTACATTCTATTCATACAGATGTAAATGTAGACATATATGTGGATACTTATAGCCCTGTGTACCCAATGTTAGCATAGTAGATGCATTGTTCTACACACTTTTTTCCATCAATACTGTATGTCTTAAAGATCACTACATATATATTCCAAGTACCTACTGCTTCATTAAAAAAAAGACCTCAATACTCAGTGGCTTGAGCAGGAGCATAACATAACAAAATGGGGAACTTTAAAGTATCTTTAACAGTTCTTGGATTGCCTGGTCTTGACTAGGCAGTTCTTGCTCAAGGTCTGTCATTCAGTTTTTGTCAGACATAAGTCAGCCAAGGTTTGCTCACTTATATACTCAGGAGTAGATACTGGCTGCTGACAACAAATTCAACCTCCTTGCCTACAGCTCTAATACCTTCAAATGATGCCCCCGTGTCCTTTCCTCACAGCATGATATGTCACAAGAGAAGACAGGGTGGAAACTGTATTTTCCTTTATGACCTAGCCTCCGAAATTACTCATTCCCTCTTTTACCTTAGTCACAAGCATACCTGGTGTCCTGGTGCTTTGGTTTGGTTTGGTTTTTGTGTCAACTTGACCCAGGCTAGAGTTACTGGGAAGAGGAACCTCAGTTGAGAAGAGGCCTCCTTCAGATTGCCTGTAGGCAAGTCTGTAGGGCATTTTACTGATTGAAGACTGATGTGGAAGGGCCCAGCTCACTGTGGACAGTGTCACCTCTGGGCAGTCCTTGGTTCTATAAGAAAGTAGGCTGGGCAAGCCATGGGGAGCAGCCCAGTAAATGACATGCCTCCCTGGTCTCTCTTTCAGTTCCTGTCTTGATTTCCCTCAATGATGAATTATTATCTGAAAATCTAAGATGAAATAAAGCCTTTCCTCCCCAAGCTGCTTTTGGTCATGGTCTTTATCACAGCAACAGAAGCCTTGGACAGCTGGATGTAAAGGAGGAGAGGAGAGAGGTGTAAGAATTACATTGTAAGAAGAGCATATTGAATGAAAAGTTATTACAGCCATTCTGGAAAATACAGTCTGATACTACATAAATCTACCTTACATTTCCCTTTTGGTCTTTACTTTTTATTAGTATACATTAATTATTATAGACAGCAGATTTCATTTGATGTGTTCATACATGTATATAATGTATTTCGATTATATGCAACCCAATGCCTGTTATCTTCCCCTTTCCACTCCTGCTAATCCCATTCCTTTTCCCAGCTAGTCCCCATTATTCTTCCATGTCTTTTTATTTTGAGACAGGGTTTTATTATCCAGTCCTGGCTGGTCTGGAACTTTCTGTGTAGACAAGACTGGTCTTGAACTCACAGCGATCTTCCTATCTCTGCTTCCCAAATGCTGGGATTAAAGGTGTGTGTACTACACCCAACTCTTCCATGTCTTTTTGTTAATGACTCAATAAATTACATTAGAGTTGTTTACAGGAGCATTGATACCTACCTTTTATTTTCTTAATAGATGTGTAAAATTGTATTATTTAAATATATTAATCTATTTGACCACTCTCCTAATGATGGACTTTTGGATATTTTCTAGTCACTCACTATAACAGTGCTTGTAGTAAATTTCTTAACTGAAATTGCTTCATATATATGGAAAAATTTTATTCTACAGTTAGTTCACAAGCTGAATTGACTGATAGATCAAAATATGTAGGCATTTTAAACTAGACTTAGTGGTACATGTCTATAAAACTGGCACTTGGTCAGGAGTGGATCTCTGTGAGTTCAAGGCCAGCCTGGGCTACCAAGTGAGTTTCAGGAAAGACACAAAGCTACACAGAGAAACCCTGTCTCCACAAAACAACAATAACAACAACAAAAAAAACCCCAAAAAACAAAAAACTGGCACTTGGGAGGTGGAGACAGGAGAATCAGGAGTTCAAAGTCATCCTTGGCTATGATGCTTATCTGGGCTACATGAAACTCTTATTTTGTCCTCTGCCCAATACATGTAGATATACATGTACATGTATGTATGTATGTATATATATACACACACACACACACACACACACACACATACATATTTTAAGTGTTCAATTGTGCAATTCAGTAGCTTTTCATTTTCTCAAAAGTATTGTGCATCTTTTTGTTGTTGTTTTGTTTTTGTTTTTTGAGACAGGGTTTCTCTGTGTAGCTTTAGAGCCTGTCCTGGAACTCTGTGTAGTCCAGTCTGGCCTTGAACTCACAGAGATCCGCCTGCCTCTGCCTCCAGAGAGCTGGAATTAAAGGTGTGTGCTGTGGGATGGTCTGTATGTCAAATTGCTCTGATTGGTCAATAAATAAAACATTGATTGGCCAGTGGCTAGGCAGGAAGTATAGGCGGGACTAACAGAGAGGAGAAAAGAAAGAACAGGAAGGCGGAAGGAGTCACTGCCAGCCGCCGCCAGGACAAGCAGCATATGAAGATGCCAGTAAGCCACAAGCCATGAGGCAAGGTATAGATTTATGGAAATGGATTAATTTAAGCTGTAAGAACAGTTAGCAAGAAGCCTGCCATGGCCATACAGTTTGTAAGTAATATAAGTCTCTGTGTTTACTTGATTGGGTCTGAGCGGCTGTGGGACTGGCAGGTGACAAAGATTTGTCCTGACTGTGGGCAAGGCAGGAAAACTCTAGCTACAGGTGTGTGCTACCACCACCCAGCACATTACATTTTTATTAACCCCAAAAAATCTCTATGTCCTTTATCCATCAACTCCCAATCCCTGTATCTACCCAGCTCTAGTCAACTATGAGTCCACTTACTAGTGTTTGAGACATTTTCTCTAAATTGAATCATACACTTCGTGGTCCTATGTGACAAGCATCTCTCATTTAGTGTACTATTTTTAAAGTTTGCCTTCCATGTTGTAGCATATGTCAGTACATCATTTCATTAGTGCCAAATACTGCCTGTATGGCTAGAGTACATTTTATGTATTCATCACTTGGTGAGCACTTGGGTCATTTTTACTTTTCAAGTTTTGTGAATAATGCTAGTGTAAATATCTGTATATAGGTTAATGCAGACATGTTTTCATTTCTCTTGGTGTATAACCAAGAGAGGAAATGCTGAGCTGCATGGTGACTCTGTTTTTACCCATTGTCAGAACTGCCAGGCTCTTTCCAATATTTGCAAATAGCTCTCCAGAGGCATTGTTCCAATTTTCACTCCCACAAGGGACTGTTTAAGTGATAAGTCACATTAATTTGGGGGCCTTTTACAGCTTGATATAATAAAATGTTAACTTAATATAATGTTTATTTTATTTTTTCTTGTTACATGTGAAGTTGACTGCCTTCTATATTTATGGGGTACCAATGTTTATTTTGCCCAATTTTCTGTTGTTGTTTTTTACTTTATCCATTTGGAGTTCTTTATTTCTTTATCAGAATTGGCCTATGAATTACAAATACTTTCCCTAGTTTGTAATTTGTCCTATACTTTGCATAGTGTGTTTTCAGTAAGAACTCTTTATTTTGATATGTGTGAACCGATTGAACTCCACTTTCGTGGCTTCTGGTGATGTTGCGTAGTTAGGCATTCTTCTGTCTGACAGTATGAACTAATTTCCCATGTGTATTGTAGCACTTTAATATTTGTGTCTTCACATATTTAGAATTGTAAGATACAGACTTTCAGGCACTGGTCCACTTTTTCCAGATAGCTACTTGATGCTTTTGACATCATTTAATAACTAATCTACAGTCATCATAAACTAAATTCCCAATTACAGGTAAAGTTTCTGTATCTCTAAGTTGATTTGTGTAACAGTAATTGTATAACAATCATGTATCTGTCTTCTTTCAACACAAACAAATTCTAATGTCATTGGTTCTTCAAATACAGTATGGTTTCAGAACTTGGAATAGTTAAATCTTTTGTAATTTCAGCTGTGTTGAAGCTTGAGATGGGGGGAAAAGAATGCAGTGTCAAAGCAGAGCTAAATTACAAAATTTGTGTCTAAGACATTTGAATTTCAAGATTGACTCTTAATTACAGTTTGATAAGAGTTTTTAGTATATAGTTTTCTATTAAAGGAGGCCAAAACGGGCCTATCCATTATAACCCTAAAAGGACGTAATTTCCCATCTTTAATGTACATCCATCTTTGAAACTCCAGAGGACCTGACTGGGACACTGAACTGTATGAAGAAGGGGGCGCTACTGTCAGGGAGCTTCTTGGGGAACTCTACGGTAAAGTCGGTGAACTTCGGCACTGGGGTCTGATCCGATCCATCTCTGGGCTCCTACGGAAGAAGGTGGAAGCACTTGATGAGGTACAGAGAAGATCTACATGGGGACACTTGGGAAGTGACCTCGGGGCTGGGAGGAGAGCACAAAGACAGGGCACTTGCCTAGTGTTCCTGGAGCCTCAGTTCAAGCTTTCGCACAGCCATGGGGAAAACCTTGATTTTCCTCATTGTTTTTCAAGCAACCACAACTTCTAATTGTTTTCAATCACACATAAAGTTTCTGATACTCAGCTTTTTATTTGTGAATGGCAAGTATATGTTACTGAATGATAAGAACTACAGAATTTAGAGGTGTAATAAACCATAAGAGTTTGAGATCTTACACTAGGCTGAAAGTCCCTGCCTTCCAGAAATTGAAAGTGTCTCATGGTTTCTTCCTGGAAGTCTGCCTTCTGATCATATTTCATAAGAAGGAGAGCTTGGTGTAAGTTAAGAGGGAGTAAAGTTTTATGGACTGAGGATAAAAACATTTGGAAATCTGAGAATTTTGGAAAGGGTAAGCTATGCTACCTCTTTCTAGGCCTGCACAGACCTTCTCTCCTACCAGAAACACCTGACAGTAGGACTTCCTCCAGAGCCTCGAGAGAAGACCATCTCTGCGTGAGTGAGGCCTGTGGTGGGGTTTTGATGGGTTTCTCTGCACCTTTAAGAAACTGTGTGACTTACCACAGTTCTCTTGCCCTGATTTGTATAACATCTTATATGCAGAGCTGCAGAACAGGAGACTGACAGGGCACAAGTAAATGAAAGGGAAAGCTTATAGGAAGTAATACTTAATTCTTTTTCTTATTGGCTTTTCCTAAATCCCTTAATTCTACTCATTCTAAAAACACACAAAAAACGCAGGACATCAGGAATTAACAACATACAAGTCAACTGTGGTCTGAAAAGAAATAGAAAAAAGTATATGGCTAGAGCATTGGGTTATTATTGATGCAACTCCATGCTGCTGAAGAAGGACTCAAAGGTGTGAAGGTCAAAGTTGAAAGGGGAAATGGGCCCTTACAGAGCCTCCTGAAGTAGCATGTCTGCACCAACACTGCCATCACATTGCCACTGGCCTGGTTTGCTGCAGCTTTTGATTAGCAGTAGTCCCCTAGGATAGCCTGGGGCTGGGGCTGGGGCTGGGGCTGGGGGATGGAGCACGTACAGTGGAAGTTTAATTCCTACACCTGAGTAGCCACTTACCACTAGCCATTCCAATAAAGCTCATCTGCATGAAGTCTATTTAATTTCAAGTCATGCTAGTTCCAATATTTAAATCTACAAGCAGATTGTATTTGTAAGAAATATTCTTAGAGGGATTCTGACTTCATAAGTGATGAGAAATCAGTCTGATTTCCTATGAAAGAATGATCTGTCAATTCTACTTCAATAACCAGTGTAATAAAAAGGGTTTTTTTTTTTTAATTGATTAATTTTTTTAAACAGTCTCACTGTAAGCCCCAGACTTGTCCTGAACTTGCAATCTTCTCACATCTTGGTCTCCTAAGTATTAGGATTATAGGTATGCACTACCATGCCTAGCTAGTGAGTTTCTTTTGTAATCAGAGCTCTAGACACAGAGCTTTACAAGGAATAAATGAGAGAGAAGTTAGCAGGGATACCTTGGAGATTTTTGCAGACCACCTCATTCCCAGTTCATATATATGATTTCAGCTGCCTCTGAGGTCCAGTTCAGAGTTCTGAATGGAGACTTAGACATGTCCTAGGACATGTGTCACAGGTTCTATAGATAAAGTCTTAGTTATACTTTAGGAAAATAGTTGGCCTAACTTACTTGGACAAAGTATCACAGACTGGGTGGTTCAAACAACAGAAATGGACTTCTGACAGTTTCCCAGTGTCAGAGGGGTTGGTTCCTTCTGAAGGCTGTCAAGGACCTTGTACTAGGCTTCTTGGCTTGTACACAGCTGTTTTCTCTATGTTTCTTTATATTTTCCCATCCTATCCATGTCTTTGTGTCCAAATTTACCCTTTTAATAAGGACACCAGTCACATTAGATCAGGAACCATCTTAATAACTTCATTTTAATCACTTCTAAATATCATATTTTCCATTAAAATCAACTATTTGAGGTACTAAAGGTTTGAATTTCAACATATGTTGAAATTTATGTTGAAAGACGCAGTTTAACCTATAATGCCTTGTTTTTAATAAACAGAACCTTGTATCACGAGTAAGATCAGTTTTGTGTCCATAGAGGCAAAAGAAGCACACCTTGGCACGTTCTTGCAAACTATGCCATGTCAAGATTGGAGAGAGAGCTCAGCAGAGGATGGCATACTGCTCTGCAGGACCTAAGTTTGTTTCCTAGCTCCCATGTCAGATGAGGCAGCTCATAACCCCTTCACCTTCAGCTTCAGGGGGTGGGGAGTGGTGTGACACCTCTGACCTCCGAGAGCACCCTCCCACACACACACATAGATACAATTAAAACTAAAATCTTACGTCTATGAGAGAGCCATGGGTATAGCCAGATGTGGTGATGTGTGTCTCTAATTCCAGCACTCAGAGGCCTGAGGCAGGAGAATCAAAAATTGAATGCCAGTCTGGGCCACATAGCAAGATCCTATGTAAAACAAGCAAACAGCCCCCCAAAAATACACAACAGGAAGACCACTCACAGTAACAAACATGACTGTATGTGTGTGTGTGTGTGTATATATATATATATATATATATATATATATATATATAGTCATATATGTGTGTGTGTGTTTGTGTTTGTGTGTGTGTTTGCAACTGTAGCTGAACCAGTGAAACTTTTTGAAAGATCAGCATGAGGTGTGACTATAAAGTAATAAAATGGTTTCCAAAGGACACAGCTGAAAGAACTAGAAGTGATGAGGGGTTGTGGCAGTGGTTTGGACTGGCATTGAGTTTTTAAATGGACTTAGGTTAAGTTATTGTAGACTTGGGTCTTTATTCACTGTTTTCTTCCTTAGACCTCTGCCGTATGAGGCACTCACTAAGCTGATAGACGAAGCCAGTGAAGGAGACATGAGCATTTCAATCCTTACACAGGTGGGCAGCTTTGCAAAGCCTGACCTGGCAATTGATATTGCAGTATTTGTTTTCAGTTGACCTGACCATTTACAAAGACAACAAAGTAGACATTGTGACTGCCTTGCTGCAACTTTTGTTTCTATCCATTCTGCACACAGGAAATAATGGTGTATCTTGCTATGTATATGAGAACTCAGCCTGGTCTCTTTGCTGAAATGTTCCGACTCCGAATTGGGCTGATCATACAAGTCATGGCAGCAGAACTGGCCCACTCTCTTCGATGCTCAGGTATTTATTTCATTCACTAACCAACTTTAGGTGGAAGTCATTTCTAGTGCAGATCCATGGAGTTTGGAATCAGGAAGGAAAGGAAGGTACAGTTTATTTATCCATAGCTCAGAAGCTGTGTTTCTCAGTAACTAAAGGAGCAAAAAGATGACACATTTCTATACTGGTTCAATAACTTCAAAGTGTCACCTCCTGGGGACTTTGCATTCCACATTCTTCTTGACACTCAAGGGCTTTAGAGTTTGGCATACTGTGTTGGGTTCTGATGGAAAGAAGGAAGCTTCTGGACATCAAGTGTGAGTCGCTAATTAGTGCATCACAGTGTCAATGGTCTGTCAGTATGAAGATCGAACAAGGAAGTATTTTATTAACACTAATCTAACAAGTGTAGTCGTACTTTCTCATCAGGACCGCCAGCCCATAAATAATGACCCAGAGACTTATTATTAATTATGTAAGTTTAGCCTTAGCTTAGGTTTCTTCCTAACTAGTTCTTATAACTTAAATTACCCCATATTTTTTAATCTATGTCCTTCCACAAGGCTTGTTACCTCATCTCCATACTGTCCATCCTGCTTCCTCCACATCTGACTGGCAATTCTGCATTTCTTCTTCCCAGAGTCCTCTCTGTCCCTAGAAGTCCTGCCTAACTTCTTCCTGCCTGGCTACTGGCCGTTCAGATCTTTATTAAACCAATCAGAAGGCACCTCGGCAAGGACACATCTTCACAATGCAAATATTCCACAGCAAACAAGACTTGAAAATTATTTATAGGTTTGCCAAGATAACAGTGTTAGTTAGGGAAATAATTGGGGCCCGAGGAAGCTATACCACAGAGTTGTCACACAGGTGTACCCAACCTTGACAGTGCTGCACAGTCTTTGAGAACCGTGTAAGTCGCACGCCTTTAATCCCAGCACTTGGGAGGCAGAGGCAGGCGGATCTCTGTGAGTTCAAGGCCAGCCTGGTCTACAGAGTGAGATCCAGGACAGCAAGGACTAAACAAACAAACAAAATGCTTAAAGTATAAGAGGATTGGGGTGTGAGGCAGACTCCCACCTCATAACTCTTCTTTTCCATTTTAAAAAAAGTTTCAACAAGAATGACAAAATAGAAGAGCTAAAGAGGGCATGGAAAATCAATCACAACTGCAAAACTCAAACTAAGACTTGTTTTGTTTAAATTCCCCACAACAGCTTTTAAAAAATATTTATATTTAATTATGTGTATATTTGCATGTCTGTGTGTACATATGTGAGTATAGGTTCCTGTGTAGTTCAGGGGTTATCAGATCCCATGGAACTGGAGTTACAGGTGGTTGTGAGCCACCTGACATGGATGCTGGGAACTGAACTCAGGCCCTCTGCAAGAGCAGTATGTGCTTATAACCACTTAGCCATCTCTCCACTTCCCCACATGGCTTTACATTGTTTCTGAGGGGCTGGAGAGATGTCTCAGCAATTAAAGAGCACTGAGCTCCTATTTCAGAGAATCTAATTTTGAATCCTATCACCCACATGGTGATGAACAGCCATCTGAATTCCAGTCCCAGGGATTTACTGCCCTCTTCTGGCTTCCATGAATACTACATACATGTGATACATAGATATAAATATGCAGGGAAAATACCCGTACTCATGAAATAGATAAATATGGTCTGTGTTTTTTTTTAATTTGAGATGTTCCCTATGTAGCTCATGTGTGCCTGTAATTTGTGATCTTCCCGTCTTCCATCTTCACCTCCAGAGTACTTAGATTATAGGCAGGTGTCACCATGACTGGTGCACTATATATATATATATATATCCTTCAAGAAGAGAACCAGCAATTATTTTATGCCTGTTATTTACAAGATACTATATTATTTGGCTTTATATTTATATATATTGTCTTATTTAATCCTTTCAGCGACCCACAAGAAAACACAGTATCTTTCTATTTCTGCCAATAAAGATAGAAAAAAAGTATCAGGCATGAGGTGGTGACTAATAGCTTTAATCCCAGAACTCAGGAGGCAGAGGCAGGCAGATTTCTGAGTTTAAGGCCAGCCTGGTCTACTGAGTGAGTTCTAGGACAGCCAGGGCTACACAGAGAAATCCTGTGTCACGCCCACCACACACACACACACACACACACACACACACACACACACACACACACACCAGCCCCAACAAAAAGAAACTGAAGGTTAGAGATGTTGAATAACTTGCCCAACATTGCTAGCATTTAGTAGAATTTGAAGCCCTGTCTGTCTGATTTCAAATGATTTCCAGTATTGTGTAAGATTCTGCAACTGTGGTAGCAAGGGATGTTTTTTCAGAGGATTTCTGTCCTAGTTAGGTCTCTGTCGTGATGAGAACTACCATGACCAAAAGCAGCTTCTGGGGAGGAAAAGGTTTACTTCAGCTTATAGCCTAAAGTACATCGTGTGGGAGTCACGGCAGGAGCTGATGCAGAGGCCATGGAGGGGTGCTGCTTACTAGCTTGCTCCCCATGGCTGCTCAGCCTGCTTTCTTATAGAACCCAGGACCACCTGCCCAGGGATGGTACCACCCACAGTGAGCTAGGCTCTCCCATATCAGTCATTAATAAAAACATACCCCACACACTTGCCAGAGGCAATCTAATAGAGCCACTCACTCAAGTGAGGCTCCCTTTTCCCAGATGACTCTAGTTCATGTCAAGTTGACAAAAAATAACCAACACAGTATGGCTATTCAGTAATAAATGTCAGTAGTGACAAAACTCTCAGTCATTCTTTACCGTTCCTTGTCTGTAATGGATTCTTCCTGTTGGTGTCATCAAAATCATGGCGCTCCATTTTTATAGGACGAAAGCCAAGATTCCTGGGTCTAGCCTATAGCTGTTAGTGCTTCCTACCAAATATGTTATCAATTTCTATTCTTGGAGATTGATGTCTCCTCTGATTTCCAAACAATCACTGGTTATATTGCTCAGTTAAGCTGTGTTGTCCACAATATTTTGTTATTTTTTATGTTGTTTCTCTTGTTTACATGTTGTTCTATCCCTCCAAAATTAATGGTCAACCTCTCAAAGTCAGGTACTATGTGTCAGGCCTGCTTGTACTTACATTGCTTAAAATGGTGACTCCTATGTAGTACTCTCGGTAAATGACTAATGTTGATGAACACGGTCAAGTTATCCTCGGTATTCTTAGTAAATTCGCACTCACCTCTGTTCTCTTGTAAGCATACACACTGAGAACTTCTGAGTTGAACTGCGTGTGCATGTGCATTCATTGCTGTTCTCTGAATCTCTCCCACTTCTTCATTCTTCTCACCTTCAAACAAAGACTGTATGGCATTACCCAGCAATGTGGAAGTAGGATGAAGAAGGAACTAGTGGGCTAGCTAATCTCCAATCTAGGGAGTCAGTTCTGAAATAATTAAAAATCTACTGCTGTCTGACTAACCAATTGTATGGTGTTAGAAATGTTTTCTATAACTACATCTTCTAAAGCAAGTGACTGAAAATCCTATGAGAGAAAATAGAGGGTCTAATCCCCAGCTTAGAGGAGAGGGCGCATCCAAATAAGCAAACCAAGTGTGGTCACATGTGCCTGCAGTTCTGTCACTTCACAGACTGAGGCAGGAGGATGATAAGTTTAAGACTAGCCTAGGCTACCCAGTGAGAGCCTGTTTCAAGGAGAAAATGGAATAAGGAGGCTATGGTAGACAAGTTCGAATCCCTTCTGCCTGCCTTTCTGTTCGTTAGCTGAAGAAGCCACAGAGGGCCTGATGAACCTGAGTCCTTCAGCCATGAAGAACCTCCTGCATCACATTCTCAGTGGCAAAGAGTTTGGAGTGGAACGGAGCGGTAAGACCCAAGCACTGAACTTGATTTCAGGGCACTTCATTTCAAATCGCAGTTTTGAATGTTTTTCTTCTATCAAGGGGCTCTTAGCCCCAAAATAAATAAAACTCAAGGAAATGAAACATTTATAAGCCATCTTTTGGAACAAGATTTGAAAACTGAAATAGTTCAGTTTAACAAAAGGCTTTGGACAGGGTTGGGGATTGTTCAATGGGTAAAGTGTTTGCTACACACACTTGATGACCTGAGTTGGGATCTCTAGCACCTAGGTAAAAGCTGGGCTCAGTAGCTTGTATCCGTAATCACCATGACCAAAAGCAACTTGGGGAAGAATGGGTTTATTTGGCTTCCATGTCCTGGTCACAGTCCATCCCTGAGGGAAGCCAAAGCAGGAACTCAAGCAGGGCAGGAACTCAAGTGGACACCATGGAAGAGTGATGTTCACTGGCTTGCTCACTCCTCATGGCTCGCTCAGTTGGTTCTTTATACCACCTAGGCCCACCTGTCTACAATGTCCTGGGCCTTCCCACATCAATCGTTAATCATGAAAATGCCCTGACAGACTTGCCTACAGGCCATCTATTGGAAGCATTATCTCAGTTGAGGGTCTCTCTGCTCAGATGACTAGTTTCTGTTAACTTGACAAGACAAAACAAAACTAACCAGCACACTCCTATGGGGAGATGGGAGGCAGAGACAGGAGAATCTCCGAAGCATGTGGGCCAGCTAGCCTGGCACATGCAGCGTTGAACAAGGTTCTTCTCTGACCTCCACATGTTTATTCTCTCCTCCCTCTCCCCCACCCCACAGACACTTTTTAAAAAAAGATTTTGAAACATACACATAGATCTTTTTCCTTAAATGATATAACAACTAAGTAATAGCTGTCATGTTTCATTACAATTCTTACTTACATTTATGTATTTATCTTCTGTCTGTGGTATTGGGGAGGGCACCACAGTGCATGTATGGAGATCAGAGGACAACTTGCAGGAGTCGGTTCTCTCCTTCCACCACGTGGGTCCCAGGACTTGAACTCAGGTCATCAGACTTCGTAGCAAGTGCTGGTACCTGCTGGGCCCTCTCACTGGCCCTCATGTTTCCTTTTTACCTGTGTAGTAAATGACCTTTTGTTGGCCTAAGTCAGAACAGCTAAAACCTCAATCTTTACTGTACTCCAATTGGCGGTAACTCAGTACAACTGATAATGTTATGGGCGTATATGTATGTTTGTAGTTGCAACATATCTGCTGTAGCCTTTCAACCTTAAATTCTAATGCCTGTAAGAGTCTCACAAGCTAAGCTTCATATGCACTTTCTACATTTTTATTAACAAGTGTTAATTTTACATATCACTGAGATTACAAGTGTTATTTTAGTACATACATAGAGCATGTGTTAATCAAAACCAATGTGTACTTTGGATTTTTGCAGTATTAGTCTCCTAAAGAAGGAGAACAAGAACCTAACGAAGTTTTCAAAAGGATTATCTCCTATATTCAATTATTAATCTTATTTTTTTCAAGGAGGGATGGCCAGACTTTAGGGTGTTTTGTTTTGTTTTTAAAGTCTGTTGTGTCCCTGCATGGCTTCCAGCGACAGAGCTGACTGGGGTGGTGAGGGAGTGAAGAAAAGACAACTATGTATAGACACACAGAAAAGCTAAAATCCGTGGACTGGGCTCTGATGGAGAAACCCCAGCATCCCCCAAGCTCATCCTGTTTCCTATATACAGTTGAACCGGGAGCTAGGGCTCTCACACACAGCTGAACAAGGAGGCAGGTTTAGCTAATCTCCATAGGAACAGTCTTAAGGCTGCAAACACCTGGGGAAAGAAAACTAAGGTGGACGTTTTCTGCACACACTATCAATGTTCACACTCAGATCACCAAAGCAGGCCTTTCTGTCCCTTTGAACCTCACCTGGGAAATGCTTTGCAACTCACACATGGAGCTGCGACATTGGAGTCCTTGACATGCCAGTGTCAACAGCCTACATTCACTCTGGACTCCATTCACTAGGGCTTCCTCCACTCCCCACAGAGTTAGAGGGCAGGAGCTGAAGAGACAGCACAGTGCTTAAAAGAACTTACTGCTCATCCAGAGGACCCAAGTTCAGTTCCCAAGACCTGGGTAGAGCAGCTCACAACTGCCTCTAACTCCAGCTCCATGGAATCCAACTCCTCTTCTGCACACATGTGGCATGCATTTGTGTATACACATGCATGTGCATGTGTACACACACACAAATACAACACACAAGTAAAAATAATTTTTTTTAAGTTAGAAAATACTACTCAGGCTGGAGGTATTTCTAAAATGCAGATTCTGAGTTAGTAGGCTTGATATGGGTGGGATCTTTGGTGCTGATGGTATTGGTCCAAGAACCACACTTAAAACAGCAAGATTGTACTAGTTTTTTAGTTAAAAAAAAGAAAGAAAGAAAGAAAGAAAGAAAGAAAGAAAGAAAGAAAGAAAGAAAGAAAGAAAGAAAGAAAGAAAGAAAGACAGAAAGACAGATGCACGTTTAAGTCTTTTTAACATGGTAGAGAAAATTAGATGTGTTCTTCTTTTTCCTTTGATCTCTTAATCTATACAGTTCGGCCCACTGATTCAAATGTGAGTCCTGCTATTTCCATCCATGAGATTGGTGCTGTCGGAGCAACGAAAACAGAACGAACTGGAATCATGCAGTTAAAAAGTGAGATAAAGCAGGTAAGATCTAAGCTCAATGAGGTGTTGCAATTAATAATAATCTTAGCTGGATGTGATGGTGCATGTCTGGAACCCCGCACACAGGGGCTAGAGGTTGGAGGATCAAGAGGTCAGGCGCAGCAGTCTCAGCTACAAAGCAAGATGGAATACTGGAGGCACTGTCCAAAAACGAAATCAAAACCAAAGCATCATTTTGGAATCTGACCCTGTTAGGATAATTTATTTTGTTTCATAGCCGGAGTGTAACTTGAACCATTTCTTTTTCAGGTGGACTTCCGTAGACTGTCTGTCTCTACTGAGAGTCAGGTGAAACAATGAGAGATCTTTTAACATTAACTGGCCTTTACTTACCCTTTTAGAATCAGACGTTGTTGCACTAATTTATTTAGTATCATAGCCGGAGTGTAACTTGAACCATTTCTTTTTCAGGTGGACTTCCGTAGACTGTCTGTCTCTACTGAGAGTCAGGTGAAACAAAGATGTTTTAAACATAGTTTAACCAGCCTTTAATTCCATATAGCATGCATGACCTTATGAGCTTTCACAAGTAATAACAAACCATGGAATCTCCCTCATAGTGACTATTTGTAGAGTTTTCCCTTTTTGTCTGGATCCAATGACTTAATTTTTGGAGGATTGCAGCTGGCAACAGATAACAAGAAACTGATGCCCTGGGTTCCCTAATGTGCAGACAGACTACTGCTTTTAAGAATAGCTAGCTGGAGAGATGGATCAGCAATTAGAAACACTGGTTGTTCTTGCAGAGAACATGGTTTTGTTTCTCAGCATCCACATGGTGGCTTACAACAGTCTATAACTCCAGTTCCAGGAGATTTGGTGCTGTCTTCCACTGCATGCATGTGGTACACATATGCACCTGCAGGCAAAACACTCATACACATAAAATAAAAATAAATAAATCTTTTTAAAAATGGGGTCCAGAGAGATGTCTTAGCGGTTAAGAACACTTGCTGCCTTGGTGGGGGACCCAGGTCCAGTTCTCAGTACATACATGGCTCACACCTGTCCTTAACTTTAGGTCCAGGGTACCAGATGTCCTCTTCTGGCTCCATGGGCACCAGGCACATACATACTGTACATATGCACATGCAGGCAAAACATGCATACACTTAAAATTTTAAAATATATTAGTTATTCATATATATATATATATATATATATATTAGTTATTCAAAAAAATAGGTATGCCGAGCGGTGGTGGTACATACCTTTAATCCCAGCACTCAGGTGGATCTCTGTGTGTTTACTTGGGAGACGCAGGCCAGGACACGGGAAAACATCGGCTACAGAGGCCAGCAGATTTCTGTGAGTTCAAGGCCAGCCTGGTCTACAGAGTGAGTTTCAGGACAGCCAGGCTACATAGAAAGACCTTATCACAAGAAAACAAAACAAACCCCAACACTACTGTCAGTATCAACCAAAGCAAGGATCGCTAACTAATCAAGTCAATGACGAACTTTACAGCACTCAGGTTGTCCTTTCCACTTTCAAATATGAAAATGTTCAGATAATTAAAATTTCCTGGCAAAAACTGGAACATGAACACTTGTTTAAAACAGAGTAGCTCCTTTTTTTCCTTTAAACTATCTTTGATATTTTTACTTTACGTGTATGGATGTATTTTGCATATACATATGTCTGTGTACCATATGCACACAGTGGCCACGGAGGCCAGAAAAAGCTGTCAGATTCCCTAGGGCTGGAGTAACAGATGCTGTGGTTGCTAGGAATTGAACCTGGGCTCTTAACTGCTGAGCCATCTCGCCAGTCCCAACTTCTTATTTCCAATCTTCCCGTTGTATAAAATATGAACACCAAAGGATATTTAAGGAAAGTATTCAAGTTTCCTTCAAAGGTAGGCTTCAAGCACTGGCTTATTCTCCTAAATGGTTTCAGAGAGCCCTTTTAAAGAAACAAAAATCTCTTGTTTTGCCTCTTCTATGCAGGATGTTTTAATGCGTAAGCTATTATAATTCTATTTTTAAATTCTATTTAAGCCTTTCTTAAGAAGTGCTATTAATAACTATAGAAATGATCTCTGCAAGTGTAGTCTTTCGGTCATAGGCCCTAGGAGAGAACTTACTACTGTCATCCGTCTACATGGACATAGTATCAAACTGCCCCGAAGTTCTCATGTCCATACCAGGCTTAGTGCAAGGAGTTTCTTTCATCCAGTAGATGGTAGCTGATATAGAGAGCCACATCTGGTCATCATGAAGAGACTAAGACTGCAGTGCTCTGCCCTAAACGGGACATCTATATCACAGACCCTCAAGGCTCAGGGATCACTGCACAGGAGGGAGTGGAAAGATTTAAAGAGGACCACTGTGGAACAGTGTTTTCCAGAAAGGACATGGTTGTTGCCCACATCAACTCATCCCATACACAAAATCAAGTCAGCCAAAATCTAAGCATGGGTAGGGAGGGGCTCAGGAACTCCACTCCCAGATGAGGACCTATTGGTAGTTGATGGCTTGTGGGGGAGAGAAAGCCGGCTCTCTTCAGGGATGTGGCCCCTAAAAGGCTGCTCATGCTTCAATAGGCAGCCCTACACCCACACACCTGCTAGCAGCACTCAGTGGACTCAATGGGTTAAAAAAAAGAGTGCATGAAGTTGTGTGAGGAAAGTAGGGGGGACACGGAGAAGACGGGGGAAGGACTGAGGATTAGATTTGATCAAAATGTATTATATGCATGTGTGGAATTCTCAAACAATAAAAAAGAAGTGCCACTTGAAGGAATTCAATCAGCACCTTCTCAACTAGAAGATCTTAAAATACTATGATTCCCAGAATTGTAAAAGATATTAAGTACTTATTTGTATAATGCAACAAGTCATTCATTGTTGCCTCCTTGAAAGGAAGCCATAATATATTGTTTGGTGACACCTATTGATTCCTGGTCCTGTGTAGATGCTCCTCCTCTTCATCTGTATGTAGCACTCAATGGACCTTAATGAGAAAGTCTAACTTCGTGATTAAAATCTAGTAAAACCATTCTGTCATTTATTTTTATGGGTTTGGGATGAAACCCAGGGCCTTGGACATGTTAAACCCACCAAAAAGATTTAAAAAAATAAAAGCCTTAACCTAATCTAGTATTCTCTCTAGTACCTTTTTTTTGTTTCAAGACAGGGTTTCTCTGTGTTGCCCTGGCTGTCTTGAAACTCTGTAGATCAGGCTGGCCTTGAACTCACAGAAATCTGCCGGCCTCTGTAGCCGATGTTTTCCCGTGTCCTGGCCTGCGTCTCCCAAGTAAACACACAGAGGCTTATATTATTTAAACTGTTTGGCCTAATGGCTCAGGCTTCTTGCTAGCTAGATCCTACATCTTAAATTAACCCATTTCTATAAATCTATACCTTGCCACATGGCTCGGGGCTTACCAGTATCTTACATGTTGCTACTAATGGTGGCGGCTGGCAGCATCTCCTCCTCAGCCTTCCTGTTCCCAGAATTCCCCTCTCTCTTTGTCCCACCTATACTTCCTGCCTGGCTACTGGCCAATAAATGTTTTATTTATCAACCAATCATCCACAGCAGGCCTCTGCCTCCAGGGTTCTAGAATTAAAGGCATGTACCATTACACTCAGGTCACATTATAGTTATTATAGATATCCAGTATTATTTATAAATTCTTTATATGGCAAGTCAAAGTCCATGTTGCCAGCTAGATGTATATGGTGGTTAAACTTACCTTTCCAGCTACTTGAGGTTTTTCTCCTACATATTTACTATGTATAGGTCTTCAAAGGGGCCCAGATTATTAGAACGGGGAGCCGAGACTGTCATTCCTTTCTAACTTTATAACATTGCTTTCCATCCTTACCTGCCTGGGTGCTGGTTTGCATTTTTCTCTGCCACTTACCACTACTACAGTTTCTAAGTGAAGCTATTTCAAGGTAGTTTTTACTTATTTTACCGTTTGCCATGGCATTTGGAGCAAACTTATTTCATTGGCTTTTAATGATATCATGCTGGCTAATTACTTAAATAATCTGTAGTTTAATACTATTAATAACTTTTTAAAACAAATAATGGTTGCCTTGCCTCTCCTCTTTAAAAATTTTATTTTCTCAATTTCTTTTATAGACTAATGGTGGTCACCCCTCAGGTATAGATCTGCTGTCACCATCCTTTCTGGTAACTGATCTTGTGTTAGCTCATGTTTCATTCACAAGTGCTTTGATACGGTGTTTATGGATCGTAACATAGTGTTTGACTATATACAAAAAAACAGATTGGGAGCTGGAGAGATGGCTCAGTGGTTAAGAACACTTGGTGCTCTTGCAGAGGACCTCGGTTTCATTCCCAGCAGCCACATGGTGGTCCACAGGCATCTTTAACGTTGAGGAACTCCTGTGGTATGCATTTACACACAAAATAAATCTGAAACTAAAAAATAAATAATCAATTAAAAACAAACTGATCGTGAACTAACATGACTGTAAAGCAATTTCATATAAAAGGTAGCGGTCTGTTTCTTTCCTAATAAGGTAGGAAAGGGAGTTCAACTCCAACCTCTTTCTGATTTCAGAAAAATAATCAGTTTCATCAGTTTTTGTTGCGTATATGTTCGTTCTTTGATCTGATATAAGTGTACATCACTGTGCATCAGACAGTAGACCACACAGCATCAACAGCAGTTTGGAGTTTATTAAAAACCAAATTTTGGTCTGTGTCCTAGTGATACTGAATCAAAGACTGGGCTGGGTCCCGGTAATCTGTTCTAAGAAGCTCTTTAGCGATTCTGATGCACTTATAAATTTCAAAGCTACTCTTGTTGTGACTGCTCTTCTGAGAAGTAATTCAGTGAGTAAATGCCAACCTGATGTCATGCACTGGAGATACAGCATTGAACAAAATGGAAATGACTTGATGAAGCTCACAATTTAGCAAGACTCTTTTCTAATTAAAAAGAGTTCTTTGATTTTTGTTTTTACCATTTTATTAGAACATATTCTAACATATTAAGGTATGAAATAATGAGTTTGGTTATGACATTTTATTATATGTATAATGTACTTTAATCATATACATTTGTCTGGTTTAAATCATAACAAGTTGTGAATTAATTTGTCACAAACTGAAGAAATTTGGGCTAAACAAAAAGCGAGCTATTGGAAATGATATTTTGACTAACTTTAAGCAAATGCCCTGCATCAAAAAAGGAGGAGGTTGCCAGCTTTGTGAGCTCCGTGTTAGTGATGACAGACAGCATTAGTGAGTTTGATTTAGGAAATTAAATGAGAGAAGTTATTGTCTTAGAAAATATTTCTATAATCCTTTATTTTGTATTTATCTCTGAATCTAATTTGTCAAATAATCATTTTAACCAATGAATTTCTTCCTTTATTTAGCATAATTTTACAGAGTTCTTTATATTGTCATACATATTGCTATTTCATTCCTTTTTATTGCAGAATAACAACCACAGTATTGTTACACCTCATTCTCTTTACCTGTTTGCTCATCAGTTGATGGACATCTGAATGGTTTTATGCACAGTGTTGCTATTAACCTTTATGTACAGAGCTTTACATAGATATGTGTCTTAGGGTATTTATTGCTGTGATAAAACACCCTGCCCAAAAGCAATTTAGGAAGGCTTATTTCAGTTGACATCAAATCCAATCACAGTCCATCTTTGAGGGAAGTCGGGACAAGAATTCAAACAAGGCAGGAACCTGGAGGCAGAAGCTGATGAGAGGCCAGGGAAGAGTGCTTCTTATTGGCTCACTTCCCATGGCTTGTTCAGCCTGCTTTCTTACATAGTTAAGCACCACCCACAATGGGCTGGGCCCTCCCCCATCAATCACTAATTAAGAAAACGCATTGTAGGCTTTCCTGTAGCCTAATCTTACGAAAGCATTTTCTTAATTGAGAATCCCTCTTCCCAAATGACTCTAGCTTGTGTTAAGTTGACATAAAACTAGCTAAAACTGTGCATTTTTATTTCTCTCAGATCTGTTTCTATGATCTGAGTAGTTACTTTCCCATTGCTGTGAAAAAGTACCTAACAAAAGTACTTACATTCACATATACATATACAAATACTAAAGGGTAGGATATACTCACATAAGAGAGAACATGCACTACTTGTGTTTCTGAGTTACCTCAATTAATATAATAATTTGCAGTTGTATTTATTTCCTACAAATTTTCCTAATTTCATTTTTCTTTGCAGCTAAAGTTCCATTGTGGGCATGTTGCACATTTTCATTATTCATTCATCAATTGGTAGGCATCTAGGTTGACCCCATTACCTCGCTATGGTGACTAGCGTAGCAGTAAACATGGCTGTACAAGTATCTTTATGGTAAGATGTCGAATCCTTTGGTTACATGCTCAGACATGGTACGGCTGTGTCAAATGGTAGTTCGGTTTTGCCATCTTTTGAGACGCTGCCACAGGATTTCCACAGCAGCTAACAGTGAATAAAGGTTCCCCTTCCCCCTCCTGATCCTTGCCAGAATTTTTGTTTGTTTGTTTGTTTGTTTTTGAGACAGGGTTTCTCTGTGTGTCCCTGGCTGTCCTGGAGCTTGCTCTGTAGACCAGGCTGGCCTCGAACTCCCGAGTGCTGGGATTAAAGGTGTGCGTCACCACCACCAGACTGTGGTTTCTTAGTGAAATTTAAATTGGGCTTTTTACATTTTTGTGTAACAAGGATTCTTTTTATATTCTAAATACAACATTCTTATATGTGACTTGCATATATTTCCTCTTTCTGTGGATTTCCTTTTCATTCTTACCAATGTTCTTTGAAGATTAAAAGTCTTCCATTTTAACAGATCAGTTTTTCTATTTTTTTCTTATGTTATTCATATCTAAGAAGTTGTTATCCAAATCAATGCCACAAAAATTTAATTCCATTTTTGGACTATATGCTATATTTTAAGGACTTTATTAAAATAGTTTTAGCCCTTACATTTGGGGCTATGATTATATTGGGAGGGCAACTCCCTAAGACTACCTCCAGCCTCAGTCATTTACTAGAAGTCAACAGGACTAATCATAGAGTCATACAAGTGTGATTTAGTACAGCAAAAGGATAAACAACAAGATCAGCAAAAGAAAAGATGCACTGGGTGAAGCCCATGGAAAACCACACAAGATTCTAGAATATTCCCACAGAAGAGCCATATAGTTGGCACTAAAATCCCTCCAGTGACATGTTACAGCGTACATGGAGTGCTGCTAACCAGAGTAGCTAAGTAAAGACCCAGCACAGAACCCAGGGTCTTTGTTTGGGACTGGTCATATTAACAGCTTCTGTGTGGCCTATCCCAAAACTCCAGACTCCCAGGATGAAGGCAGGTGTTGTACATAAACTTCAATGTTGACATAATCCCCCCTAAAGCCCACATTTCCAGACTGCTGCCATGTAGACGAAATTCTAAATGGTCTTACTAAATAAGAAACACAGAGCCAAATACAGAGTTAAAAGCCCAGAGATCGAGCAGTAGCCAGGAGCTGAGACCACCTTATCTTACCACTCGCTGCGGGGAGAAGGGGGAGGGGGAGAGGGGGGGAGAGAGATCTTCCTGTGTGTCTTGCATTTTATTGCTTTCCTGTTCTGCCTTCTCATTGGCTCTAAGCCCAGCCACATGACTTCCTTGTCACTGTCTGTCTATACAGACCTCCTGGTCTCTATGGTTGATACTGGGATTAAAGACTCAAGGGTCACCATGCTTGGCTGTGTCCTTGACCACACAGAGATTCTGCTTGCCATGTGATCGGATTAAGGGTGTGTGCTACCACTACCAGACTTCTGCTTAATGGCTTGCTTTTACCTCTGATCTCCAGGCAACTTTATTAACATACAAATAAAATCACATTTCAGCACAAATAAAATATCACCATACCAGCCCAAGTGCCAACCCTGTAAAATGACTTTCAAAAGTAGCACTCCATCTTCTGTTCTGCTGTGTTTACTCTATTTTAACCACTCTCAAGGGCAGGCTCCAGGCCAACACAAAATGAACTCCATGGGGTTTTTGGTTGGGGGGTTTGGTTTTGTTTTTATATGAATGTTTGGGTATGGTTGTTTTGCTTTGTTTTTGTCTTATTGGTCTTTTGCTTGTTTGTTTTGATTTTCCTTTTGTGGTTTTTATTTGTCTTGGGGCTTTTTATCTTTTTTCCCAAACAATTTGTTTGGGCTCCCATTTTTTTTAATATGGTGTGAAATAAGAGCACAGCTTCATTCTTTGGCATGTGGATATCCAATTGTTCAGCACCATTTGTTTAAAAGTCTACCTTTCCCCCCATTTAAATCTCTTGGAACTTTTATTGCCTTCTCTGTCTGCTATCATGGACTCTAACCCTCTGGAACCATAAGCCCAATTAAACGCTTTCTTTCATAAGTTGCCATGGTCATGGTGTTTTATCACAGCAATAAAAAAGTAACATACAGAGGCTTGTGTTAAAAGTCATGAGAGTGACAAACGAAACCATAGACCACTAGATGTTAAACAGATAAGCCAGGTAAACAGTTTGTATTGTCCTGTTATTGATATTTTTATCATTGTTATTCTGAATCACCAGAGTGCTTTATAAAATGATTGTACATTTCCCCACAGAACAGTACACCAATTAGTTATCCAATACCAGTGGTCAGCCCTGAAAACATACATATGAGTAACATTATACAGACTGAGCAGGTGGTATTTATATGTTTAGGAATACATACATGCATATGAGAACAATGAAAAAGAGGCCATGCGTTTGAAAAAGAACAAGGAGGGATATATGGGAGGCTTTGGAGGGAGGAAAGGGAAGGGGGAAATGAAGTTATACTATAATCTCAACAAATAAAAGAATAATTTTAAATGATTGTACAAAGTTACAACCCTGCAACCTGTGCAGAGGTTGACCAGCTTCACTGTCACTCATCACTGGGGCCCTTTCGTGTGCTTTCTCATCCTATGGAGTATTTACTATTCAATTTGCTAGGCAGCATTTATAACTTTTAGGGTTTGAAATTAAAATATAACTGTCAGGATACTTGGTCACAGGGGCAGAGATCACTTTTGATTTACATTCTTTCTTCTCCCAAGTCCCCTGCAGCCTGCATTACTGCAAGTAGTGGGTCCTTTCCTACTGAGTGTGGTCAGCAGACATCTAAAGATAGTCGTCAAGGTCAGTGGCAACGACGGAGAAGACTAGATGGAGCACTAAATAGAGTACCGATCGGATTTTATCAAAAAGTCTGGAAAATTTTGCAGAAAGTGAGTATAACAGTGTTGTTTTTTATCCCCCTCTTGAAATTCTGAATCTGTCTAGCTGACATGTGACATAATCATGACTGTAATTATATAAAGATAAAATGCTCAGATAAAGTGTAGACAAAAACACGAAACAATTGATTTATTGTTGTGGCATTATTAATAATTTACTCTATTGTCCTTATTGTTAAATTGGTATTTTCTTTTGTTGTTTTCCTTTTTTTGGTGAGACAGGGTTTCTCTGTGTAGCCATGGCTGTCCTAGAACTAGCTCTGTAGACCAGGCTGGCCTTGAACTCTGCCTGCCTCAGCCTCCTGAGTGCTGGAATTAAAGGTGCACCACCACTATCCAGGGATATTGTTTCTAAATAAGGTTTTAAAAATCGGAACATCTCTGCTTTGGGCCGTAGCAGGACATTGTGGGATATTGCACTTCATTAGCTGCCAGTCAATAATGAGATGCTAAGTAGCTTGCTTGCTTTGTTGTTATATGAAAGGCACTGCCATAAAACAAGTGAAACAAGAATGGTGGGTGGCACATGCCTTTGGTCCCAGTACTCTGGAGGCCACGGCTGGCCGATCTGTGAGAAATCCTGTCCCAAAATCAAAACAACAAACAAACAGTGAAGTATTTAGGGATTTGCAGAGGTAGCTCTTACTGATATTTTTTCTTAGATGAAAATCACTAAACAAATGACAAGCTGCAATAATACTCATAGTTCAAGAACACTCTTATTTTTGTTATTGTTTGTTTGTTTGTTTGTTTGTTTGAGACAGGGTTTCTCTGTGTAGCTTTGGAGCCTTTCCTGGAACTCATTCTGTAGACCAGGCTGGCCTCGAACTCACAGAGATCCGCCTGCCTCTGCTTCCCGAGTGCTGGGATTAAAGGTGTGCGCCACCACTGCCCGGCTTGTTGATTTTCTTTTATATTTAATTATTTTATATATGTGTGTGCCTGAAGATATGTATGTGCATGCAGTGCCCGCAGAGGTCAGAAGATGCCATTGGATCCCTTGAAACTGGAGTTCCAGGCAGTTGGTTGTGAGCCATCATGGGGGTACAGGAGACTGAACTTGGGTCTTCTGCATGAGTAGTGAGTGCTCTTAACCTTTGAGCCAACTCTCCAACTCTGATTTATGTGTTTGGAGACAGGGTTTTATTATTGTCCGGGCTGGCCTCCCAATTCAAGATCCTCCCACCTCAGCCTCCTAGACTGCTAAGATTACTGGCATACACCACCACACCAGGCCTAAATAAAACTCTTGTTGTGATTAATATTTATTCCTATTTCTAAGGCTTGTAAGGGCATATCACGCCATTGTGGTGATGGTGATAGTTTTAGAGAGCCAAGAAGACCATTGTGCTCATTGATTGGTTTCATTTATACAAATGCAGACGTTTTTCTTTCTTCTGAGATAGGTCTCTAATAGCTCAGGCTGGCCTCGCTGTAACCGAGAATGACCTTGAACTGATCCTTCTGCCTTTATCTCCTGACTGCTGTAATTACAGGTGTGAACTACCACACCCAGTTATGCTGTTCTGGGGATTTTAGCCAAGGCTTCGGGCATGTAAGGCTAGGACTCTCCATGGCATAGGTCTCATTTATACTCTCTTAGGTGCTACTTTTGCTTCATTGCTTCAATGAGGACATGAGAAAGGCTTCGTTCAGGACATCACAGCCCTGACTTGGGACGTCCTCAGGTGGTGGTTTAGAAGTGAAACTTGATTCTTCAGATTGTTTGCTCTGAGGATCTTCATTTCATAGACGGCTGAGAGTCTGCTTTGTTGAATCCATTATAGCATGATAGAGGCCAGTATTATTTTCTCTCTCCAGTTACTCATGGACTACCACAGTTAAACTCAACAGGCATGTGTTAAGTACTCTGTCTAGTGTACCATATAATAACTACAGAAAGCATCTGTTCTTTGTCATCAAGGAGTTGAATCTTGTGGCCCCCTCCTTTCAAAGCAACTATTATGCAAAGCCAAAATGATTTGTAATACGGATGCCTAGTCACAAGGCAGACAAGATGGCTCTTGCCACCATAGTTCCATTCAGGGGACCTACATGATGGAAAGCAAGAACCTACTTCCTGCAAGCTGTCCTCTGACTTCCCCAGGTTTGTGGACATGTGCCTGCCCTGACCACCACCACACCAAAACAAATAAATGTTTTAAAGGGATGTGTAATCCAGACTGTAGAATAAAAACAAAGGAATACTTAAGTCTGCCAGGGCAGAATGGGTATTTTTTGGCAAAATCAAAACCTAGATTTAGGGTCTTAAAGTAAGAGGTAGAACACATGCCTTTTCAGGCATGAATGTAACAATAATTTCATGTTTCAGAGCTACTAGTTGTCTATACAGAGATTACTTAGTGTATGGAATATAGCATATAATTGTCCAACAGAGTCAGTAAACCTGTTGGTCATATGTGTTTTTTTATATAGTATTTTGGCTTCTTCAGAATCTAAAACTAAGTGATTAATTTCCATTGCTTTTTAATAGTTGAGTTGTTATGCTGGAGTAAGGTAAAGAATTATTAATGTGTCTATTGATCCAGGTATGGTGCTCCACACGAATACTTGAAAGCACTGGGGAGGTAGAGGCAGGACTTCCAGTGTTCAAGGCCAGCCTCAGCCACATAGTAAATTTGAGATCAGATTAGGTAACATGCAACCATGTCTCAAATAATGATAATGATGATAGCAATATTTATTGAGCATCTACTACATAACAGGCTCTGTTCTAGGTGTCTAAAGACAAAATAGCCAATAATTTATGTCCTTGTGGAACTTATATTACTTGCAATACGTAATAAACAGTAAATGATGTATTTAAAATGTTAAAAGGCAGTAGAAAACAGGACAGGTTAAGAGTGTCGATGAGGGACTCAACTAGAACAAGCGGGGATGGCTTGGGCCCGCTAACACATGCTGTGAGTCAGGTTTGCCAGCCCGAAGCTCTCGAAGGCCTACTTAATTTCTTAAAAGTGTGTGTGTGTGTGTGTGCGCGCGCGCGCGCGCGCACGCGCGTGTGCATGATGACAGGGAACACATGCCATAGCATACATGTGGAGGTCAGAGTACAACATCATGGAGTAAGTTCTCCCTTTCCTCCTTTACTTGGGGATTATGGGAGTAAACTCTCGTGCTGTGGATATCGCTCTATATAAATAAAACACTGATGGCCAGTGACCAGACAGGAAGTATAGGTGGGACAAGGAGAGAGGAGAATTGGGGAAACAAAAAAAAGGAGGGGGAGACACTGGCGCCACCGCCAGGACAAGCAACATGTAAAGACACCGGTAAGCCACAAGCGATGTGGCAAGGTATAGATTTATAGAAATGGGTTAATTTAAGATATAAGAACAGTTAGCAAGAAGCCTGCCACGGCCATACAGTTTGTAAGTAATATAAGCATCTGAGTGATTATTTTATACGTGGATTGTGGGACTGCGGGGCTTGGGGAACCTGGAGAGAAGCCCTCCAGCAACACTCTTGTTATTGGGCTTGCATGGCTATTGGCAAGTACCTTTTACCTGTCAAGTGTAGACGAACTTCTAAATGGTCTCATTAAATAAAAAACATGGAGCCAAGTATAGGGGTGAAGGCCTGAGAGATCAGGGAAATAGGGAAAGCCACCAGCCAACCTTACCTCACCAACTCTGGAGCTTCCAAGTGCAAGTTACTTCCTGTCTACCCATGCTTATATGCCTTGCTGTTCTGCCATCTGATTTGCTCTCTATCTACCTACATTACTTCCTCTTCCTGGCCAGCTCTGTCACTTCATGTCTGTGTAGGCCTCCAGAACTCTATGGTTGGTACTGGGATTAAAGGCGTGTGTCACCACGCTTGTCTCTGTTCCCTAGTGTGGCAGAGAGCCTGCCTGCTAAATGATAGGATTAAGGGTGTGTGCTACTGCAGCCTGACTTCTTTGTTTACTTAAAATGGCTTGCTATTTCCTCTGATCTCCAGGCAAACTTTATTTATTAAAGCATAAATAAAATATCACATTTCAGCATAAATAAAATATCACCACAGTCAAGCCATCTTTCCAGGCCTTGCAGACCTCCTGGTGATGGCTCTGGGACCATGATACTCTTCTAGGTAGTCTCTGTATCTGGTGTCTAGTCTATCCCAGAAAGATCTTCCTGTCCACTCCACTCCCCTAAGAAGAGGACAAACTATCCTGAATCTTGGTTCTTAGAAACCATGACACCATGCTTGGGCACGAGGGCTCCAGGGCTCTAGCTAGCCTGTGGTTGCCCAGCTCGTAAGCTGTGAAACGCACACAGAAATATGAAGTCTCTCCTCCTTCCTCCCACTTGTTACTTCGTCTCTGGTAATAGCATGTTTTTCTATCTTGTAGTGTCATGGACTTTCTGTGGAAGGTTTTGTTCTTCCTTCTTCAACCACGAGGGAGGTAAGAGTCTGTTTTTTACATTTACATGATGGAAAGCGTGCCTGCCTGAAACATTCCAGTTAATAATGAACTCCCAGCCTTATCTTGGCTTGTTTCTAGCCAGCTTTCCTTTTTTTTTTTTTTGTTTTTTCGAGACAGGGTTTCTCTGTGTAGTTTTGGTGCCTTTCCTGGATCTTGCTCTGTAGACCAGGCTGGCCTCGAACTCACAGATATCCACCTGGCTTTGCCTCCCAAGTGCTGGGATTAAAGGCGTGTGCCACCACCGCCCCTAGCCAGCTTTCCTTAACTTAAATTATCCCATCTACCTTTTGCCTCTGGGCTTTTATCTTTCTCTATTTCTGTATACCTTTCTTTACTCCTTACTCCATGGCTTGCTGTATAGCTGGGTTGCTGGCCCCTGATGTCTTCCTTCTTCTCTTCTAGTTCCTCTTTCTTCTTCTCCACCCAAGTTTATCTTCCTATTTATTCTCTCTGCCTGCCAGCCCCGTTTATCCTTTCTCCTGCCTTTCTATTGGCTGTTCAGCCCTTTATTAGACCGTCGGGTATTTTAGACAGGCACAGTAACACAGCTTCACAGAGTTAACAAAAAATGCAACATAAAAGAACGCAACACATCTTTGCATCATTAAACAAATGTTCCACAGCATAAACAAATGTAACACATCTTAAACTAATATTCTGTACCACTCATCCTTTTATAAATCTGTTGACTGTGAAATGTATTAAGGAGGTAAAAATGGAATGGGAATATTAGACAGTAATAATATGGTTCTGGGGAGCTGGCTCAGTCAGTAAACTGCTTTGCTGTGTAAGCGTGAGGACCTGAGTTTGGGTCTCTAGCCCCCTGTGAAATACAAATAGCTGTGGAAGTCTGTAGTAATGTGGTGTAAGGTCACACCCTGGGATGCGGGGACAGGTGGATTGCAGGGGCTTGCCAGTTAGTCTAGATGAAATGGAACACTCCAGGTTCAGTGAGAGACCCTGCCGCAAAAAAGATGGAAAACAATAAAAAAAGAAAATCTCATTTCAGCTTCTGGCTTCCACATTTGCCTACACAGTCAAGTATAGCAGCATACATGTCTATAACATACAACACACACACACACACACACACACACACCATACATATGAATAATTATATGTTTTGTTAATAAGAATAGCTTCTTGTAATGGTTAATTACATTTTTTCTATGTGAGACTGGGAGTTGGAGAAGGCAAAGGGGGTACAAATGTAAGACTGAATGGCTTCTTACATTCTTCCTCTCTTTTATTCCAACCTTTCTCTAATAGGATACTTATAGACCTGTGCTGATCTTGACCTCTAATTATATATTAGAGCAGTGGTTCTCAGCCTTCTTAATGATGCGCCCCTTTAATCCAGTTCCTCATGTGGTGATCCCCAACATAAAATTATTGTGTTGCTGCTTCATTACTATAATTTTGCTGCTGCTATGAATCATAATGTAAACATCTGATATACAACCCCTGTGAAGGGTCACTGACTCCTGTAGCAGGCTTTTTTGGACTGCCAGCCCCAAAATCATGACATGGAGACTAATTATTAATTATGAATGCTTGGGGGCTGGAGAGATGGCTCAGAGGTTAAGAGCACTGACTGCTCTTCCAGAGGTCCTGAGTTCAATTCCCAGCAACCACATGGTGGCTCACAACCATCTGTAATGAGATCTGGTGCCCTCTTCTGGTCTGCAGACATACATGCAGACAGAACACTGCATACATAATAAATAAATAAAAACAATTCAAAAAAATCTTTAAAAAAATTATGAATGCTCAGCCTTAGTTTAGACTTGTCCCACTAGCTCTTATAACTTATAACCTATAACTTATTAACCTGTTTCTCTTCATCTATGTTTTGCCTTGGGGCTTTTTACCTTTCTTTCATTCTGTCTGTCCTACTTTCCTGCTTCCTCTGCTGCCTGGCTGGCCCCAGGGGTGTGTGTGTGTGTGTGTGTGTGTGTGTGTGTGTGTGTGTGTGTGTGTGTGTGTGTGTGTGTCCTCTCTCTCTGTCTCTCTGTCGTCGTCCGTCCGTCTCTGTCGTCTCCCCCCACCCCCCCGTGTGTTGTTGTGTGTTTTTTTTTTTTGTGTCCGTGTCCCCTGTCTCCCTCTCTCTCTGTCTCTCCCCCCCCTCCGCTCCTGTCTCGAGCCTAGATCCTCCTCCTCCTCATTCTCGCTGCTTGCCAGCCCTACCTATCCCTCTACTACCTAGCTTTTTATTAGACTTATCAGGTGCCTTAGGCAGGCAGAGCAACACATCCTTACATTGTTAAACAAATGCAGCATAACAAATATAACACATCTTTACACAGTTAAAGTAATAGTCCACAATAGACCCCCCAGGAGGTTGCCACCACAGGTTGAGAACCTCTGTATTAGAGTAACTTTCTTTTCCAACTTAGTGAATTAGAGTTTCCAGAGAGGAAACCTGAGCATTTGTAATTTTTTTTTTTGGGTTTTCGAGACAGGGTTTCTCTGTGTAGCTTTTTTAATCTATAGACTAACACTGATATAACCGTGGTTGGAAAACATTGACATGAAACACAGACCCTGATGTTTGAGATGTTTTTGATTGTACTAACAAGCTAGGTCCAGTGAGTTTAGAAAGTGTAAAATGACAGTTTCAGCTGGATGTGCCAGTCCTGAATGCTGAGTGTAATGTCTTAGACCTTTAGTGTTGTGTATAAGCCTTTTATGTAATAAAGAACACCATGCTGCCTGTGAATTCAAACAGGTGCAGTCTGCATTTAAACAATGTTGAAATATTAATAGTAATGATGTAAGCCTAATACCTTTAAGAGTCTTCAAAGAACTTTCACCTTATTTAATTTGATTTTTCAGTCCAACTTTGTAAGATACCTAAGAAGAGAATGTCTTTCCCAGTTATAGATAAGGAAACAAACTTAGAGATTGATTATCCAAGGTCATTTTACTCCTGACGTAAGTTTTGAACCCATGTTTAGACTCCAAATCTACTTGCTTCTATAAAGTATAAACTCAATACAATTTTACCAAAACACATTTCTCAATCTACTTTACCCCGAAATAATTGTACTTCAAATTTTTAAAAAATTTTTAAATGTGTATGAGTGTTTTGCCTGCATGTATGTATGTGCGCCACATGTATGCCTGGTCCCTGTGGAAGTCAGAAGGGATTATATCTCCTGGAACTGGAGTTATGGATGGATATGAGCCACCATGTGGTTGCTGGGAATTGAACCCAGGTCCTCTGGAAGAGCGGTCAGTGCTCTTAACTCCTGAGCCATCTCTCCAGCCCCATAACTGCATTTCTTAAGGTCCTTTTTACTCTAACAATATGTCGCTATTTCACATAATTATACTCATATAAATGTCATTTCAAGTTTTATATCGGTGTTTTCTCTAGTCAGGGTCATTAGATTTAGTCTCCTAAATAGCTTCATAAAGCCTGCTGAAGTTGCTATAGCATGTCATCATTTATGCATTCACTGCCATGTTTAGGTTACATCAACTGTTGCACATGTGACTGATACTATCATAAACATCCATACACATGGAGCCTTTTCTTCTCTGAATTATTTTCTTAGGACAAACTCCCAGAAATAATATTTGGGGTTAGAGGACATTGACACTTTTATGACCAGATTATACTTGCGAAACAACTGAGCCAATTTACACCATTCCGTTAAAGGGGCTGCAGTTGCAGGGCTTGTTACTGCCTTTCTTTTGTTTTTATTTACCAGTTTTTTATTCATTTTACGTATCAGCCACAGTTTCCCCTCCTTCCTTCCTCTCACCCCCACCTTCTTCTTCCCCCGCCTCCCCATCCACTGCTCAAAGAGTGTAAGTCCTCCCAATGAGGGCACAGCAAAGCCTGGTACATTCAACTGAGGTAGGACAAGCCCCTCCCTCTGCATCAAGGCTGAGCAAGGCGTCCCACCATAGGTAATGGGCTCCAGAAAGCCAGCTCCTGCACCAGGGATAGATCCTGATCCCACTGCCAGGGGCCCCTCAAACAGACCCAGCCACACCACTGTCTCCCATATGCAGAGGGTATAGTCCAGTCCCATGCAGGTTCCACAGCCCTCAGTTCAGTCAGTGAGCTCACACTAGCTCGGGTCAGCTGTCTCTGTGGGTTTCCCCATCATGATCTTTACCCCTTTGCTCATAGGTTTGATGTTCTTCGGTGACAGGATCCTAGAAAGTGACTTTCTCTGTTTCTATCACAGATGACCCCAGGCGAGATTAAATTCTCTGTCCATGTGGAGTCTGTCCTGAATCGTGTACCCCAGCCAGAGTACCGCCAACTTCTGGTTGAAGCCATCCTTGTGCTTACCATGCTGGCAGATATTGAAATCCATAGCATTGGAAGCATCATTGCTGTGGAAAAAATAGTGCATATTGCCAATGACTTGTTCCTTCAAGAACAGGTAGGTTGCCTAATGTGGTGTACACCTGCAGTCACAGCACCCAGGAGGTGTAGGCAGAAGAATTGGGAGTTCAAGGCCAGCCTCAGCTACATAGTGAGTTCAAGACCAGATTGGGCTACATGAGACCCAAGACATACAACAGATGTTTCCTTCTCTTAGCCACTATGAGAGAAGACAAAAAGTATCCAAGATTTTCTAAACAGTCCTAGTTTTAAATGCTCTGGAATGTTATCAGTCCACATGTGAGAGAATATGATCCATTTGAGGCACAGACTCTAGATTTGGAATGTTTGCAGTCTTTTTGAATTAAGGTGGTTTAGAAAGAAAGAAAACCAAATATAATATGAAGGAATACAAGCCAAAATCAGTAGGACTAGAAGGTGGAGGTCCCAATGTAGTTCCACTAGGGTTATCTCCAAGTGTTAACACTATTTCTGTTACTAACATACACGAATCATTTAATCGATTTTAATTGATATTTAATTTTCAAAAATGTAATAGAAAATTCTAAATAGTAATTAAAATAATTTAGATATAGTGACAAATGCATGTATAGACATTCATATCCATCCTTCATTAGCCTGGTCCCTTCTGCTCAAACAGCCCAAGACCTGGCCATGGGAAGGAAGCTCTGAGGTGCACTAATCAGAGTTAGACTCAGTAGGACTGATAACCTTTCCTTCCCACTGTGTTTCCCATCTTCTAAACCCAACAGAAAACCCTCGGCGCAGATGACGTCATGTTGGCAAAGGATCCTGCATCTGGCATCTGTACTCTTCTCTATGACAGCGCACCCAGTGGCAGATTTGGCACCATGACCTACCTCTCCAAGGCAGCTGCCACCTACGTGCAGGAGTTTCTGCCACACAGCCTCTGTGCCATGCAGTGAGGGCTGTGGCTTCTGGCTGCTGGGATCCTCTCACCGTCTGGTCCCTGGCTTGGTTGACTGTGCATGGAACTGAAATGTTAACACCTGACCACTCCCCATGCCCTTTTCCTGCCCGTCCCTCCCAAGAAGAGAGAACTTGGCTGATGTCTCACCACTTTTGAAGAAAAGAACCGACTTGGAGACTCACTTCCGGTGTGAAGGTTCACCCGGCTGGACAATCACTGTCCCTACTTCTTTCACGGTTCATAAAAGTCTGTATGTGGTTTTACTCTGTAGAGCTGTTCACAGCTGAGTTTTCTAAGTTATTCTCGAGCTCGGTTTTCTTCTCCCTTCTTTCTTTCTTTTTCTTTCTTTGTGTGTGTGTGAGTGGTGGGTCTTGATTGGGCCATTATTTCAAAAGAGTAGATGCTAAGTTTCTGGATTTTATGCTGTTGTAAATTGGAAATGTCTACTTTAAGTGCCTTTACAGAAAAGCCAGCACCAGGTTATGGTTTCCTCCTTCACTCAAAGGTTGCTTCATTCTGAGTGGTGAAATAGTTTCTTTGTAGAAGTATTGCCTTTTGCTGTTCTTTCTGTATCTGCCCATGGTGCCTACTCTGTGGTAAAATATTAAAGAATGTAAGCTCACAGGTAAGTTTAAGGATTTCTGTTAACACTTGAAATCACATCTTATGAGGACTGATGCTACCAGGCACATTATTTGAGAACACACCGACTAACCCAGAGAAATGGAGGAGGCAGGCGCCCAGTCCCAGAGAGGAAGGGAAAGGAGAGACGTTATGGAGGTGGTGCTTTACACACGGGGAGGTAAGAGAGAGCCCACCAGAGGTCGGCTGCTTGCGGACAGCCTTGGACACGAAATCCTTGCCTGTCCTGAGCAAAGAGAAGTCCAGCAGTCTGCTCTGTGGCTGCTCTACTGAGCCCCCTTCCTGTACTTCTGTTCTCCATCTCACCGAGTCACTCCCCAACACACCCAAGCACCCTTCCTCAGCTCCCTCTTCTTCCCAATCTAGTCTTCAATTCTTGTTTGCTTTTACTTCTTAATTCTAGTACTTACATCCTCTAATCTTGATGTCTGTGGCCAAACATCTGTTAGTATACATATCAGTGTGTATTTGTAATGGATAAATAATTGTAAGTATCTGGATGTACGTGTCTGTCTCTATATTGAATGGATTGAATAAACATGTAGATAATATTGCAAACCAAGCCTGGTCATACTCACTGCTAATCCGAGAACTAGAGAGGATGGTGGGATCAAAGCCAGCCTGGGCTACATAGCAAGCTCCAGGCAAGCCTGGGTAGGAGATGATCCTGTCTCAAAAACACTTGAAAGCAGGTAGTGTGTGTGAGAGAGAGCAAGCCCTGCAGCTGGCCTCAGGCTGACACACAAAGTATAGCAGAAATATACTTTCTGTCCCATTCTCTGGTTCCATGTAATGGTAGCCTGGCTTAGTAGAGGCTTCTTCTGATTTCCCTTGTTTCTACTCAGATAATTCCCTACTCAGCTCCTCTTTCCCTCAGATTTTTAAGAGTTTTCTCCAAGAACAGTAATGAGTATAATGGGGCTAGCGAGCTCAAAACAGTCGCAGAACCGGGGACAGTCTTCAAGCACACTGGCTAAGACTGTAAGCTAGCAAACCAGTGGGAGAAGCCAAGGGCAGGCAGTCCTCCCTCCTCTCTCACCAGCCGTGGTCCTCCCGCCCCTCTCACCTGGTCCTCCTCACCCGTCCTCTCTCTCCGTCCTCCTCCCCTCTCACCAGCTGTGGTCCTCCCTCCCCTCTCACCAGCCAGCCCCTCCCTCCACCCGTCTCACCAGCCAATAGCACCAGCTTCAGCAAGTAGCTTTCTAAGTTCATGCATGGTGTTCTGGTCACTTTTGAGGAGAACATACAACCTGTTCTGCAATTTTTTTTTGTCTTTTCACAGCCTGTAAGTGTACCCCATCACAGGAAGCACACCCACTCCTTCCTGAACCTCTTTTCTTGAATTGACTGATGTCTGCATTTCTCAGGAGTTAGTGACTGTCAATGTAATGCCCAGTCAATGGCATTTAATTTCTAAAGTAACTTTTCAGAAAACACTACTGGTATTTGTTCCTTTTTTAAAAATCTCTTTCTTTCCTTTTCTTTCTTTTTTCTTTTTTCTTTTCTTTCTTTGAGACAGCGTTTCTCTGTGTAACAGCCCTGGCTGTCCTAGAACTCACTCTGTAGACCAGGCTGGCCTCGAACTCACAGACATTCACTTGCCTCTGCCTCCCGAGTGCTGCAATTAAAGGTGTGAGCCACCACTGCCTGGCTAAGTATTTTGTTCATTTTAAGAGTGTTAATATGAAGAAAAAAACATGCTGGAACTTTTTTAAAGCACATAATGTTTTGAAGTTAGAATAAAGAATAAGAATTTACTATGTGTGGTGTCATTGTACAAAAGCTTATATATGCTTTGGATTGAAGCTAATTCATGACATTTCACAGAGTATGTTTAGTTATATAGTATACTCAAAGCTCATTAACTGGGTCAAATTAGAGAAACATGTATATACCGTACATTACTACACCTCACATATGTTTAAAAAATACAGGTTTAGTGCTTTAGACAGTTCACTAAAAGTATAGATTGATTTTTACTCCATTTCAACTCTATAAGTGATGTTTCTAAACTACTGGAAAGAACTTAAAATAGTTTGTTCTCCTAAGTATTACCAATATTTCGTATAATATTGTTTAAAATACTCACCAGCCATTTCTATAGCAGGAGATTACTTACTCCAGCAACGACAAACAATGTCTCTACATGCCCTACCTAGATAGTTGAGTTTTCCTACATCCTAGGAATCTGATGCCACTGGGGTGGCAAAGGTGTCACCTTTAGCCATCATTCACAGAGTGTGTGTGTGTGTGTGTGTGTGTGTGTGTGTGTGTGGCGGGCTCGCTCATGTATGTCAGGTGCTTGTGGATCATGCATATGCACGTGGAGGTCAAAGGTCAGCCCAGGGTGTTATCCCGCAGAAGGCCTCCACTTTTGTTTGTAGTAGCGTCTCTCGCTGGACCTAGGACTCACCAGTTAGACTCGGCTGACTGGTCGCCAGTACTGAGCCAGATACCAAGCATGTGCCAGCACCACGCCCGCCCTGCTTTTTCTATGGATGCTGGGGACCAAGGTCAGGTCCTGGTGCTTGCCGGACAGGCCATCTCCCCGGCCCCTTAGTGTTTACTTTTCGTCCACGTGAAGTGACTGCAGATGATCTTGGTTTGCTCAGTAGAACCCTGACTTGCACTCATTTCCTGGTGTCATTATCACGGTCACCTCCTGTCACTTTCCTATGTGTTCTGGGCCGATGATATGACCACCTTGTATCTAGTGGAAGGCAGGTTGCTTTTAAGGCTGTGCCTCAAAGCCAAGAAGCTGTCCTCAAATCGCTAGAAATACTTTACATCGGAGAATTGAGGGTAACAGGTAAAACTTGGCACACATACTAAAGAATGGTTGACATAACAGTCCTTAAAGCAAACACATGGCCCACCTTACTCCCAGTCAACACTGGAGGCAGGTAGCCTTGACACCCCATCTGACTGCGGTGAGGAGCCTGCGGCGCCAATGGTTGAAGCAAACTGCACAAGGTAAATCAGCTAAGGAGTCAACAGTTGTGGAACCTGAGCTCTTGCACCGACTTTGGGGTTCTCATGCATAACAACTGTATTCTTCAAGGAGAATGTGTCAGGAGACGACAACGGGAAGTCAAGGGTCACTATGCTGAAGCATCAGTGAAAAGCTGTGACCTGAGCAAAGGCAGCCAATGGGGAGCGCTAGCTTCATCTATTTAGTTTTCCTCTTCCTGCCTCCGCCAGCAAAGGGAGGCAAGGGAGGCCCACAAAAGCAACTGCCCAGCCATTGTGACCCTACAGGTTCAAACAGTACTGTTGGCAACAGCAGGAGAAAGCCAGTCAAGTCATCGTGTAGCGCCATCACCCAGGCAAAGCTCAGAGCCACGCCTCAACTCCCTTCTCTTCCCTGGAGTCCTCTGACTCCAGTGTCTTGAGAAGGTCTCCTTCCCAGTTCAGGACAGTCTAGGTACTAACCAATTAGACGTGGAGAATGAGTTTTGAAGTGTTTAGACGTGGAGAATGAGTTTTGAAGTGTGTCAATCCTAAACAAGCATCCAGGCCCCCTGAGAGCGCACTGAAGGAATCCCTGTCGGTTCTAGAGCATTAAGTCACCATTCTCCACAGTTGAATCATCTGTGCTGGAGTGCTCAGCTGTTACCATCTGATTAGAGCTTAGAATTTAGGGCTTCGGTCAGTCAGTCAGTCAGTCAGTCAGTCAGTCTCTTCCTTCCATTGCCTCGCCCTGAAGGCCCAGAGCAAGACTCATTTCCTGCCTACACTGCCAGAGTATCACAATTGCACCCTTTCCTCCATCCCTACAGCCCCGTTCTCCTTCCATTCTCTCTCTTCCTAAAAGAGCGATCTGGACTTGAAGATCCTCACCATGGTATGGGACAGGTCTTCATGACATCCAGTTTATGCAAACATTCTCCCCCTCTCTCCTCTTTCTCCCCCCCCCCGGGGGGGCTGTGTTTGCACACACATGTGCATGTATGGAGGCCAGAGGTCAACAGTGGGTATCTGCTTCAATCACTCTCCACCTATTTTTAGAGACAAGCTCTCTCACTGGCCTCACCCTCAAGGAGATCTGCCTGCCTCTGCCTTCTCAGCACTGAGATGTCAGGCAGCTGGCTTTTATGCGGGTGCTGGGGACCCGAACTCAGGTCATCGTGATGGTACAGCAAACACTTCACTGACGAAGCCATCTCCCGGTCCCAATTGACTTGAATTTTTAAAAAGAAATTCGCTCTGAGGCTGCCTTGGATGGGTTGCAGGGCAGTAAGAACAGGAAAGGCCTGGGAAGACGGCTCGGTTGGTCAGTGCTTGTTCTGCCTGAATTCAACACTCAGAACCACATCTTAAAAGGCTGGGCGTGGTGACACAATCCCAGTGCTGGGGATGTGGATGCGGATCCTTGGGGCTTGCTACCCAACCACCATAGACTACTCGGCAAGTTCCAGGTCAGTGAGAGACCATGCCTCAAAAAAAAAGGGAATCGCACCTGAGAAGTTATACCTGAAGAGATGCACATGTGCCCTTGTGTGACACACTTTTCCTGGGAAGATAGAACACACAGTGTACTCACCCCAGATAGGGAGCCCACAACAGACGAAAGTACGGATACCACTGAAGTTCAACTTTATGAGCCACTGAGTTGTATTGAGGTTACTTACAGGAGCAGAAATGACTCAAAGCTGCATCACCAAAGCTGCTGAAAATCTGGTGCCCATGGCACAACCCTACAGGCAGCTCAACAAGTTGGAGAGTATCCTTTCCAGGTGCCTCAGCTGGTCTTAGCCTCTTCAGGGAGCACGCGCGCGCGCGCACACACACACACACACACACACACACACACACACACACACACACACACACAGAAGGAAAGACCAGGTAGATATTTAAGAAAGTTCAGACCAGAGATGCTGGTTGCCAGTCTGGGGTAGTAGCTGTGTAGGGGGGAGAAGCAGGTGCCTTTGAGGCTTGTCTTAGAGATGGACCTGATGGAGATGGCTGATGGATTGGATGTGCAAGTGAAGGAATAGAAAAGGACCCAGATAGCTCTTAGGTTTCTGGCTTGTGCAACAGGGACAGGTGTAAACATGGGAAAGGGTATAAAGGACTTGGAAGGGGAAATCAAAAGTGTAGTTTTGAAGACGTTAAAGTTATATCCAGAAGCTATGTTATATCTATTTCACTCATACTACCCTGGCTATCTTAGCCACTTATAACTTCATCTTTATTTTTTTATATGGAAAAGTGTGTGTGTGTGTGTGTGTGTGTGTGTGTGTGTGTTGTGTGTGTGTGTGTGTGTGTGTGTTTGAGCATGCAGTTGTTTGATCCACTATTTTTATTTTTATTTGATTTGGTTTTGGAGAAAGGGCCAGGCCAGCCTCGAACTCACAGAGATCCGCCTGCCTCTGCCTCCCTGGTGCTGGGATTAAAGTTGTGCACCACCACACCTGGCTGACCTATTGCTTTATGAGACTTAACACCTTTTAACATTTCTTCAGTCGACTCCAAAGGCCACCCTGCCCTACCCTTCCATTTCTTCCACCTTACTGCCTTTTTTTTTTCTTTCAGTGCTGCACATACTAAGCACACGCTCTGCCACTGAACTAAGACCCTGATTTCTCATACTGGAACTGGTAGTCTTCTCTTTAGCCAGAGCTCCAACTTTCACAGGTTTTCAGCAGCTCTCTCTCTCTCTCACCTCCCTCACTCTCCCCCATTTTCCCAGGAGCAAGAGCTTCCTACTGAGCTCCCCTGCACACTGCTGCTCCCTGGTCTGCCCACTGCTACCATCCCAGCTGAAATCGGCCATTACTCCTTATCCAGACTTTCCACTCTTTCAAATAACTCATTTCCTTACACACTGGTGTTGAGTAGTTTTCTGAAGATTCTAAGGGGTTGGAGTCTAGCTCACTTGCCTGGCAGACTCGGAGCCCTTTTATCTCCCCCCCCAACTACAAAAATGCCCCCCACCCCGTTTCCAAGGGAACGAGGTGTATTTTTTTTGTTAGCCTAATATTTGAATTGTTAGCCTTTCATGATCTGGTCCCTTCCGTTAAAATAGAGTGCCTTTACCCACTGAACAATCTTGCCTGTCACACCTCTTTGTATGTTTAAAAAATAATTTATTTTCTGTGCATTGGTGTTTTGCCTGCATGCATGCCTGTGTGAGGGTGTTGGATCCCCTGGAACTGGAGTTACACAGTTGTGAGCTGCCACATGGGTGCTGGAAATTGAACCAGGGTGCCCTGGAAGGGCAGCCAGTGCTCTGAACTGCTGAGCCATCTCTCCAACCCCAGTTCTTTGTATTTTTATGTAAGCTGCTGCTTCCAGTCAGCATGCCCTCCCATCCTCACCAAGCACAATCTTGTACATCCTCTAAGATAGTCTCAAATGCTACTAAGAGTCCTGCTTAACCATTTATTGAATACTCATTACTTAAGTACTCAATGCATATTTTATTAGGTAAGTTAAGCACCTTACATTTATTATCTGGCTCTGTATATTTTTTATTGTTATTTTTTCTCTTATAATGGATTCTTAGAGCAATTGCATCTTTGAATCCATAGCTAAGCTATATACACTTAGTTGATGGAATGCTGAGCCTGAATGATTCATGCTTGATTGTTCTGTGGAAAATACAAATGAAAAAAATTCATAATGGAGAAAAACAAAATATTGAAAATTAAGAAAAAAAAAATAGAATAGTGTAAAAATAAAAAAAAAATAATAAAAAATTTAATATTCAGGGAGACCTGATTTGGGGTTGTTTTCCCATGTCACATCCTCAAAAAGAGAGTGACTTTTTCTTTTCAAAGTACATCTGTAAAGTGGGCATATTACAGCTTCCTTTATGGAACTGTTGAAAGGATTTAGCGAGATAATAACCAAAGTGCCTATCATAGACAATGCAAATGTTTAAAGCAAGGTAGAATTTTAAAGAAGTTACATATGTGGACTTGTTTCAGAGGCCTCAGTAGGTCAGTTCAGGATGGTGTGAGTGTTGGGGGTCTGGGAACTGACCAGCTAGGCTTAGATCATGGAGGCATCCAGAAACCCCAAACTTGTGGTGTTAATAACAAACAACACTACCTGAGGACACACTAACACCCTGCACACAAAACCTGAAACACTCTCTCACCATTGTTTAGCTGCAGAAGCAAATGAAAGGAAATTTGGGAGGGAGAGCGGGGAGGGGAGTTCCATTTTCCAACTACTGGGGAGACATCCTGCACTTTCCATCACCTGAAAGCTCCAGGACGCTGACATTTTTCTTTGGTTAGATTCTACCCTGCAATTTCCACAATCTCAGCCAGTTTCAGGAAGGTGATAACTGATTTGTCAGAGTGGATTACTGGTGAGATTGTTAGCTCTTAATGGACAGTGATGAAAAGTAGTGAACTAAAATCGCAGCACAAAATTTGCTGTCTTAAGTTTTTCAAACCATTTGGTACATTAATCCCACAGCCCCTCAAAGCCCGTTCTTTGTATAGTCAGCTGATGTAGCTGGGTGGTGGTGGGTCCTATGTAGTTATTAAAAAGTTAAACATTTAAATGGTGATATTTACAGATTGGACACTTAGAGAGTTGAGGCTCCCTTTTAGCGCCAAAACTTGAAACTACAGCTTTTAGTTTAGCTGGGACTCTTCCGCTACCTTACTCCCTTAAAACTACATCTCCCAGCATGCTCTGAAGCTGGTCTGACCTCATTTCAAATGGCCCCGTAGGGCAACAAGGCTGGTTAGTTTTGACCGTGCTGTGTGTGCCATGAAAAAAAATCGATCCCAATTGGCAGCCATTTGGGCTTTTACATCTGTCAAGCCCCTTTTTTGAACTGTGGTCATTAAATGAAGGGATCTGGTCTGGGAGGGCCCATCCATCCCGCAACTGGACGAGGGACCAGGCAAACTGTCTCCGGCAATCTAAATAAGAGGGAATGTTGACCAGGGAACACCGCTGGGGCCGATCTGAGGAGCAGGAACCGGAGCCCAGGCTGAGTCCGAAAACTGTCGGATCCAGACTTTGGCTCGGGGACGGTTGGAAGTGGGAGATGGAGATGCCAGAGGAACCGGCCAAGAGTAATAGTGGGCATTCGCCACCCCCAGTTTATATTTATAGTCCCGAGTATGTCAGCATTTGCGACTCCCTCGCCAAGGTCCCCAAACGGGTAAGAGAGGTCTGGATGAAAGACCATCGTTTTGGGGGATGGGGTGGGGGTGTGAAAAGGGGAGTACAATTAGGAAGCCAGGAAAACTGGACTGAGGGATACCTTCAGCAAAAATTGTACTAGCAGTTTCAGGCACACCAAGCTGAAGCAGAAGGAAGTGGTTACCTTTGGGGAGCGCAGCGGGGCTGCCAACGTATGGGTGGGGGCGGGGGCGGGGGCAGGAATGGTGAAGAGGTGAACGTACTTTCTAAGAGGAGGGGTTCATTGAAGCCCACGACCACAAGCTGTTGGGAGAGAGTAGTCCATCACTTGCCTTAAGTAAGGCTGGGAGCTTCCGTCTGGGCGATTTTGATACTTTGTATCTGTTTTGTCTTAAATGTATCCCAACTGTTAAAGTGAAAGAAGGGAGAAGAGATACAGTTGTTACTTCTTCCCGCAGGACGTTGTTAATGGGATTTCAGTACATTGAACCTTTAAGAGACTGTTCTGCCTTTTTTCTTTTTATGCTGATATTTCAGGCCAGTATGGTCCACTCTCTGATCGAAGCATATGCCCTGCATAAACAAATGAGGTAAGTACGTTGACCTTTCTGAACATGGTCACCCGTGAAGCCAGGTTTGTTCTTAGTCTTAATAAATACTCCATCTTGTAGTGAGACTAACCAGGGGAGAAATGGTACTTTAAAAAAATGCCTTTGTAGCCGGGCGTTGGTGGCACACGCCTTTAATCCCAGCACTCGGGAGGCAGAGCCAGGCGGATCTCTGTGAGTTCGAGGCCACCCTGGGCTACCAAGGGAATTCCAGGAAAGGCGCAAAGCTACGCAGAGAAACCCTGTCTCGAAAAACCAAAAAAAAAAAAAAAAAAAATGCCTTTGTGGGAGTGTTCATTGTATGTCTGTAACTCGGGAAAAGGTCTTGAAGAATTGACACTTGGAAAAGGTACCCAAACAGTCACTATCTGGAAGAAGGGATTTTGTTGCTAAATAAGCACTTGTCAGATGCTTAGATCTATCTGATGTGGGTGGGGAGGGGTTAAGCAGGGAAGTGTTCCGTTGTTGTTTTAGATTTGGTTTAGGTTCTGTTTTGTTTGTTTTCTAAAGCCGGATTTGAGGATGTGGGTTCATCTTGAGACCTTTAGATACGCTACTCCACCATCACACCAAGCTTGAACCCAAGGAATCTGTTGAAACCGAGCCAGAACTTAAGAGCTCGCTGCATGCTTCCCAAAAACAAACCAACCAACCAAAACTAAGCGTTCTGTTGATTGCCAAGTCTGTAGTTAATGTCATAAATGCAACTATTATGGACCTGGCGCATGGCAAATCAGGTTTTCTCATGACTAACCAACTCGGTGAGTGGCTATATCATCTAATGTTTCATTTCCCTCCCAGAAAGCAATATAATAGGTTTTCAGATTTTTTTTTACCTTAGTATTAAGTAATTTTTAGTGTATACATTCAATTTTTGGTGTTTCCAGACAGGATTTCTCTGTGTAGCCCTGGCTGTCCTGGAATTCTATCTGTAGCCCAGGCTGACCTTGAACTCACAGAGATCCACCTGCTTCTGCCTCCCAGGTGCTGGAACTAAAGGCGTGCACCACCACCGCCAGGCAGTGTGTACATTCTTTAGGAATATTTTGCTGTTGCTGTTTTGAGACAAGGTCTCTGTTGTAGCTCTGTCTGGCTAGGACCTATTATGTTGACCAGGCTGGTTTTGAACTTACGAAGATCAGCCTGCCTCCATCAAAAGGTATGCATCACCAAACCCAGCTAGGAATGTTTTCCTATCATTGCTTAACTCCTGTGTTTGTCAAGATAACTATTCGCCTTTCCTTAAAGGATTTTAACACTTTTCTGAGCCAGGTGGTGCAGGAACAAAACAGCTTCAAAGCTAAGCTTTGTAACTTAGCCAGAGTCTGTCTCAAAATAAAATTTTAACGGGATTTAGGATATCGTCCAGCAGGTAGAACACTTGTCTACCATCCATGAGGCCTAGGTTCCTGCCCACAAAATTAACACTGAAAATTTTTTATTGCAAACAAGATGTTAAAGCAAGACATAGGAGAGGCTGCCAACATCCTTTAGTTGGGGATTCAGGGAAATACATGGGAAGGTGCTCTAAGAGGGAACATTCAGGGAGGCTGGGAATATAATCCAATATGACTGGGATTGTGAAAAAAAACTGAGACTGGGTCTCTACATAGTCCAGGCTGCCCCGGAACTTGGTATGGGAGACCAGGCTGGCCTTGAACTCACAGAGATCTGCCTGCCTCTGCCTCCTGAGTGCTGGGATTAAAGGCATGTGCCATTACACCAGGCTTCTTGATATTTTGATTTTAAACATTTTAAACATATTTTTAATTAATTAATAATTTATCGTAATGTTTTCTTACCTTGCATTTCTTTCTTTTGATGGGTGTTGAATGGTGAGGGGTTGGTCCGTGAAGTGCACATGTGGAGGTCAGAGGACAACTTGGCAGGAGTCGGTTCTCTCCTTCCACCATGTGGGTTCTGGGATTGAACTCAGCTCATCAGGTTTGGCAGCAAGTGCTGGTACCTGCTGGGCCATCTTACTGGCCCTGAGATTTTTATTTTAATGGAAAACTTTTTCACTTCTCATGGTATAGACGTGTACTTGAACAAAAAAAAGGATCCTTGATTTTTGACTGTATATTTAACTTTTGAAGTTGAACCACAAGATTTCAAAAACCTTGGTTATATTAGTTGCATAAATATCCTTACCTGTATTAATTCACAATAACCTCATGGCTCTACTCCCATTCGGAAAATATACATGGCTACCTCTTTGTGGCTAGAATAGCGCTCCTTCAATTTGAATGGGCAGTCATCTTAAGATTGATACTAAGCCAGGTGGTGGTGGTGGTGGTGGTGGTGGTGGTGGTGGTGGTGCACACCTTTAATCCCAGCACTTGGGAAGCAGGGGTAGGCGGATCTCTGTGAGTTTGAGGCCAGCCTGGTCTACAAAGTAAGTTCTGGGACAGCTAGGGCTGTTACACAGAGGAACCCTGTCTTGAAAAACCAGTGTGTGTGTGTGTGTGTGTGTGTGTGTGTGTGTGTGTGTGTGTGTGTTCTTATTAGAATACAAATTGTGGTTCATTGGGCCTAGCATGAGACTTGAGTTCTGCCTTTCTAAGAAAGAAATGCCGTGCTGCTAGTGTGTTGACTACCTGTTCAGTGGCAAGGACTGGAGAACATACCTGCAGCAGAATCCAGAAGAGACAATGGGGACTCAGCAGGTTCGAGGCCCAAAATCCCATGTAACTTGCCTCCTTCCTTCTCTCATTTCCTCCTTTTCTTGCTGCGAGGAGCAGATTGAGAGGTTCTAGCCATTTGGTCCTTCTGTCCTTCCTCTGGGAGACAAATGGAAGAGACCAAGTAATAGAAACTTGATGTTTGAGGACACTGGAGAGAGGAAGCAGGAAGTAGGAGCATTTGCTGCGCAAGCACTAGGACGCAAGTTCAAATCCCCAGAATCCACAGGAAAAGCTGGGTTGTGTCACACATACAAGAGTCAGAAAAATTGCTGGGGCTTGCTGATCGCCAATGTAACTAGCTCCAGGTTCAGATTCAGTGAGAGACTGTCTCACGTGAATAGGGGTGGGAGTTAGAGGGCAGGATGTGTAGCATCCTTTTCTGATCTCTGTGCATAGACAGGCTTGCAAACCCCATGCATATGTGCCCATACAGCACCACCCCCATAAACAAATACTTTCTACGTCTGACTTCTGTTTGTTTAAGACAGTGTCTTATAGAGCCCAGTTTGGTGTGGAACTTGTTGTGTAGCCTAGGCTAGCCTCCCACTCATGATCCTCTTGCCTCTCAAGGGCTCTGATTACAGACATTTGCCGCCATCTCTCACATGCTATCTTTCTACTGCCTTTTTCCGCAGTGTCGTGCAGATGTTAGGCAGCTGTTGCATAACTGCGCAGCATCCCCAGCCCAGTTTCCCTACTTTGTACTCTAATATTGATGACAGTTGTCCAGGAAGGTTTGTATGTAAGTCCACTAAGTTGACCCATTTTACAAACGAGAAAGCTGAGGCACAGAAGAGTCAACTCACCTGACGTTAACAGAAGCAGTAAGTACAGAGTGAGGGAAGGAATCCAGTTCTCGGGCTCAGAATTCTGTGTGATAACCCAGCTGCCTATTAAAATAGACACGCAGGGATGGGGGAGCCAGGCTCGGCACCGAATCTAACACGAGTGACTACACATCTGACTGAGAGGATTACCTAGTCCAAGCAGAAACTCACTCAAATGTCAACGGCTTTGCTGCTTTGTTGATGAGATGTAACTCACAGAGCGAAGTTGATGTTTCAGTCTTTTAAAAATAGGGTTTTATGATTACTTATTTTATGTGTATGAGTGCTTTGCTTGTATGTGTGTGTGCATGTGTGCCTGGTACCTGTGGAGGTCAGATGAGGGGGTCAGATCTGGAACTGGAGCCCTGCATGGTTGTAAGTCACCAGGTGGAGTTGGGAACTGAACCCCAGTCCTCTGCAAAAGCAGCAAGTTCTCTTAACCCCTGAGCCATCTCTCCAGCTCCAGAGTTCTTTTAATTTTTTTAAAAAGTGTATATATTAGGGGATGTGCGTGCCATAGAGCACACACAGAGGTCGAGGGCACCTTGCCGGGGTAGTCGGTTCTCTCCTCCACAACATGGGCCCCAGGGATTAAACTCAGGTTGACAGTCTTGATGGCAGGTGCCTTCCCACTGAGCCATCCTGCTGGCCCTGGGTTAGTGAGTGTGGCTAAACCAGGGACCTTGCTGCATGAGCATCTGTTTGAGTTAAATATGATTTTTCAGTTCTGTTCCCTACCTAACAACTGAAGGACAAAGTTGTCCTCTTGTCTCTTATTAGTGGGGTCAGTCACTTCATAGGAAGTGAAGACTGGGCCGTGCAGTGGAGGACATGGTGTGTTTATGGCTTCACTGGACCCAGAAGCTGGGACTTGTCTTTTCTCTTCGGTCTGTTGGCTGCTGTTTCCAGCGCCTTGCATCTGGGCCTGACTCACTCCCCTCTGTCCGCTCTGTTATTGTTAGGATAGTGAAGCCCAAAGTGGCCTCCATGGAGGAGCTGGCCAGCTTCCACACTGATGCCTATCTGCAGCATCTCCAGAAAGTCAGCCAAGACGGTGATGAGGACCACCCAGACTCCATAGAATATGGACTAGGTAAGGCTCTCTCCGGCAACAATGGGCGCTCAGTAGACTGCACCTGCAGACTGCGTTACTTAATCTGTCACTCTATGTTTATGTATGTTGTAAGTATGTTTGCTTGTGTGTGGTATGCACGTGTCTGCTGGTACACAGGTGGTACAAAAGGTCAACACTGGGTGTCTTCTTCTTTTTTCTTTTTTTTTCAAGACAGGGTTTCTCTGTGTAGCCCTGGCTGTCCTGGAACTCCCTCTGTAGACCAGGCTGGCCTCGAACTCACAGAGATCCTCCTGCTTCTGCACCACCACCACCTGGCTCTGGATGTCTTCTTTAATCACTCCCCACTACTGTGGGATGTCCTGTATGCTGTGAATGTATGTTGCTAGGATTGATTGATAAATAAAACACTGATTGGCCAGTAGCCAGGCAGGAAGGATAGTGTAGGGGGGACAAGGGGAGAGGAGAAGGCTGGGTGGAAGAAGGCTGAGTCAGGAGATACTGCCAGCCGGCACAAAGAGAAGCATGATGTAAGGTACAGGTAAGCCACGAGCCACGTGGAACTTACAGATTATAGAAATGGGTTAATTTAAGATGTTAGATCTAGATAGCAAGAAGCCTGAGCCATGAGGCCAAACAGTTTAAATAATGTAAATGTCTGTGTGTTTATTTGAGTCTGAGTGGCTGCCGGCCTGGGCGGGACTGGAGAGAGCTCCAGCTACAGCCCACCTTAGTTTTTGAGTCTCTCAGTGAACCTCACCATTTGACTAGGTTGGACAGCCAATGATCTCCAAGAATCTACTCGTCCCCACTCCTCCAGTGCGAAGGTTACACATTCATGCCTTCTGTGCCAGCTTTTACAAGGGTGCTAGGAGTCTGAACTCAGGCCCTCATCCCTGTGTGCCAGGCATTTTACTTACTGAGCTACTTCCCAAACCCTTAATACTTTTTCTTTTCTTTTCTATCTTTATTTTAAATTGTATGTGTATACGTGTGTGCCTGAGTGTATGTGTGTGTACCACGTGTATGCAGTGCCAGTGGAGGTCAGAAGAGGCCTTAGATCTCTTGGAACTGAAGTTATAGATGGTTGGGAGCTGCCATGTGTGTGGTAGAACATTATTCTAAGGTGTGTTACTTTTGTTTATGCTGCATTTGTTTAACTCTGTGAAGCTGTGTTACTGTGCCTGTCTAAAACACCTGATGGTCTAATAAAGCACTAAGCTCCTGCCAATACCAAGGCAGGAGAAAGGATAGGCGGGGCTGGCAGGCAGAGAGGATATACAGAAAAGAGAAATCTGGGAAGAGGGAAACTAGGAGCCATAGAAGGAGGAGGACTCCAGGGGCCAATCACCCAGATACAATGTACGCCACGGAGTAAGAGTAAGATTTTCAGAAATAAGAGAATGGGAAAAGCCCAGAAGCAAAAGGTAGATGGGATAATTTAAGTTAAGGAAAGCTGGCTAGAAACTAAGCCAAGCTAAGGTCAGGCATTCGTAATTAAGAATAAGCCTCCATGTGTGATTTATTTGGGAGCTGGATGATGGGCCCCCCAAAAGAGCCAAAACAACCAACAACACACGTGGATCCTGGGAACTGAATCCAGGTCCCCTGGAAGAGCAATAAATGCTCTTAACTGCTAGCCATCTCTCTAGCCCAATACTTTTAAATTAAGAAATAATATAACTGGTAGTGTGTGTGTGTGTGTGTCTGTGTCTGTGTCTGTCTGTCTGTGTGTCTGTCTGTCTGTCTGCCTGCCTGCCTGCCTTGTCCGTCTGTGTCTCTGTGCCTGTGAGTGTGTTATTCAGGTGAAACCCAGGGCCTGGCATCTGCTAGCCAAGCACTCTGCCTTAGCTGTATGTCCACCCCAGCTGTTCACTTTACTCCCTCAGTTTAGTCACACTGTGTACACTATATGAAGTGAACATAACTGAAGATGAGCCTAATGGAGAAGAATCCTTTTGATGCTGAGATTCTAACGGCAGCACTTAGATCTACTCTGGCTATCTGCATGCTGGTTCAGCTGGTCTATAATCATAGGTTTTCAGTATAGATTTATTTGGTTTGAGTCTTTTTTATTTTTTTGAGACAGAGTCTCACCATATCGCCCTGGCTGGCCTGGAACTCGTCTGCCTCTGCCTTCAAGTCCTGGGATTAAAGGTGCATGTCAGCATGCATGGCATTAGGTAAATATTTAAATTCTGGCTAAGTTTCCTACCTTATCAACAGATGCACTAAAAAAAATCACAGTGAATTGTCAACAGCATAGTCGAGAATAGGTGTGTCCAACTTGTAGCTCATGGGCCACATGCTTCCCCAGATAGCTATGAATGGGGCCCAACACATTTGTAGATGACAGCAACATACTGTGATGTCAAAGGTTAGGCTAGGCACCCCTGTTCTAAAGAAACTGTGGGTTAATAGGAAGACACTAGATTAGCAATCAAAAGACCTGGTCCCAGGCCTGGTTCTATGTGACCCCTGGCAAAATGCATCCCCTCTTGGGTCTTGATTGACTGCTGATGGGATATGAGAAGCTCACCTTGATGGCTTTATCCTTTCTAGCACTAACATTGGAAAGCCTTCCCTCCCTAACCCTGGAGATGATTTTAGCCCAGACGCTTCTTAGCCCATGCTGTTGTCACAACTTAACCCATCCTTCCTTCCCCAGATCATCTTTAACAGACTTTTCTGGGTTCTGCCCCTAGGTTACGATTGTCCAGCCACACAAGGGATATTTGACTATGCAGCAGCCATAGGAGGAGCTACAATCACGGCTGCCCAGTGCCTGATTGACGGGAAGTGTAAAGTAGCCATTAACTGGTCTGGAGGGTGGCATCACGCAAAGAAGTAAGGAAATGACCTTTCTGCTTTCTAACTCCTTCCTCGGTCAGCCTCTCAGTTAGATAACCTTGTACACTTGTTATACTGACTCTTCTGGGAACCACGTACGTGTCTAGCATTTTATAAGGTGTTCGGAAAAGACGCAAGAAAGCTAGATGACCTAATAGAGTGGAAAGCACTGCATTGAAAGTCAGGGCATCTGGGCTGTATGCCTAGTTTCCCTGCACACTTGGCCAAACCTCCCTAGGCCCCAGTTTCTTTATCAGTCAAGGGTCAGGGAAAAGGATGCAACTAGACAACCTACAGTGCTTGGAAATCCCGTCTCGGGGACTTGGCTCTAGAAACGGGAACAGAACTGGACTAGTTAGAAGATAATATAAATTATGACACTAAGGGGATATGTCTAGTATGTAAGATGAATAGACTGTCAGTATGGAGAAATTAATCCTGGAAGTCTTGGGAGAGGTGTGTTTCCGAGCTCATACTTGATATAAATGAGAAATGGGTTTTTGAATAAGTAGATCATTGATGAGAATAGCCATGGAACAACAAAAGGCTTCAGAATAATCAAGGAGTCTTTCACTATGTCCAAGGAATGTGTTAACATGGCTGTCTATCTCTAAGGGAAAAGGGGCTCTTCTTAGGTACTGCTTGCTTAGAGGAAAAAGGCCTTTTAGAATCTTGTGTTTGTATGTGTAACTTCCTACTCTGACAAGAACCCCACGCCGCCTTCCACATCTGGCATCTCATGTGCTGGGTTAGTAGTGCTTAATACTTCTAGGGAGGGGGGATCTCACAACTGAATTTATTTATCAATGTGCCGCCTGGGTGAAAGAACACAGCTGTCTTACTGACTGCCAGTGTATCATTCGCAAATCAGCGAGAGCAGCCAACCGAGACCTTGATCTTCAGTCAAAAGAAAACAGCGTTGGATTCTTTCAGACTGAAAGGCACCACAATTTTAGCATATGCAAATTTACATAATAGTATGGTGTTCTTTTCCAAATGGACAGATCTGCTGGCCAAAGAAGTCCTTGTAAAACTAAATAACTACATTCTCCTGCCTAGACAATGGAAAACTGATGTTTTCGTAATGATTTCACATGGTCTTAAACAAAGAGAACAGCCTGCTTTTGTTAGCTTTTTTTTTTTTACGTTCGAAATTAAAACAAGATTTTTTCTTATTAAAGCTGAAGGATGAAGAGAAGAGCAGGACCCTCTGCAGCCGGGCCTGCTCCGTCCTTTGGGCACGGGGAGTAAGGAAGCCTGGTGCTTTCCTCCAGCATGCCTGCTCTGGCGAGGGTGCCGTCATTTCCCAAGGTTCCGTTGCTGCGGAACGGCTCGGGTCACTTCCAGACCTTGCCACCTCTTAGCCCTGGCTTTCTGCCAAGGGCTGGCCACTCCAGCCGAGTCAGCCGTGGCCGGCAGGCCGCCTGCAGGTGTGAAGGGACTCACATGCCATTCCCTGTTGAAGACAGCTGTCAGCTACTCCCGTCTGGAAACACACAGACCTGTAGTGACTGTAAATTACAGTTTCCAGGGACTGACTTCACTTAGGTCTCAATTCCAGGGTGTGCTGACACAATGAGAACCTCTCTGAAGTAGGACCACAGGCTTATAGGCTTACACGAAGCTAGGTGCTACCTGTTGTTGTTACTGGAAATTCTGGGGAGCCCAACCTTGAGTGTCACATGTTACTGGGCAAATCGGGGTCTCCTCTTGGAGAGCCATTAATTAAAGATTGTTTTGTTTAGTTTTTGGTTTTTCGAGACAAGGTTTCTCTATGTAGCTTTGCGCCTTTCGTGGAACTCACTCTGTAGCCCAGGCTGGCCTTGAACTCACAGAGATCGTCTGCCTCTGCCTTCCGAATGTTGGAATTAAAGGTGTGTACCACCACTGCCCAGCCTAATTAAAGAATTTAAGATTAGACTCGGGCTAGGCATAGTGGCATACGCTTTTAATCCCAGTGCTCAGGAGACAGGTGGACAGACCTCTCTAGTCCTGCTAGGGCTACACAGTGAGATTCTATCTTTTTTTTTTGGTTTTTGAGACAGGGTTTTTCTGTGTAGCTTTGCGCCTTTTCCTGGAGCTCACTTGTTAGTCCAGGCTGGCCTCAAACTCACAGAGATCCGCCTGCCTCTGGCTCCCGAGTGCTGGGACTAAAGGTGTGCGCCACCACCGCCCAGCGAGATTCTATCTTTAAAAACTAGATGGACTCAGCGGAAAGCTCAATGACAGTGACAATTTTATTAGTCTTTAAAAGAAAACCCTTAAGGCAGGCAAGCTGTAAATCTTGGTAGCTGCCAGGGAGCATGAAAAAGAGGAAGAGAGAAAACTCATGCCTTTTGTAAGCCACCACAAGGCAGAAATGAGGGGCTGGGAGTCAGGGGGAGGAATAACTTCAGAGAAAGAGTGAGAAAGCCCAGAGCATCTGAGGAGGCATGCGTGGGAGGGAGGCAGAGTGGGGTTTCTGAGAAGGAAAAGAAAAAGTGCATCCACTCATTAAGGGAGTGAATTGTGCCTCTCCCATTTATTTAGCATGCCTTTGGGTGGGCTCTGGGCTTTCCTTAATTAACTCTTGTTTTGGTAGCTTGGACTGTTAATTTTCCACCCAGAGACAGAGATAGAGCTTAGAGTCTGGTTTCTAATCTCCACCAGATGTCCTGACAGTATCTGTTCTGAGGATGGTACCCTGACCTCAGTTAGGAGATAGGCTGAAATTAGGGACTGGGTGGACCCCATTTCCATCATGAAAGTCCAGAGATCAGTTCCAAAGCTGTCTACCAGAAGCTCCTGAGTGTCTGGACGGGAGTTCTGCTCACACCCACACGGAGGTGATAAGAAAGCAGAGCTCCCTTCTGGCATCTGGACACTCCTGGAACTGCTGCTTCAGGGACCCTGCCCTGAGCTGCCTGTCAGGTCAGTTTCCATCGTCCCGCTCTCTTCATTGCGATCACACGATCTGTTTAAACCCCAGGGACATGCACAGAGTCCTAGACCCCGTGCAGTGCGTAAACCAACACTGGGTGGCAAGCCCATGGTTGTATCTTTAGTAACTGGAGGTAGGGGAATTGAAGTAAAGTATATTTCTCCCCGCCGAATTGAAAACAAAATCTTTGATTTGAAACTATTCAGACGCCGACAGGGTTCTGGTGGAACTGGCTTCTTGACAACTTTGGTAGTGTTGAAAGTAGGAAATGTGCTCATACTTGCTGACCCAGTAACAATATTCTTAGATTCTATTCGGATGAAATCACCTAACCCTGCCATCAAGAAATCGGTATCTTGGGGATGATAGAGCCAATCACGGCGTTTGAAAGTTAAATGAGAGTGACTGTAGAAAGGCCTGCAGATGGTAATGCAGAACGGCTAGGGCTCCCAACTCTTAGGTGTACCAAGCTAGGGTAAAGAAAACAGTGGCCGGAGACAGTCCCTTCCCGACGAGACCAATTCTAAGTTGAATGGACTGGGACAGAAGCACTGGCCAAGAGCAGGCTAGCGGCCTGTCGGCTGAGCTGGGACTAAACCCCTCGTTCCCACCTTCATTCCCTCTCCGTGGCAACAGGCGAGCTGGCCAAGTCCAGGGAGTCAGTTGCCACACAAGATCCAGGCCTGTCGGCAATGGGGTAGAGCACATGGCAACCGTATCTAGGAGGAAGAGGGGGGCTCCAAGGCATTTTTATTACTCGCCATGCGTTTTCTCCCCTCGGTACCCTGTCCTATGTCTCCACCCACCCCACCCCCCTCCAGAAACTCCCTATTCAGTAGCTCAGGATGATGTCATCTTCAATCACCTGGCCTTCTTCAGTCTCATTAATAGCAAGGTTTCAATGTATATAAGAAAATGAATAAAATGATTTTTCTCTGGCTAATCGATGGTTATGCTAACTCATAGCCCAACCAAGAACCTAGAAGAGATGGAGGGAGGCATTATTCCTTTCCCAACACTGACAGCGGAGCAAACTGTCACTGGGGCTGATGCCTTACAAACTCCTACCTTCTTCCTTAAGTATCTGCAGCTCCAGCTTTCCGTGTGAAGGGTACTTTTACTGACAGCATCCTAGGACTTCAGTAGCATTTCTTTGATTCATTACTTGGTTTTCCTCCATACAGTGCTGTGGGTCAAGTGCCACCTGCTGGCAGTCAACTGTTATGGTCTCTCTCTCTTTTTTTTTTTTCCCTTCCTTTCTCTGAGTAGCCCTGGCTGCCTGGAACCCGCTCTGGAGACCAGGCTGGCCTGGAACTCGGATATCCACTTGCCTCTACCTCCCAAGTGCTGGGCTTAAAGGCATGTGCCACCACTGCCCGGGGACATAGATCTTATTTCATTTTATTTCTTCTGGCCTCAAGCTTTCTTTGTAGCCAAGAATGACCTCGAACTACTGATCCTCATGGCTCCACCTCAAGTGCTGGCGTTACGGGGATGCAGCAGCATGTCTGGTTTCTGCAGTGCAGAGTCAGACCCAGGGCTTCCTGCATGCTATACAAGCACTCTAGCACTGAGCTCTAAAAGGTTCAGTGCTGGGAATTGAACCTAGGACCTCACGAATGCTAGGCAAGTGCTCTATCACTGAGTTACATTCCCAACCTGGGATTTCATTTTCATAAGCCCTAAAGTCTGTATGTGCATTTAAGATGAGAAGTCTTATCTGGACACACTGTTTAGTATTCTATCCATGCATTTCATCGAATAGTTTACGTTGATTTATTTCAAAGAGGCTTTTCTACTGGAATCTCTTTACTAGTTCATCTATACTGATTTTTTCCCCTCACCAAATGACCACTTTCGAATTACAGTCTGTCAAGTATGTCTCCATAATTTTTTAATTATCTTTTTCTTTCATCTCCTCACAATCATACGGACATAGTTTCTCCCTGATTTGGACGAGAGAGGAGCATTAGGAACATTAGATTGTGTTCTCGTTTGAATGGAGCCTGAACAGAGTAGGAATGTGTAGCTGAGAAGCAGTATGGAGGTCACAGATGGAAAATTAAAGCTGGAAAGGGGTCTAGAGAGAGGGCTCAGCAGGTAAAGAGCGCACTATGCAAGCATGAGAACCCGAGTTCAGATCTAAAAAACTCAGGGAAAAGCTGGGCAACTCTGGTGGCTTCCGGTGATCCCAGCACTAAGATAAGAGGCAGAGACACGGGCTTGGATTCCCAGGGCGAGCTGGGTAGCGTCGACTAGCCAGAACGTTGAGCTCTGGGTTTGAGAGAGCCTGCCTCAATAGCTGAAAATAGAGAGTAATCAAGGCTGTGCAGGATGCAGCTGTTCCCACTTTGTCCATGTGCCCATGACCGATGCTTGATCATGTGGAAGAATGAGGAATGTTAAGACAAAAGTATCCAGTTATTGCTCAAGACTCCATGTAGGACAGGAGTTCTAATGGGGATCAGCGCCTACTGAAAAACGTCCTTTATATTGCTGGTATATGACACAATTCTTCCCTTTTGTTTTTTGAGATGGGATCCCACTGTATGGCCAAAGCCGCCCTAAAACTTAGGATCCTCCTGCTTCATCCTCCCGAGAGCCAAGATTACAAGTGAACACAGCCATGACTGGAGCACTAATTTCTTGATCTAATTTGCATTGGAGAAAGTGATAAGAAGGATGTGTGGTAAGACTAGACAGGGCTGTTGATTGACTCCTGTTGTGACAGCTTGGAGCGTTTATAGGCTCATCCCCGTAATAAACTAAAGGAGGCGGCAGCTGGATTGGAGAGTTAAATACAAAAAAGCAAGTTACAAAACTGGTGAAGGAAGGTCAAGCTTCTCACAAGGACTAGTTTTCTAAGTTTAGGAAGTAACAGGAAATATTCTGAAGGGGAAAGATTGAATCTGACAGTAAAAAAATAAAAACCAACAGAACATAAAAGTTGTTAAGCCACTTGAAAAGTAAAAGATAAACACGAACTGTCAAAGCCCAGGTGACATAGACTTGGGTTATTCAAGGCCCACATGCATTATTCTGTATTAAAAGAAATATGGAAAAGGAACATGACAGACACTTCACAAAAGAGTTTGAGTGCAATGAGAAGATGAGAGAAAATGTTTGTTACTAATCAAAAAATACAAACTAAGACAAGAGCCCTGCCTTCTGTCCCCAGTACTACGGACAGACCCGACACAGAAAGCCTTTTTAAGCCTGTATTTAAAAGAATGTAAAAAACTGAACATCTAGCAAAATGGGAATAAAGGAATGGTGAATTCGCTCCATGAGATATTATGTATGCTATGATTTTTTTTTTTGCTTTGTTTCTATGTGTGTATTCTTTTCTAAAGACTGGACCCAAGGCCTCCTGCATGTATCATACACAACTCTACCACTGAGCTACGTATATCCCAAGCCCTTGTGCTATGATTTTTAATGGTAATTATGAAAATTATAGGGCATATCAAAAATAATTATATATATTTTAAAAGCAGGGCTTAAATCGTGTGTATATTGTAATTACTTTATTGCACACACAAACACAGGGAAACAGTGGAAATATGTACAGTGGTCGTCATACAGCGGCAGAGCTACTCCTTAGTTTTGTTGGTTTTGAGACATCATCTCACTCTGTGGCCTTGGCTGGCATGGGACTCAGTGTGAAGACCAGGCTGGCTTCAACCTGGCAGTAAGAGAAACGGAAATAGATATTTTTCCTCCTGCCAAATTTGAGACGACTTTTGATAATCTATTCTGAGGAAATTAACTAATCCAAAATATGGTACCTGTGTATATGATGATACTTTCTCATTTATATGACCCCCAAAGGAAGGATATGTAAACATTAACAATAGGAGAATGGTTAGGTAGCATCCCCTGGAATATTATATACCCATTAAAAATGGTGGTTAGAGCTGGGTGTGGTGGCACACACCTTTAATCCCAGTACAGGGTAGGTGGATCTCTGTGAGTTTGAGGCTAGCCTAGTCTACAAGGTGAGTTTTAGCACAGCCAGGACTACATAGTGAGACCCTGTCTCAAAAAAGCAAAAAAAAAAAAAAAAAAAAAAAGGTAGGTGTAGATTACTGCAGCTAGGAAAAAATGCCCTTCATATAAATGTTACTTTTGTTTTTAAAGGACAGGTAGTTATAACATACATTCACTTAACTTAGACTCGTGTAAAAATTTTGTATACCTGAAAAAAATCTTATAATAAAATAGCTAGCTTTGCAAATACGATGATATGAGTATGTATGTATTGTATATGCATATGCATGAGATAAATTTTAAAACCAAAGCCGGGCGGTGGTGGCACACGCCTTTAATCCCAGCACTTGGGAGGCAGAGGCAGGTGGATCTCTGTGAGTTCCAGGCCAGCCTGGGCTACAGAGAGACTTCCAGGACAGCCAAAGATACACAGAGAAACCCTGACTTGAAAAATCAAATAATAATAATAATAATAATAATAATAATAATAATAATAAAAATAATAAATTTTAAACCAATATGACATGCAAGTTTTTAAGCCACTTTAAAATTTGGGTACATAAACACTTATCCTCACATATTTTCTGATTCCTTTATTTCCTCTGATGGACTATGTTATTTTTGTGAATGAGAGGCAGTGCTAATGTGGTATAATGAGTGTGGCATGTAAGGAGAAAGGTACATCTGGTAGGGCTGGAAATTGCCAAGCAGAAGGATTGATGGCAGCATTGGAGCAGAAAAGTATAATGAATCTGGAGAACCAGAAGTAGTGAAATAATCAGAGTGTGAAGACAAGTCTAGACAACATTACAAAGGCTTTGTGATTCAGACTAAGGAGGAGGGCATTTTTCCTGGTGTTGGTGAGGATTTAGTGAAGAACTTCAGTAGTACTGCAGTGTGCTGATTGAAACGGAGGCTGAAGGTACGATTGCAGTCATTCATTTACAAACACTAAGCGCTTGCTGTATGTCATGCTAAGGAGACAAGCATGTACGAGATTCTTATTATTCAGGGGAAGTGAGATTAGACAAATGGTCACTTAGTGACTCCATTTTAAAGGGGCACTAAAACATGATATGGCAGTACATATCTGTAATCCCAGAATTTTGGAGACAGAGGCAAGAGGATTGCAAGTTTGAGATCGCCTGAGCTGCACAGTGAGGCTGTAGCTTTAAAAAGGGGGAGAGGGGTCTGGCTCAACAGAGTACTGGCTGTTCTTGCAGAGGACCCAGGTTCAGTTCCTAGCACCCAAATGGTGACTCAAAAATGCCCTTAATTCCAGTTATAGGGTATGTGACGTCCTCTTCTGATGTCACTGGCACCAGACACCCACACACATAAAAACAAATCTTTTTTGAAAGGTGGGATTTTAGAGTGCATACTAAAGGAACAGAGCTTGATTAGGATGCTAGTATAAATAGTGAGAAACCACCATTATTTTGTTTTGTCTTGTTTTTGTCTAGAACTACACACTAGTTCCCCCAACAAACAACATGTCAAGGATTGATGTATTTTGCTTAAAGTCTATTTTTTTAACAAAATTGCATGGTATTTCAAGGTGATGTGTTGAATCCTGTGAGACTCTTGAAACATGGTTATTAAGAGCTGATTTGGGCCAGGGTATTCAAGGATTTCACCTGTTTTCCTGAAAGCTTCTCCCTAATCTACTTAGTATCCAAAACAGCCTCTTCTGAACTACATTTTAAAATCATGGTCCTTATTTATTTTCTTCTTTTTCAGTTGTGAATTATCCTACTGTATTGATGTTTTCAATTGTGTGTGCTCGCTTCCTGATACCCTGCATTTTATATAAGATGTATAGCTTTACATGGTAATAAACTAATATTGAATTGCTAGGTGATGTTTGATGACCTAGAAGCCTTAAAATGAACAGATGGGTGTTAGTGCATCCCTAAGAGGGTCGCTACAATCGAGACTGACAGGAAGTGGTCAGTTCACGAGCAAACAACATAGCTTTTGCATTCCTGGGAAGTCCCGAAACCTTTCTACTGCTGGGGCTAAGATAACAGCTGCTCAGAAATGAGCTCCCCGCACCAGCAAAATAGTGCAGCATTTGAATCCTGATGGCAGTGACTCATTAATGGAGCATTATAACTTAATGGACTGCAACGGTGACATACATACATATATATATATATATATATATATATATATATATATATATATATAATCGTATATATAGTATCTATGGTATATATGTATGTGAGATCTACATATGAGAATTGCATTGCATGAAATCTGTTTTGGGTGGAGGCTGGTGTACTTGTGAGCACTACGTCATAGTGCAAAATGTCGTGCCACTATAGAATGGAACGACTGTGAACTCTGAAGACCTGGATGTAATCCAGGCTCTGCCACTTGGTAGGTGTGTGTAATCTCGGGGTTATCTCAGGAAAGTGTGCGCAGAAGCACAGAGACAGAAACGTCGTGGGGACTGGTGAGGCGTGGGTTCCTGCCGACCAGTGGCCAGAGAGAGGGGCTGGGAGGATCTTTATATGCCAAATTAAATAGGTTGGACTTTGTCAACTTGGTCCTTTTGGTTCTTAATTGTCTTTGTCTTTGAACCCCTCAGAAAGTCTAGTGAAAGCAGTTTCTTTGTCCTTAGAAAATGTACACCGCACAGACTTTTCCTTATAATTTCAGAAAGTTTCCTAAACCCTGTTCTGGATGCCAGGCGAAGAACCCTCACTTCAGACACTGAAGAGTCACTGAAAGGAATTTAGCCGAGAGTCACATCTCTGTCGGATTTGTGTCTTAGAAATAGGACTCTAACTGTAGTTGGCAGATGAATTCAGGGAGAGGGGCTGTGAGTCTGGAAATCTGTTAGGGCTTGCGATGATAATCCACCTTAGAGTAGATGAAAGTGATAGTGATGAGCTTAGAGAGGAAACACGGTCCAGAGGCATCTGGTAGCAGAACAGATAGCAATGTGACCAGTTAGACAGAAGTGACATAGAAGAGGTGGGTGGCATGGACTTTGTCTGCAGATGACTCAGCTGTTGAGGTACATGCGGATTAATGTGCTTATGTCTCGTTGATAGTATCTGTTATAGAGCTGGGAATAGGACACAGCCCTGGGCTTGCTTTATCTCTAGTATGCGTACAGGCTATCGGGAGCTTGTTAAAATACAAACTTTGGTTCAAGAGGTCTGGGACAGAACCTGGGAAACTACATTGACAGAAACTCTCAGTGATGTTGCCCACCACTAGTCCATAGACCATACTAATAACAGCAAGAGACTGGATGGAGCTCAGGGAAAACATCTTCAGTGAAACGATAGACTCGGACTTAATAGCATCATAGGTGGTTATTAAAACTAAGGAAATAGACCTAGGCTCCTGGAAAGAATACATAGAAGAGTAGGATATAAAACAAATATTGAGCCTTGTGGAATGGCAGTTATTAAAGGGAATGTGGAAACTGAGGTTTATCTCAGTGTAGAGTGCAGGGTTATTCTGTCTGAGGCTTTGGACTCCATCCCCAGAAGATGAATAGACAGACAGACAGACAGACAGACACACACACACACACACACACACACACACACACACACAGTGGGGGCATTGGGGGAGGCATAAAAGACTATGGGATTTTGAGAAGGCGTGGTCAGCTGGGTGTGGTGGCACGTGCTTTTAATCCCAGCACTCCAGAGGCAGGTGCAGGCGGGTGGATCTCTGTGAATTCAAGGCCAGCCTAGTCTACAGAGGGAGTTTCAGGATAGCTAGGGCAACACCAAGAAACCCTGGAGAGAGACAGGGGAGGAGGGAGAGAGGAAGAGGGAAGGAGGGAGGAAGGGACAGATAGAGAGAGACGGAGAGAGAGAGACAGAGAGAGAAGGAGAAGATAGGAAGTCTCAAGAATGACTTTCACCACAGAAACCCAATGGTGAAAATGAGCCACAAAAAGACACACTGGAGTAGCCATGTTTGACCCTGTTTTGCATACATTCGCCACATGGCTGATGGTGCCCCAGAGGAGCAAAAATTTATTACTGAAGGTGAAGTAACTTTAATGTTATAGTAATTTATGGTCCTCCAAAGGGAATCGGTACATAAACAGATGTACAGTGTGTCTATGGCATTACAATTTCATGGCAGGAGGAGATGATTAAGAAGAGCCATCTTAAAGGGATCCTTGAGTGGGAGGCAGGCAGGATAATGAGGAAACGGTTGAGAAGAAGCAGTACTGCAGAGAAGAACTGGAGCGCACTAGATGAAGCTTCAGAGGGTGAGAAGGGCTGGGCCGGGCATCCGAAGAGGTGGGCAGAGGGGGTGGTAGAAAGCCACACCAGCATTTACAGAGGCAGAGCAGCATAGAATATGGGGTGCAAATCAACATAAAGTCAAATGTGAAGCAGCACCCACAAGAGCAGAGAGGCCTCAGGAACAACTTACAGCTCAGTATTGCTGGGGGGCTATGGTGTAAATGGACAATGGCAGAAGATGAGGTAGAAATAGAGGGAGATGGTCGTGAAGGCGTTAACGTATATCACCAGCACACAGGTGAACAGTGCTAATTTTGCCAGGGAAAATCACCCCTGGTGACAAAAACCAGTAATCTCAGCTATTTGGGAGGTCGGGGCAGGAAGTCTGCAAGTTCAAGACCTGCCTGGGCTGTCGTCACAGATGAGTGTGGCAGGAATGTGGGGGTTACTACCGGCAAGGGGAGAGGGAGGCCTGCCTGGCTGCCTGCTTCTGTGCGAAATGACTCGCCTTTCTATTTCATTTGCCCATGAACTTCTTTGAGTCGCTGGATTCTTCTAAGGTCAGTCCAACAGGAAGTCACTTTGTCCTATCCAGATTTTCTTAAAATGAAACTCACCCTACCCTTGTAAACAATGCCAGAGGATTATTAGAACCTGCCACAGGACAGTGACTCAACTTCCTAGACTTGTCTAGATGACATTGGGATGGTCCCTTTGGCTAGTCCTCATCCCTTCACTTCTCCGGTGTGTCTTTCTGTGTCTGGTTCTAAATTTCGGCTCGAGATGTCTTTCCTCATCTTGTTCTAACAGTGCGCTTAAGACACCACGCCTCCAGCTCAGCCACATTTTTCTTCAGCCCTCAATTCTGTCGTCTTCCCTCTTACTGCGTGACAGTGCAGCCTTCCACCTGGTCACATAGACATCTTTGCCTCCTCCCTTGGAGGAAAAGAGATCATTGTCCCCGACTGGGCTGGATGTTGTTTTTTCTGCATGTTCCACCTGGGGGCAGTGAGTGATTGAGTTAGAAGGCTTTGTCTGGTGTGGTGTGGCAAGCTACACAGGGCTGTGCAGAGCGGGACTTCTAGCTCGTACTTACTATCTAGTTAAGTTCAAGCTGCAGGAGTTGGAGTCCCAGTAGCCCCATCTTTTGACGCATCAAATGGAGTGAATCAAAGTGACTGTACTACAGTTCCAATTCCCCGAAGAGCTCCGTACATAGCAGAACTTGTTACCATGGCAGCCAAACGTCCTCCTCCATCCACCCATCCTCAGCTCCAGCCTTACCAACATGGCGATGACTGCATGAAAAGGAGACCTGGATCCCAAGGCAGTCACGTCATCTCACCACCAAGGCAGACGGCTCATTTCATCCATGGATGGCATGTCCTTGTCCCTTGCCGCTCAGTCTTTTCCTATGCTGGCACCTGCAGAACTGGCACATTACCAGGGAAATCAGTGGGCAGCCTGGACTGTTCTGTTGATACATGTCCAATTAATAAAGGACCAGTTTCTCCATAACAAAGCTGTCACCTGGCCACCAGAACAGCAACCCCCTCCCCAAGACATGCTTTGTCCCTACGGCACTCTCCCCTATCCTCCAGTGGATGACGTATGTTCCTGTAGTCCTTAGAGAACCGGGACAGGCACTATATCATAGTGGATCCAAGTTTCACCAATCCTGAACGCAGCACCCAAGAATGCTCAGCCATCCCGAGCTTCACTAATTCTTAGATCCATCAATTACTACCTCTCTGGGCCTCCATGTCCTCATAAATTGCAAGGAGTAATAATATCCACTTCATAGGATTATAAGGATTAAATGCGATAATCACATTAAAGAACATATCAAAGATCATGGCAGGTAATAAGTATTTGATAAAAGTCATTTATCATGCCCACACTGGATTCTCCTCAGGCATCTCAGGCAACCCCTCAGACAAAGTCCTTGGTCCAACAGCTCTAACTGCTTGTGCAGCTGAAATCAGGCTGGGGAACACTTGCATTTTCTCTTTGTGTTTATACCACCTCTGGCTGAAATTAGACTATTTTCCTACCCGTATCAGAATTTTACTTCAGGGTTTGGCAACCAGCAACTCTCATATTCCATGACAGAGAACCCCCTACTATTACAGAGAACCCCCTACTATTACAGAGAACCCCCTACTGTTACAGAGAACCCCCTACTATTACAGAGAACCCCCTACTGTTACAGAGAACCCCTACTATTACAGAGAACCCCCTACTGTTACAGAGAACCCCCCTACTATTACAGAGAACCCCCTACTGTTACAGAGAACCCCCTACTATTACAGAGAACCCCTACTATTACAGAGAACCCCATACTATTACAGAGAACCCCCTACTATTACAGAGAATCAACCAGCCTCTCACTCTACTACAATCCAACCCATTCCTTTGAAGCAAATAAATTACCTATCAGTAGTCTAAGAGGCGTCCTATAATTCATAATAGCGATGATTTAGAAGTCTTGATAGTCAAGATTTACCAGCGAAGGTGCTCTCTGAGCTTCATATCAAGGCATTCTATAAAACCAAAGTTTGCCCAGGATCTTGGAGTAGGTTTCATCAGATCCTCTATCTCTTCACCTTAGCCTTGAGTTGCTTTTGGGAAAGAAAAAAAATGGGGAGTCTTTCCATCGAAATGACCCTCTCAGTGTAATTACTATCCAGAAAATCCTTTGCATTGATCTGGAACTTTCTGATCAATTCATAAGTTGATGCCCTTCACAGACCTTATCTAGATAAAGAAAGGCAGTGAATAGGAAATTCCTCTAAGGCACTCCTGCCTCCCTCCAGCAAATTAGATGTTGAGCCCTCTTAGAGGAGGTATGATTCCCTTGGCAGTGTTTTTACAAATTCACCTAATGCGATGCTAGGCTCTCGGGATAGGTGCTAATGCAGTGATTACAGTGGTACTTTTTACGGGCTCAGGCCACAGAAATGAACATAGTGCCTCCAAACTACATTTGTGTGTGTGTGTGTGTGTGTGTGTGTGTGTGTGTGTGTGTGTACCAGAGTTTGAATGAGCTAAATGTTAACCTTTGTGAAATGAAGTTTCCTAGGTGACTGAAACATCAGCAGCTCCATGATACCTCTGCATCTTTTTTTTTTTTTAAAGATTTATTTATTATGTACTCTGTGTTCTGGCCTGCATATATGGCTTCAGGCCAGAAGAGGGCACCAGATCTCATTACAGATGTTTGTGAGCCACCATGTGGTGCTGGGAATTGAACTTAGGACCTCTGGAAGAACAGCCAGTGCTCTTAACCACTGAGCCATCTCTCCAGCCCCCTACCTCTGCATCTTTATCACCCCCAATATCCATCCTCTTAAGATAGTTATTTAGTCCTCAAGCACGCGCGCGCGCACACACACACACACACACACACACACACACACACACACACACAAAACCTTCCAGTACCGTAAAGCCTCCATTTACTTCTACTCAAGCTTTGGCCTGTGTGGTGGTTTGAATGAGCATGACCCCCTTAAACTCATATGTTTGAATACTTGGTAGAACTGTTTACAAACTATTAAAAGGTGTGGCCCTGTTAGAAGAGACATGACATTGGGGGCAGGCTTTGAGATTTCAAAAGCCCATGCCATTCCTAGATTATTGTCTCATGCTTGTAGATCAGATATAAGCTTTCAGCTACTGCTACAGCGCCATGCCTGCCTGCCTGCTGCCGTGCTCCCTGACATAGCCCTCTAGAACTGTGTGCCCCACATTAAATGCTTTATAAGTTGCCTCTGTAATGGCGTCTTACCATGGCAATTGAAAAGTAGCCAAGACAGCCTGCAATCTTGACTAATGTCATCAACTTTCAGGGGTAGGGGTACTGTCCTGTCCTAGAAGGAGCAGGGTATTTTGATCCCTGCCTTGTACCAATTCTTTAGGAAGCTGATCCCAACCAAGGTCTATTGCTCCAAATGATAACCAGAGCTCTTAGTGATCAAGGCCACTTGGAAGCTAGGGGATGCTTCCTTAAAGGGAAAGAGGCAGCATGTTATTAGGAGCTCTGGAGTAGCCAGAGCAGAGTTGGAGACTATAGATTATCAGGAGGCAATGGAAATGATTCCCGCCCGATATTGTAGCCATTAACCTCTAGCAACAGCATAGACAGCAGGCAGATGATAGAGTACATGAAGATTCAAGTTGCTCATGGTACAGCCCAAAGCTTTATGTTCCTAGAAGTACCATGCCATTGGTTCCTCTTCCAACAAGGCCCACACAGCCTATTCATACTTTGCATATAATCTGATGGAGTATCAGCAAACTACCTGCACGTTAGTCCCCAAGTGAAGAGTCCCAAATCAGACCTTCTAGGGCTGTAACATAAACATACTCATTTGGAACCAGTTTCTGTCCAGGTTCTTTTGAGGCTCAAAAATTTGAGTACTCTGTGCCCAGAGGATCTTTTATCTGCCTTGCATCTGACCTCACCTCTTGTGTGCCTCTGCGACCCTTCCAGTTGAGATAACGCAGACTAAAGTAACCTCCAGGCCCTTCGAATGTGGTTAGAACGAACTGCACTGAAGGTTTTTTCTCCTCCCACATCTGTAACTTCTTCACTGGGGTACCCCTCTTACTGTTTGCCCAGAACATGCTAGGTGCTGCCACCCTCTTCACCTGAGAGGTCTTCCCCTTTGACCAGGGCCAGGGTACTGCTCTGCAGCCTCGGCCACAGGAGTCAGCGGGTACACCCAACACAGTGATCAGACTCTAGAATTCATCCCTAACAACTCACCCTAAGCACGCATCCCCAGCATACCGAGGGTTTGTAAGTTCCTAGACAACTCGTGTGTGGAATCCCCAAGGACACATTCAGTCGGTCCTCACCAACAAGGCATTAGGTTTAAATATCCCAATATTTTTAAATATATCGATCTCAGCACTGTCACAGTCTATATTGACCCTGAACAGCTTAGACATTCTTTCCTGTTTCCTCACATATAAACGGTGATGATAATAGTACCTATCTCATGAAGCAGGTGCTTTTTTTTTTTTTTTTCCGAGACAGGGTTTCTCTGTGTATAGCTTTGCGCCTTTCCTGGATCTCACTCTGTAGACCAGGCTGGCCTCGAACTCACAGAGATCTGCCTGCCTCTGCCTCCAGAGTGCTGGGATTAAAGGCGTGCGCCACCACCACCCGGCTTATCAGTTGTATTTTAAGGGACATTACACAGAACATATAAAGAACAGCAGCGCCTCATACACACTAAGCACCAGAAAGCGTGTGCTGTTAAGTTGTACATGAATTCTGCTAACTGGAGTTTCTAGCTGTGCGATGCCGTTAGATTGCCTTTATCCGTTCCTCCAGGCCAAACGTGAAGGACTCTTGGCCAGACATCTTTGAAATGAATTTAGTCATCTACCCCCTGCCCTCCCACATCAGAACAACTCCTTTAACTTTGTGCCCTTCTCCTCCATGGTCACCCTTCTTACCTGTCACTATGTCGTGGTGTAGTTCCGCTACATTGTACTGCAATGAGCTCCAATCACTAAAACCTGAGAGAGACCAGTTATTTTTCTTATTCGTTTTGTTTATTTTACTAGAATACTGAGAGAATAGTTGTATCATCAAAGAGAGCCAGATTTCTAGGAGGTTCCCAGTTGGCCTACTGCCTGATTCACAGGCAGAGTTGTTGACCAAGAACTGGTTTGGTGGACCCCAGGGGACACTGTTCTGATAATCCTATCACAGCTACGCTCACCCCAATCAACTTGGCACTCAAGTGTGAGTCTGGTATTCACTTCATTTAAGGCCCAAGGACCAGGACTGGGAGTGAATTATACTCTTGCTTAGGCCCTCTCCCTTCCTCCACCCCTACTTCCTGCGCCTGGAAGGAGCAGCTGGGCTACTCTGTCCATCCGGCCCGGTGAAGGCAGAAAGATCACCCTGTTCTTCGCAGTGGCCAGCTCAGAGGTCATGCAAGCAGGGGCATAGAGAGCAACAACAGATGTGGACAGGGAAGCCAGTGCTGGAGAGCAGGCTTGGAGCCTTCGCCAGGAGAACTCGGTGATCGAGCCAGTCTTGCTGGCTCATGCTTCTCATCACAGTATGGGGGGATAGAGGCAGGAAGATTGCCATGTGGGGACACCAGCCTGGGATATGTAGCAAATAAATAACCCTTGGTGATTAATTGGCTGCTGCGGGTAAAAAGGGGGGGGGGAATGTCAAAAATATCCAGCTCCTTGCCTAAGTAGGTGGAAAATGTTGTTTTCAGCTGAAACTGGGAACAGCGATCACAAAGCACATGGAAGCTAAGGTGATGGTTCACTTGGTGCCGAACATGAGGGAAAAGGTTCAGATCCTCGGGAGCCATCTAAATACCAGGGGGGTGTGGCAGCCTTTCTGTAAGTCTAGTGCTCAGAAGGTAGAGACGGGATCCGCGGAGCAAGTTGGCTAGCCTGCGTCAGTGAGCTCTGGGTTCAATTACGAGACCACACCTCAATGAATAAGGTGGAGAACAGTGAGGAAGACTTCAGATGTCAACCTTGGACCTCCATACATGTTGTCCACACACATGCATACACACACACACTTACACATCAAAATAGAGAGGTACTGTAATGGTTAATGTTTTAACATGTATCAATTTGACAGGACCTAGAATCATCTGGGAGATGCGCCTCTGGCGTGCCTGTGTGGGGTTATCCTGATTACACTAATTGATGTAGGAAGACCTGTCATAATTGTGAACAGAACTTTCCCAGAGGATCTTGGACTTGGATATACGTGGAGAACAGGACCTAGGGAGCAGCACATATTCATTCCCCTTCTGATGGGATGTAAGGTGACTAGCTAGCTGCTTCAGGCTCCTCATGCCTTGGCTTTCTTTCCCACCTCCCACCGTGACGAACTGTAACCTGGAATGGCAAGCTAAAATAAACCTTTCCCTTTAGGTTGCTTTCGTCAGAGTATTCTATCACAGCATCAGGAAAAGAAACTGAGGCAGAGACTGGTACCAGGAGAAGCTTCGTTGCTGGGATAAACCTGGCTGCTTGGTTCTTGGGCCTTTGGAACTGTAGCTGTAATGTGGACAAGTTTGATGCTCTGGGCTTACGAAGGCCATTGAACACTGGAAGTAGAACTTACTGGGCTGTTCTGGGAGGAACTCGGAAGATGAGAATGCTAAGAGAAATGTGTACTATGAAGGCCTGCTTCATGAAGTTTCAGAGGGGAACAAAGACTGTCTGTAACCCAGATAGAGTCCATTTGTGTGATATTTTAGTCAAGTATCTGGCTTCATTCTGCCTGTGTCCTGAAAGCTGTAGTGAAGTTGAATTTAAAGATAATGTGCTGCCTGGTGGTGGTGGTGGTGGCGCACACCTTTAATCCCAGCACTCGGGAGGCAGAGGCAGGCGGATCTCTGTGAGTTCGAGGCCAACCTGCTCTACAGAGCGAGTTCCAGGACAGGCTCCAAAGCTACACAGAGAAACCCTGTCTTGAAAAACCAAAACTAAATAGATAGGTAGATAGATAGGTAGATAGATAGATAGATAGATAGATAGATAGATAGATAGATAGATAGACAGACAGATAGATAGATAGGTGTACTAATTGACTTGTTTGACAGGTTGGTGCTGAAAAGGCAGCAGTAGTTATGAAATGTAACTAGATCAGCACTACTGAAGAGAAACCTCCTGTACTGTACTGAGATCATAGGAAAGGTGTCCCAAAGGGACCCTAAGCTGGGAGAGTGCCCCGATCCTCAGAAGTGACTGCCTAGGCAAGTATTTCCCCAGGAAAAGGACTTAGCACAGAGAATGGTCCCATGTAAATTGATTGCTGGGTATCAGGCCGACAATGTCAGTATGTCCAAAGTAAAACGACCCCAACCTTGAGGCCACGAAGCCGCTATGTTGGCAGGGTCATTCTTGACTCTCTCTGTCCATGGTTCACGTACAGTCCCTTAGCTACTTTTGGAGAGGAAAGTAATTCTGCCTTCAGATGTCTCCAGTCTCATGTCCGCCGTCGTCTCTCCCTCCTGCCTGGCACCCCCCGCCCCCCACCCCTGCAAGCCTCCACCATTTCTCCTGGTTTACTGCGGCGGCTTCCCAGCCAGTATTCTTGCTTCTGGCCTTGACCCCCCAGTCTGTTCTCCTCAGAGCAGCCACAGTGACCCTTTCACAAGATAAATCAGATCCCATCACCCCTCGGCTTGAAGTGCTGCATTGGCTGGCTACCTCCCTGCTGGGTGGAGAGTGAAAGCGGGAAAAGCCCATCATGCTCTGGTCTACTCATCCCTGCCTATCCTCCCGTGTCCTCTCCTCTGGTAAAACTATTCATCTCCGCCTCCCCTCTGTGTGGTCTAGCCACTGGACTCCTTGGGTTAACCCCTAGACCTTTGCCCTTGCTGTCTCCACTTCCTCCTCGCTCAGAGACTGCCACCTCACTCCCTTCAGGCCTCACGTGTTACTTTCTCTGTGGGGCCTTCCTGTCCATGCCTGCAGCTTCACTGCCTACAGCTGTACCCAGCATATAGCAAATCCCCAGGAACATTTTGGGCGGGGGGGGGGGGGGGAACCACAAATGAGTGAGAAAGTTGGAATAGATGTCAGAAAGACAAAAGTAGGAAATAATGATTTCCAGCCGTTGGTGTGCGTGTTCCTCATGGTCCTACCAATCAACCTATTGCTTGTCAATGCTAAGAAATAGAAACTAAAGTAAACTGGTAAGACTGGCAAATGCCTTATCAAGGTAGGCTCTCAATATGTGTTGACTGAATCAATGGTAATCTCTTAACAGACTGAATGAAATTATGGAGCAGAGAGAGTGGGGAGGGGAGGGGAGGGGTGAAAGAGAGATTAGTGTAATCCCAAAGTTAGATAAGCAGTCTGAGTGTAGTTGAGTTTATCAAACATTAACCGACTGAGCTGTTATATAAGGATTGCATTTTAATCAAGCAACCACTAGAGGGAGCGCAAGGTTAAGCAAGAATGTTCTCAATGAAATTATACTAGTCATTCACTTTTCTATTTATTGATCCAGTCTTCATCGAAAGTCATTCATCAGTTTAGTGTTCTCCTGAACTGATGTATTTCATGTGTCTTTAATAAGTATTTATGATTTGAATGGCAGGATGAGTGTTTAGAATCGACACACTGTCACCTTGAAATCTGTTTGACTAATGAACTGTGGTCAGAATTCCCTTGAGAATTCATCCTTCAGAGTTCATAAACTACTGATAAACATGACATTCATGGTACTTGGGTCCTAAAGACTCATCCGGCGAGAAGAGCAATAGTCATGGAGTTGGTCCTGCTTTAGTTCTGTAAGTGCTAGTGTCCGACCAACCGCAGGGTAAGTTGGGCACTTGGGCTGAGAATCTTGAAAGCTGGACTGGCCTGTGCACCCTCCTTCCGCCTCCCCGAGGGCTGCCAGCTGATCAAGGCCCTGACCCCCTGAGCTTGTTTGATTCCATGGAAATTATTAGCTCTCCCTCTGCACACAGAGATCGCACTGCCTGAGAAGCCTGCTGTCTACAATGAGCCTTAGGGCGAGAGTTGCTTGGGATGAGCAAAGTTGAACAGCCTGCTTTATTGTTGACTTCACAATCATTGAAGGGATTTCGTTTCTGGATGTGTGGCTATCTGAGCTGGGTTCCCGAGGAATGTACACTCCTTGACCTGTTGGCATCTCATGGTTGAAAGTCTTTCATTGCCCTTAATCTAGGCCTATGAGTTAAGCCCTCAGTATTGTGGATTTTCAGTTGGGCTAAGAAATAGAACTTTTTTTTCTGAGACAGGGTTTCTCTGTGTGGTTTTGGTGCCTGTCCTGGATCTCGCTCTGTAGACCAGGCTGGCCTCAAACTCACAGAGATCCGTCTGCCTCTGCCTCCCAAGTGCTGGAATTAAAGGTGTACACCACCACTGCCTGGCAAAAATTGTGTAGCCCAAACTGACCTTGAATTCCAGATCTTCCTGCCTCTGCCTCCTTCAGCATATCCTACTGGCCTGCACCACCAGAGCCAGCTAGAATCCTTTCAAGGAGACTAAGAAATACAACTATTCTTTTTTGTTCTTAGCACCTCTTTTTTAATTTTAATTTTCTCCAGCATCTATTTTTATTTTAATTCTGAACAATTCCTGAAGCTGCTCCTTGCAAAAGGAGGGTGACTACCCCTACATTTGTGATTTTTAATCCAGTGTTTAATTTTCAACTCTAGAGAAAGCCTTTTCATCATCCAGAGTCTGCAAACTCATGCTATCACCTTGTCTCAGGAAACTTAAATGGAAATTGTACATACATACTCAAAAATATGTATCTGTAATTTGTTGACCTTTTACTTTCTAGTTTTTTCTAATGTCAGAATAGTAAGAACCCTCATTTTCTTTCTTAGGTTTTTTGTTGTTGTTGTTTTGTTTTGTTTTTTTTTTGAGACAGGGTTTCTCTGTGTAGCTTTGGAGCCTGTCCTGGATCTCACTCTGTAGACCAGGCTGGCCTCAAACTCACAGAGATCCGCCTGCCTCTGCCTCCTGAGTGCTGGGATTAAAGGCGTGTGCCACCACCACTGGGCTATTATTTTTATTTCATGTGTATGCTTATTTTTGTGCACCACATACATGCAGTAACTTGCAGAGGCCAGAGAGGGCATCAGATTCTTGTGCGCCCCCCTCCACAACCCCCGCCCAGGACTAGAGTTATAGACAATTGTGAGCTGACATGTGGGTGCTGGGAATTGAACCAGATATCCTATATATCAGATATCTACATTACAATGCATAACAGCAGCAACATTACAGTTGTGGAGTAGTAATGAGATAAGTTTATGGTTGGGGTCAGCACAGCATGAGGAACTGTGTTAAAGGGTCTCGGCATTAGGAAGGTTGAGAAGCACTGATCATATTGTGGAGGTTGCTAAATGCTTGTTATTAATGTTCTGACCAGGACTCTTGCAGTAAATTTATTAGGACATGTATTTATATCTGTAAAGAAAGTAACGCCAATTAACTTCAAAGACTTCTGTTTGCCCTCAAAAGCAAAGAAATTTTATAATAAGCAATAGTAAAATTTAGGAAAACCTAAGAAATGCATGCTAATTACGTGAATTATGACATAAATCATTGGGGTTCAACTCCCAAGAAATAAAATTATTGAGAGCAATGGTATAAATTTTTTATGGTCATTTCTGAATGCTCGGATAAATAAAGGATCTTTGCTTCTTATTGTGCACAACTTGGAATATGTTCACTATTGAAGGCAGGTCACTGAGACTGAATGATTTATCTGTGTTATGCCCTCGATTGCATTTTTGTTTTTGATTAAAAATTGGTTTTCTTCCAGGTGTTATCTGTAGCTAGTTAACTCAGGCAGTTACAATATATTGCAAATAAGGCCCAAACCAAGATTTTTGTCCTTGTATAAACCCATTTGTTTTCATACACTTGCATGGTACTACTGGCCACACCATTTCCGCTGGCCAGCCATCTCCAAGACCATATCCTCAGTGTCCAGGAAGGCCAACGGAGACGGAGATGGATAAATGTCAGTCTATGATAAAACAGTTGGGGAAAAGCAGAAGAGCTGAAAGCCGTCTTTCTGCAGGTGCTGGGCCAATTGGGTCCTAATCTTGCTTTGCCTTGCTGTGTTGTTGAGTACCCGGAAATGCGGAGCTATGTCCGTTGCCACCTCTGTTTTATATTCTATTAGCTCAGGGAAGATTTTCATTCCATTGAGCACCAGACTGTGGGATGTATTTTTGGAAGCAAGTGTAGGTGTACCAGAGCCAAAAAAGGTTGGGAACAACTGTAGACAAACTGATCTCACTGTTCCTAGAGCTGCCAATTCTAGGCACAGGGCCCTTAAAGTGGACTATAAATGTTGAGTGGGTGGTTAAAAGAAAATCCAGTGTGTGGGCCTAATTTCTGATTTCCCATAATCAGGTGCATGAGTTTTGTGTACATGCATATTTTGTGTGGTGAGAAGCAGATGTACATATAACTGATTTATTTAGCTATATTAAATCAGAATTGGGGTCTTACTGAAAGAAAAATATGAAGTATATAATTAGAATAGGTAATACTTTTTATTTTTATAAATGCCTTTTAAATATATTGTGCTGACATTCCTGTTGAAGGCAGTAGGTTAGGTTAGGAATTTTGTGGTAGAAAAGAAACGGAAGCAAAGAGACCTAGGTTTCTTGGTTCCTATCCCAGTTTCTATCTTCTGTTTGTAGAAGATGTACATCTCTAAGGCTTGCTGGACATGAATGTGAAATAAAGTACCAGGAGGAGTTCTGGGTTTTCGTTCGCCGTTGGTGGAGGAAACAATCCGTTGTAAATACTAACCCCTGATCTGTAAAAGCCATCAAATCAGTTCCCACATGTGCTGTGCATTCGACAACTGTGTGAACTGGGCTGAGGGCTAGTGAAGCGGGTCAGGAGAGAGCCCAGAGAAATAGCATAACAAGCTTTGGACAGTATATGTGGAAATGTTGGAATATATAATATATTAACCATTCCTCTCTTACAAGATACATTCACTTATTTTTCCTTCCATAGATTGGGGGGGGGGCAGGGTGAGAAAGGGTCTCACTGTGTAGCCCTGGCTGTCCTGGATCTCACTCTGTAGACTAGGCTAGCCTTGAACTCCAGAGATCCGCCTGTCTCTGCCTCCTGAGTGCTAGGTTTAGAGGTGTGACAGCACACATGACCTACACAGCTTTAAACCAGACAAAGTCCCAGCACTGAAAAGGAGAGTGGACACAAAGTCCCACAACTCACCATGAAGCTGTTTGCAGTTGATACCTGCTGGGAAAGGGAAATCAGTTTTCTCCAATGGAGTGTTACTGAGTGTATTAACCACACTCCAGGGCAGGCCCAGGAATGCTGGCCAACCCCAAATGGACTCCATGGTTTTTGTGCATGTTTTGGTATATTTTTGTCTTACTGGGTGGTTTGTTTGATTTTCAATGTCTTGTTTTGTTTTTATGACTGTTAAGCCTTACCTTGGGGAAAATATTTATTATGCATGAAACAGTGATCACTCAGTTCATAGAACAAAAACAGTAAGAACAGGAAGCTTATATGGCATAGATGTTTCAAGAGACAAGGCTAATAATCTCATCCACCAGATAAGAATACTAAGATGGGGGAGGAGGGGGAGAAAGAGCTGGGAGGAGCTAAGGGAGGGAAAAGAATATGATCAAAATATATTATATGAAGAAATTAATAAATTTAAAGACATGCACCACCACACCCAGCCCCTTCTCTAAATCCTTCTACCCAGCAGGTAGGAAAGCCAGCGAGCGTGCTCCAGTGGTTATTGGGGCACTGTCATCAAGACCAGGTACAGGTGTACGTCGGCTTAAGAAAACTCTGGAAATAAAGTGATGTGCTGCCTGCCAAATGAGAGATACAAAAATATGGCTGAAAGCATTCGTTTTATAGAGGGACTCTTCATTATGCCTGTGTTCCCCTACTGAGTACCTTAAATTAGCCTCGCTGACAAATTCAAGATTTGATAAGACAGCATCAGCTATCACATGATTCTTCAAGAACACATCTTATTGCAAAGCATACTTTGGTATTACTACTTGAAAATGAAGATATTTAATAACTAGTCTATACACTCCAATAAATTCAGAAAGGATTTCAGTGAATTTTGTTTTCTGTTTTGTCTGGTACCATAAGAGCTGTGTAGATTTACATGTAGACAAAGCATAAAGGCAGGATTGCAAGTGCTATCTAGAGAGGAGAGCAAGGTACTACATATTAGAATTAGATGGGCAAAAGATTTTTTTCAAAGAGGAAATAGCAGTGAAAAATTGGCCATTGCTAATTTCTGGGAAAGCCATCTTACTTTCCATCTCTGGTCCGCCTCACTCAATCAGTTGAGTTGTCCCCGCTGCTGATCTCCTGTAAGCGTTCCTGCTCTCAAACAGAAATTCCCCATAATGGCACAAATGGCATCATTTAATGAAGCAACAATACAAGTACCAATAGCGCATTCCCAGAACAGCTTAGGAGCTTTGATCAGCGGCTACTGGAAGTAAACGGGGAAATGTACCTTGTTTGAAAAGCTGAGCGTACCTTATTAAGCACAACCTTGGATTGGGGTGGGGGTGCTCTTCAGTGCCACAGCTACGAAAGCTCCTTTCTCCTGACCTGCCAACGGCCATGGAAATTCACAGAAGGTTTAAAAACTGCAGTTCGGTAGAAAATGATGGAAGTATAAAAAGGCATTGCAGAGCTTCTAGCTAGTTGCAGTTAAACACCCAAAATTTATGAAGTAAATACATTTCTAAAGGGCATCCTCCATATCAGAAAAAGCATCAGCTATTTCCTTTATCCTTTCATATCATAATCAACATATACCAAGTTCTGGAACCACCATCCCTAACTGCAATGGCAGGCCTCTTGAGAATGTACATTCAAGAATTATAACTTCCCCGTTTATTTGGATTATAGATTCAACATTTGTAATTTTCATATTCTATTCTTTCCCTTTTAAAAATATATACCCATGTATTTTATTCTTTTGATACTATTGTAAATAGGATTTTCTGATTTTACTCTTGTTACTGTACAGAAATACTATGAACTTTTGGTTTTAATTTTTCACATTTCTTCTTTGGGGGTAGGCCACCACATTCATATGGAGGCAAGAGACCACCTTGTGGGAGTTGGTCTTCTTCTACTTAGTGGGATCCAGGGATTGAACTCAGGTCATCAGGCCTGGCAACACATGTCTGCACCCACTGAGCCATCTTGCTGGCCCTGGTTTTCTTTTTCTTGTCTAATTGCCCTGGTTAGAGCCACCAGGGCGATCTTGAGTAGGAGTGGTGAGTGTGGGCATCCTTGGTCTGTCCTGTCCTAGGAAGGAAGTATCCAGTCTTCATCTACTGCCATCTAGTACAATGAATGCTAGATGTGAGGTTCCTCTTATCTGGCTAAGGATGTATCCTACTCCTAATGAGTGTTTGTAGCATGGGTTGCATTGGATTTTGTCAAATGCTTTTTCTGGATCCACGGAAATGATGACTTGGTTTTACTCTTTGGTGCTATTGGAATGGTATGTTATGTTGCTCTGCGGTGGGCTAAATCCCACTTGGTTAAGGTATAGAATCATCTCACTGTCCTTGCTGAGGATTTTTATGGCTTTTCTTATGATGTCTTTGTGTCATCAGGATCACAATACTGACCTCATGAAATGAGCTGAGATGTGTTTCCTTTGCTTCCTCTACCTTCTGGAAAACATTCTAGATAACTGGTATTATCTTTTCTTGAACTATGTGCTAGGATTCATCAGTGAATCCTGGTCTTCCTTCCAAACACTCCTCCCACAGTCCTGAAAAGGAACTAAGTTGAAGGACACACTACAGTAGTAAGAGCAGCCCGCTCCTGGCATATGAGTGGAGTAGAACAGAGTTCCACAAACCTTAACTCCTCTACACTCCTCTAATTCCAGCGCTCAGGAGGCTGAGGCAGGAAGATTAGACCTGAGAACTGCCTGGGCTACATAGTGAGTTCTAGGCTCGGCTAGGCTATATAGCACACTGCAAGCCAGCCTGAGCTACTTACCAAGAACCTGTCTCAAAACAATAAAAGAAACCTATCCAGGGCTGGGCAAACAACTCAGACGTAGAGTACTTGAATAACATGCAGAAGACTGGTTTCAATTTCTGCCAGAAAAGCAAAAAGTAAAGAAAACAAAACAAAACACCCCACACACATTATGGTCATTTGACATTCATCATAGTACTGAGACCACTGAATGAGGAAAATCAATGTCTCTTGAACATTTAGTGCTAGAATAACTAGATATCACATGAAAAAGAATGATGTTGAACCTTAATTTACACTTGATATTAAAGTTAACTCGAAATAAATCAAGGACCTAAGACCTAAACCTAAGACTCCCTGCAGATAATTTACGAATAAATCCTTGTGATCTTGGTATAGAAAGTGGTTTCTTAGATAGAACACAAACAAAAAACACCCTATAACTAGCAAAAGGAAAAATAAATTTGCCATGCATGCATAGAGGCACAGACTTGTAATTCAAGCTACAACTTAGCAAGACCCTGCCTCAAAAATAAGATTGAATTATTTATAGCTCAGTGGTAGAGCATTTTCCCAGCATACAAAAGACCTTGGGTTCAATCCCCAATATAATAAATAAATAACAAACTTGATGGCCATGATAATGTGGGCCTGTAATCCTAGCCCTGGGGATGCTGAGCCAGGAGGATTTCCAGTTCAAGACCTGCCTGAACTATAGAATGATACCCTATCTCAAGAGTAGAAGAAAAACTTTTGGAATACAAATGATATCTTTAAATAAGTAGAAAGATAATCTATATAGTGGGAGAAGATATTTACAAGTTCTTGTATCAAAGAAAATTATACATAACAGATGCAACTTAACAATAAAAAGAACAGTTGAAACATAAACAAAAGGATTTGAAAAGATGTTTCTCCAAAGATGACATACAAGTCACCAATAGTGGCATAAAAGATGTTTAACATAGTAAGTCATTAGAGAAATACAAATCAAATCCACAAGATGTACTACTTCATACCCACAAGGATACTTGTGATTAAAAAAAAATGCCAACAGGCATTCAAGGGGACATAGAGAAATTGGAACCCTCATATATGATTGGTGTGGATCTAAAATAGCATAGGCACTTGGAAAAGAGTTTGGTAGTTCTGCAAAAGTTAAATGTAGATTTATTGGCTGGGTGGTGGTAGCACATGCTTTTAATCCCAGCACTCAGGCTGGTAGATCTCTGAGTTTGAGGCCAGCCTGGTCTACAGAGCTAGTTCCAAGACAGCCAAGGCTGTTATACAGTGGAATCCTGTCTTAAAAAAAAAGAACTGTTAAGTATAGATTTATCATATGACCCAAAAATTATATATATATATATTGGTTTTTAGAGACAGGGTTTCTCTGTGTAGTTTTGGTGCCTGTCCTGGAACTCGCTCTGTAGCCCCGGCTGGCCTTGAACTCACAGAGATCCGCCTGGCTCTGCCTCCCAAGTGCTGGGATTAAAGGCGTGTGTGAAATTATATTCTTAATGGGGTCTCTTCTCCCTCCCCACCTCTCACTGTAGAAGTACAAAAGATATATGCCCATGCAGTTTATATGCCAGTGTTCACTGCAACAGTAATCATCTGTAGTTACAGATGATTGTGGCCAAAATGTGTAAACAACTCAAATGTATACTAACTAACAAATGCATGAACACAAAGAGCCACATTCACTCAATGGGGTATTTGTTTCATAGTGAAGGAATGAGGGACAAGAGCTGTGGGAGCACACAGAGGTTTCCTAGTGAGAACTTACTCAGGGTCAGAGAATTTGAGCTTGCTTTACCCAGCAGGGCTGCATAAGGAGATGACTTGATCATGTGTGTGGTTACCAGGTGTTTGGAAGGGTCTACACTTGACTGTGCAGTATGCTTTGATATAGCAAGTGGGAGGTCTTTTGCCCTGCCCCTTGGCATTGTTATAAAAAGCTCCTTTGAAGAGACAGAAGGGGCTGTTGGCTATTGACCCAAGTCATCCCGAAGCTATCCCATGTTTCTGTCTGTCTTACCTCCGCTATCTTTCTATCTATAAATTCCTTATTTCCTCTCTCCTCCTCATAGGAACCCTGTAAAAGGTAAGCGCTGACCTCCCACAGATGGCACCTGAACAGGGACTTAGATTCAGGAACTCCCACAAAGAGCCATTGGTCAGTGGTAGAAAACACTATGTTAAGAAGAAGCTAGTTATAAAGAACACAAATCATATGTTCTGTTTGTATGAACTATCCACAAGAGGTACATCTGTCCTGGCACCCAGGGCAGAGTTGGGTACTGGAAGAAATAGAGTATCGACTGCCAAGGAGTGGAGGTCTCTCTGTGTGATGATAAGAATCTTCTAAAATTGGTTGTGTAGATAAGCAGTAAAGCTGTTTTCTGAAAAGGTGGATCAGAATTAGCTGCTCTCATAGTGGACCCATTATGTATTTTAGTGACTAGGAACAATAATGATTTATTTCCTGAATAATCAGCATTTGGGTTCTTCTAGTCAATGGAAGACAAGAATAGGAAAACAGAGAGTTGGTGCTGCAATTTGTCAAATTCACATTTTTTTTAATTTCTTTATTATATGTGTATGAGTGTTCTGCCTGCATGTATGTACAATGTGTGTGCTTGGTGCCCTCAGAAGTCAGGAGAGGGCACTGAATCGCTTGGAGCTGTAGTTACAGATGATTGTGAGCCACCATGTGGGTGCTGGAATTGAACTCAGGTCCTCTGCACAAGCAACAGGTGCTCTTAACCATAGAGTCATCTCTTTAGTCCCCAATTCACATTTTTCATAAAACTAATTTTGTTTGTTATCATCATCACCCACATCATTGTTGGTGTTTCTGAGACAGGGTTTCACACTGTGGCCAGGTTGGCCCCAAATGTGCAGTATTCTTCCTGCATTAGTCTCTAAAGTGCTAGGCTTGGTACTCTCGCACTGAGCTATACAACTTTTTTCCCTTTTTTCTTTTAATTTATTTAATTAAAATATAACTACATGCCAGGTGGTAGTGGTACACGCCTTTCATCTCAGCTCTCCAAAGGCAGAGACAAGCAGATCTCTGTGAGTTCGAGGCCAGCCTGGTCTACAGATAGAGTTCCAGGACAGCCAGGGCTACACAGAGAAACCCTGCCTTGAAAAACCAAACTAAAATTCTCTCTCTCTCTCTCTCTCTCTCTCTCTCTCTCTCTCTCTCTCTCTCTCTCTCTCTCTCTCTCTCTCTGTGTGTGTGTGTGTGTGTGTGTACATATTTTTTTTTACACCATCCCTTCCAAACTAATTTAATCAGTGTTTTAGTTCTTTGGACAGTATGGACTTTGCATGGTAATTCCATAACTAGCACATCCTCTTTGCACTACAGATTTTCAATGTGGAGATGTACTTCACATGTGTTATAAACTAGGTATATCAGTTACCCTTCGCATACAGCTTACAAGTCCAGACACTCCTGCGCTCAGCCTCACAGCCAAGACTTCCTCCTCCTCACCATGCCACCAGCCCTGCCCTGCCCTGGCTCATTCTTCTTTTTACAACACCTGAGCTTTCCCACACTTTTCTAGAATACCCTCCACACCTCTTTTCCTGGAAAGCTGCTTCTCCTTTGAAGAACAGTTTAACTGTCCCTTCATGGTGTTCTTGGTGTTCTTCCTACTCTGTAGGCACAATTAATTGTTTTTGCTTCCTTTTCCCCAGTGCTTGAGGATGAACCCCACATTCCAGGCAAGTGCACTACCACTGAGCTACATCCCAAGCCTTTGACACTGGTTATGTATATGTGTGTGTGTGTGTGTGTGTGTGTGTGTGTGTGTGTGTGTGTGCATGTGTACACATACATGCATGTTTAGTATATGTGTTTTACTATATCATTCCTTAAGTTTTTGTTTTTGTTTTGTTTTTTTAGTATTCTTTGGCCATTAAAGGTAGAAGGTAGAAAGCACATATTCTCATTGCTCTGTATTCAGTGACTGTATCAAATATGAGCATGACCCATGGTAATATCCCAGTCAGTGATTGCTAGAGCTAAACAGACAGACAGATTCAACTAGCTGTCTGTGGTTTGGAAGAGGAAGCGCAAGAAAACACTCTTTGCTGCCTCTACCCAGTTGTTTGATGTTTGTTTGTTTGCTTGCTTGTTTTTCAAGACAGGGTTTCTGTGTGTAGCCTTGGCTGTCCTGGGACTCACTCTGTAGACTAGGCTGGTCTTAAACTTACAGAGATCCTCCTGCCTCTGTCTCTTGAGTTCTGAGATTAAAGGTGTGTGCCACCACTGCCTGGCTCAGGTGTTTTTTTGTTTTTTTTTAAATATTTATTTATTTATTATGTACACAGTGTTCTGACTTCATGTGTACCTACAGGCCAGAAGAGGGAACCAGATCTCATTACAGATGGTTGTGAGCCACCATGTCGTTGCTGGGAATTGAACTCAGGACCTCCTAACCTTTGAGCCCTTCTCCAGGTGTTTGATTTTTGAGCAAGGATTTCCTGAACTCCTATGGGAATGTCTAGTATCCTAAAAAATTCAGAGACATTAATGTCACTGCCATTAAGGATTTTAAGAGATTAGGGCTGAGACTCCAATGTATGCTGTGATTATAAAAGAATGCAAAGCAATATATAGTAGGGGACTGCAGTTTAAAGCAGCTTCGGACTGTGAGAAGGAGGCCCTCTCTCCTTCTGCATCACAAGCAGCAGGGCTGCGCGGGATTGTACTTCACCCATTGACGGCCCTGGATGTGCCCGCCCCCCCTCCCCCCACACACACATAGAGTTCCGCTGTGGCACCAGGAGACTAAGAGCTTTCAGCACTCGGTGGACAAATGGTAAATGGCACTGCCACTCCCCAAGGTGGCCTAGTCAGGGAGAAAGTGAACCCAGGGGAAAATGAGCCAGGGTTCCTTGGAGCATTTTCAAGGCTTTTAGGCTTTTTCCACTCAGTAGGAGATTTCTGTATCGTTATCTCTTTTATGGAACTTTAAAAAAAAAAAAAAAACTAGCACATATTCAAAAATGTTTCGTGACTATTCATTTCCCATTGCTGCTGTAACAAATCACCACCAGTTTACTGTCCTAAAACCACAGAAACTTATTCTCCCACAGTTTTGGAGTCCGGTATCTGGAAAGGTCCGGGCTGGGCTCCCTTCCTCCTTGGGCTATAGGGGAAAGTCTGCTTCCCTGCCTGTGCTAGGTACTAGAGCTCTAGTCTTTCTGTAGCCTCTTGGCTTAGTTCGTTCCCTCTCTCTCTCTCTCTCTCTCTCTCTCTCTCTCTCTCTCTCTCTCTCTGCTTCTCTTCCACATTGAGTCCCCTCTGCCTTCCTCCTTAAGGGCACTTTTGATTGCAGTTCAAACCCACCTGGATAATGCAGAATAATCTCCCCATCCCAAGGTCGTTAATGTAATCACACACACAGAGGGTTCTTGCCACATAGCTAAGACTAAAATAGACTCCAGGGGTGATGATCTGGACACCTGGGCTAGGGGTATAGTGGCAGAGCACTCGCCTACCACATGCTAACCCAGCTCGAGCACCATGCATAATGCACACATGAAGTAAAGACATTCTGTGGGGGCACTCTTCAGCCTTCCACGGGTATTTACAGGCACTCTTTATCCTTCCACGGGTATTTACAGGCATTGTGCTAGACCTGTGCTGTCCTGTTTGTATTCACAGCTTCACTGTCCTGCTACACCGGAGATTCCTGGAACACAAGGACCATGTTGGTGTTCCTTTCTAAGTGCCTTGTATGTGGCCTTGCCTGTTGTATAGAAGAGATACCACATACATCATTAATGAATGTATAAGTCAACCCCTGTCATATGGTAGAATTTAGATTAGCTTCAGTGAACACGAGGAAAGAGAGTATCTGTAGTAGATCCAGAATAGGTCATGATCTCCAGGATCAATACAGGCGGCCAATGCTGTGATGCCGTTTCCAGTCCATGATGGATTGATGGCCGATGCCACATCACCATGACACTCCCCACGCTGTCTGCTGTTGGAACACCCTCCTTTATGTCACCGCCAAGTCCTCCCCCAAGGTCTTCTTGCTTACCTCATTACCCCCCGACCCCGATGGCAGCCCATTTGATGTTCAAGTCATTTTAAAAGTTAAGGAAAAATCTCTTCTGTTGAACTAAAATAATGCCACTGGTCTTCCTAGCTCTTTTTTCAGCAAAAGTGTTACCCACATGTTTCTAGAAGACCCCATAAGACTTCTCACTCGTCCATTTATTCATTCAGTGAATGCTTCCTGAACATCCTTTGCATAGTGGGCACTGTGATAGTGACTTTAAATAGAGTTGAGCAGGCGAAATTCCATCATCAAGGACATCCTAGTCTAGGAGAGAGAGAGTCATGAGATAATCTAATGCACCAATATTCTAGGAGAGGGACAGGATGTCCAGTGGCAGCCAGCACTAAAGCTAAGCAGCTGTAACCAAGGCTAAGAGGTCAGGAAGGAGATGCCTCTGGGTGGCTTCAGTCAGTCCTTGAGTATTTACTAAGTACCTACACTGTGTTGGGCAATACATTAGTGACCTAGGATTTTACTAGGCATAGGATGCTAGGCAGAGATCAACATCTGTCAAGTCAAAGAGACATACACTTACACTATAAAAAATGAAGTTGCTGAGTTTGTGTTATGTCCCAGTGGTGCCAGATACTAGAATACATATAGGACACACTGGTTAGGCTGTCTTTCACTTCAGCAAGCTCAGGGTTGTTTGGTAAAGACCGGCACATAAACTAGCCTGCTATCATAACGTGATGGACAGTCACCATGGGTAGATGGTCCTGGGGAAGCACATACACAAAGGCACTCAATCTCAGCTGCAGCTGGGGCTTTTGCACCGAGTTTGGGAAGTTCTACCAGTGTCATGGTGCTTGGACCGAGTCTCAAGGGACAAAGAGGCCTTTTTTTCAGGCAGATGCCAAAGGAAAGGGTTTTTTAAAGGGCAGTAGACATGCAAAGGTAGGAAGATACAAGAAAAGAGAACCTGCAGCAAGAGTTTAGTATGTCTGGGTCAGTGGCGAGAGATACAGCTGGAAACTCAGGGGAGGGCTGGATCCTCAAGGACCTTGTGTACTGCATTAAAGTGTTTGGACTTATCCTGAAGGCAGTGGGAAGCCAGAAAAGATCATTAAGTGGGGAAGTGACAAATCAGATTTTTCTCTGACAAAAATAACTCTGGCAGGAGTGTGGAGGATGGAATCCAGGGGTGGTGAGCCCAGAGGCAGGAAGACTGGTACAGTGAGCCAGGGGGCGATAATGAGGAAACAGGGAGGAGAGGGTAGAGGGGGCATTGATGCCACAGAAGGAGGAAGGTAGGCGGTACAATCAAAACAGTCACTGAGGCTGCTGGGTAGGCGGTACAATCAAAACAGTCACTGAGGCTGCTGGATTGAAAAGTGATGCTAAGAATACAGGAGGAAGAGCACGTTACAAAGGTGACAGTGAAGTCATTGTTGTCTGTGGTGTCTGTCACCCATGGCAATCAAACTCTTTGTTGCTATGACAGAAAAAGTGACCAAACAATTTAAAACAAAGAGTGACTTTGGCTCACATTTCCAGAGGGTTCACTCCACAGTCCTCAACTTTGTTCATTCTGGACTTGTAGTGAGGCAGAGGCTACTCACCTCATGGAAGACAGAAAGTGGAGAAGGGGCCTTGGACAAGGTACACCACCAAGGAAATTGCCCTGGTGATTTACTTCCTCCAACTAGACCCACCCCCATAAAATTTTCTAAACCTCTCCAAATAGCACACACCACATGAGGACCAAACATGCATTGAATCTTTGTAGGGGGAAACTTCTTATCTAACCCACAATGCACCAGAGAGGTGGGTGAAGCAGAGTGTGGAGCAGTTTGAGCAGGAACAGGAATGGCCTGTGGAAGCGGCAGACTTAATCCAGCTGACATTACTGAGTGCCTAGCATGTGCTGTCCACTGGTGGAAATTTCTGAGGTCCTCAGTTACAAAGACACAGTGGACTGTGTTCGCCTTTTGCAGAGCATGGCCTGGGGGTAAGCCAAGGCTCAAGGGTAAAGCTGGAGTGCCATGGGAGAGATGCACAGACTGGTGAAGCCGCCTTGCCGAGAAGCCCCTAACCCGGGCGCAAAGAGGCAGGGAGGCTTCCCAAAGCACGCGCAGTCTCAGTGGAGTCTACAAGAAACAGGAGCTCACTGTGGAGTAGAGAGGGCAGGGGACTCGGCACCAAGGGGACAGCAAAAGCCGCATCCAAGAGGAAGAAGAAAGCACAGTGGAGGCCTTTCAGCCCGAAGATGAAACCTGACAGATCGTCCCAAGGAGGCCTTTGGCGCCATATTCTGGTAGTTTAGGTTGGTACATTAGTAGGTTGGTAGGTTAATAGATTGTGGTAGTAGGTGTGGAGATAGTGAAAGTTTTAAAGAGTGACGTAGGGCTATGTAGAAATAGTTCAGTCACATGGGAGTGTTTCCCCTCCTACAGCATACGATCTGTGGGAACAGATTTAGATGCAGAGCTTAGAACACAGTGAAACTTCAGAAGATTTTGGTGAACGTGGGATAATACAAGAGGCCAAGGTCAGACTCGAGAAGGTTGGAACAGTACTGCATGAGGCAAATGATGGAGGTCTGTCCCAGCACTGGCAGCAGAAGGTACAGAGAAGGTGTTCAAGTCAAGAATATACCAAGAATATACTTGTCCGGGTCAATGATGATAACTGCAATCAATGTATTTGTCTTTTAATTTGTCAGAATGACAGCTGTCCTGGACACTTCTGGACACCACTGGTGCAAAGAGAAATAAGACATGGAGCCTGTTCCTAAGAAGCTCTCACCTAATGGGGCAGACAGACCAACCTATGAAAAGATAAATATAGGAAGTGTGAGAGTGCAGAGCCAGCAGGGCGCATGTAGGAAACAGCTACTTCACATGGAGGTGTGGGGAAAGGCTTTATGGTAGTGACATCTGAGCTGTTGTCAGACGTGGCAAGTGGGGCGGGGAGGCAGCAGAGGGTGTGTATGGTATTCTAGGATGCAGACTCACATAAAGGAATGTGGGCTTTTGAAATGGCTTGATGAAAAGTTCAGTGCGGCCCAGCTACAGGAATGAGAAATAGACTGTGTGTCCTGTGCATGTCTGCGTGACCGGCAATAGCTGACTGCAGGTGTCTCTAACCTGATGAAATGTAGACACACGGGCCTCCATTCTCTCCACATTCTGCTGCTTCTACCTCCTAAACAGTCCTTGACGCCAGCTCCATAGTGTCTTCTCTTGCCAGTGTCAGGCCAGACCTTCAAAAAGGCTATATTATGAAAGAGTTCCAGGCCGCCTCTGGGCTTAATGGGGAAAATGATGAGATCTGCCACGGGTGGGAAACTGAGTGCTGGCAGCCTGCATGCCACATCCCAAGGCTCGAACATAGAGTGCAAGGTGAAGAATGACAGGAGCTGCTGTCTTCAAGTCCACTTTGGAGCGTACTGAGATGGATGGAAGAAGTGGAGACAGGGATGCAGGTCAGTGATGGAACATTCGCCTCTAAACCAACCCAACCCATCTGGCTGCAAACACTTAGTCAGTATATAGAGAACTTAGAGACTAGGCCAGTGCTGCAGTTGTAGCTTTGGGGAATAATCTATACACACACACACACATCAGAGACAGACACGTTTCCCTAATGGCCCAGTTAGTGTTGTAGGTTTTGTAGACTGTAAGACATCTGTATTCCAATAAAATGTTATTTGCAGAGCTGGGCATGGTGTTGCACGCCTTTAATCTCAGCACCTGGGAGGCAGAGGCAGGCAGATCTCTGGAATTCTAGGCAAGATTGGTGTACAACAAGCTCCAGGCTAGCCAGAGCCACATAGTGAGACCCTGTCTCAAAAACGTTTTTAGAAACGGCGTTTGCAGAAATCCACGATAGGCTGGATTTGGCCTGTGAGCCACGTTTTGCTGACTGGGAGAGGTGGTATACAGCCCGCAGTCATGGGATCTAGAGTTTGAATCTCAGCCCTTACACACTAACTTCATGACCTTGAGTGAGTGGCTCCAACCTTCCTGACTCCCTTTCCTCCTGGATAAGAGATTCAGATAGCACCTCCTTGTGGGATGACTGTAAGGAACAACTGGCCTATTTCACATAATCCTGACATAGTGAATGCTCAGCAAATGTAGTTGAACTATTAACAGCACCATTACTATCGAGACTATTAATGCTGTTATAGGTTTAATGTTAATTAAGATCAAAAGAGTGGATGAGTTCACTAAGGAAAGCGAGTCACGTAGCTAAGGGGCAAGCAGGCGACAAAGCCGTGGAAGGCCGAGCATGGGCTGCAGTACTACAGAGCATCAGAGTGTAGGGGTTCTAAAGAAAGAAACGGATAAACAAAAGGGTCTTCCATCTTTACAAAGCAGGCCAAGGACATGAAGAAAAGGCAGCTATTCAAAGACCCATGCATGGCCTATAAATATGAAAAGAGGTGCAGTTTCCCTAACACTCAAGCAAAAGCATGTTTCTGGCATGCCACAGTGTTATGTCATGAATGCAGATGGGAATGTAAATTCCCAGAGGACCATTTAGCAATATGTATCAGAATAAAAAATGAGAGATTATATTAGATTTCAATCTTTGAGAATTAATAAACCTAGAGGATATAGAAGATTATACAAATGTGTTTTGAGAGACATGTAATGACATTGTCTTCAGCATCATGATAGCAAAAGCAATCTAAAGTATTCAACAATAGAATTGGTTACAGCCAGCAGGGCGGTGGTGGCGCATGCCTTTAATCCCAGCACTCGGGAGGCAGAGGCAGGCGCATCTCTGTGAGTTCGAGGCCAGCCTGGTCTCCAGAGCGAGTTCCAGGAAAGGCACAAAGCTACACAGAGAAATCCTGTCTCGAAAAACCAAAATAATAATAATAATAATAATAATAATAATAATAATAATAATTGGTTACAACCGATAAACACAACAGAGTACTATACAGCCATTAACATGACACCACTCTGAACTTACGGATGGACTGTCTGGAGCATAGTGTGGAAAGGTTATAAAATAGCTCCCTAGCAAACACTTTCTGCATGTTTGTCAGCTGGGTGGTGGGATTTCAGATAACTGCATTTCTTGTTAAAAGTATGAATGGCTGAATAGTTTTCTCCTGAGCATGTGTTGCTTTACAGAAACAGTAACAAGTACTATGATGACAAGCAGCTTTCAGAAAAAGATAAAGCTCCAATTTATAATAGTTGCCAAGCTGGATGTTTTAAATACTCCCAAGGGCTTGCAGAAATTCTTTAGTATTCACCAACCAGCCATCAGCCAGTTCTGGCACACCAATGGCATTAACTCTGTTTCAAACAAGAGAAAGACTTCATATATGTTTGCTAGTGTCAAATGTAAATCGAGTAAGGTAAAGATCAAACTGCCCGACACTGGTGAGGTTGAGAGCAGGGGTCCCAGCAGGGCAGTTGCAGGAAATCTCAGAAACAAGCAGCTGGAAGGCAAGGTCTTGTGTCACAAACCGAAGAGAGGAAACGGGAGGTGCTGTGGGCAATCCCAGAATCAAGAGAAGTTTAATTTGCGTGGGGGGAAGAAATACCAGACAGAAGCTGGTTGTGATGTACCTGGGAGAAGAACCAGAATTCAAGGCCATTCACTGCTACATGAAACTGTCCCAAAAATATATAAAATAAGCAAATAAATACCAAATGGAGGTATGAAATAAACTTTTTTCTTTTTTCAACTCTAAAGCTTTATAGTTCACCGTGTATATACACAGAATATTGTTTTTTAAAAAAATTTAATTTACATTTATTTGTGTGTGTGTGTGTGTGTGTGTGTGTGTGTGTTTGTGTGTGTGTGATGTGCACATGCAAGTTAGTTCTCTACTTCTACTGTTTGGGTTTGGGGATTGAACTCGGTTCATCAGTCTCATAAGTAAATCCATTTGGATGCATCTGAAACCTGAGGCTCTAAGGAATGTAATGGCTTTCTGTAGGTGCCACAGAGCATAGGCCACATCTGTGTGTACCTACTGGTCTCCACCCACTAAGCTCTCCGATCACCAAGATGGATAAGATGGGCCCACTAACACACACACACACCAGCTGTTCTCGAAGCCAGAGTCCCCTCCCCCATTAGTTTTTGGTTCTTTTCCTGCCTGGCCAGGTGTAGGTTCATCCCTGGTCAGGTGAGAAGAGGAGAAAGCCTAACACTGGAGGGGGAGTGGTTATGAGTGGCAGGGAGGCTTTGTGTGGTGAGGACTGGGAGGGGTCTGCTGGATTCCGCAGTCAGAAGATTTCTAGCATTTTCAGGAGCATACAAAGATCAGACTGAGGGGCAAATGAATGATGAGGAAATCAAGGTAGGGAGAGGAGAAGGGGGGAGAGGGAAGAACAGGAGAAGAAAGAAGAGGAAGCTAAAGAGCGATGAGGCACATGCAAAGCACTTTTTACCAATTTGGCCAAGCAAGCCCCACTCAGCAGCTCCTGTGTGTCCGACACCGCCTGTTGTTTTGCATCTCTGCTTCAGGTGAGTAAGGCTGTCCCAGTTCTCCAACTCTGGACCTAGCCGTTTCTCAAGAGCCCTGGTGCCCCTCAGTAGGATGGGCAGTCAGTACCACAGTCTAGACATCAATGATGCTCACTGCTACTTTCACACATCACGTTTAGGTCTTTACTGTAGGCTAATCTAGAAAGTGTATGCATGTATGTATACATGCATGTGTATAAGAAACATGTAAATAGGAAGACGTGTAGAGATGACCAGCCACACAGGTGGAAGCCCATGAACTATAGACTAGTGGCTGTGAAGCCCCCATGGGACTGGACTAGGCCCTCTGAATATGGAAGACAGTTGTTTGACTCAAACCGTTTGGGGGGCACCCAGGCAGGGGGATCGGGATCTGTCCCTGGTCTATGTCCCGGCTTCTGGAATCCAGTGCCTGTGGTGTGACACCTTGCACAGCCTTGGTGCAGTGGGAAGGGGCTTGGATCTGCCTAGGCTCCGTGTGCTCGGCTCTGCTGACTCCCTGTGGGAGACCTCAATTTGGGGGATGTGGGGATGCAGGGTGGCTTGGGAGGGAGGGCTGAGAGGGGGTAGGAGATGGGAGGAGGTGGGATCTGTGGGTGGTATGTGGAGTGAGTAGAAAATTTCTTAATAAAGAAAAATGAAAAAAAAGAAGCATGTAAAATAAATAGATGGAAATGGATTATAATGATAGAAAATCAATTACAGTAGTTTTTATTTGTGTCTATAGTATATATTCTTAAGGAAAGGAAGATCTTTCTGGCAGAGCACTGGCTAATGTGTAATAACAGTAGGATAGAAAAATCACTATTTTGCTGGGTGGTGGTGGCGCATGCCTTTAATTGCAGCACTCGGGAGGCAGAGACAGGCGGATCTCTGTGAGTTCAAGGCCAGCCTGGGCTACAGAGTGAGTTCCAGGACAGCCACCAAAACTACACAGAGAAATCCTGTCTTGAAAAACAAAACAAAACAAAAAATCACTATTTTGCAGATCTTCCCCATATAATGATTGATTCTAGCAAAGATCGCCAAATGGATGCTAAAACCATTGAGCAAAAAGGTCTGCAGAAACAGGAGGTTCAGTCTCAAATGATCACTCCACAGATTCAATACTAATTACAGAGGGGGAAATGCACATTTACAATGAGAAAAGCTTCCATCACTGGGCTATCCGAGTGATTCAACCCAGTGTTGCCAACGGCAGAGCAGCTGACATAATGTCTCCTGGCGTGACAGGAGGCACACAGCACCACTTACCAAATGTCCTTTCCCCAAATTTGTACCCTGAATCCTCGTATGAAGATGGAAGTCAGGAAAGTGCAAGTCTGAGACGTCTAGCATGCAGCTGGCATGCACTACACAAGGCTACTGCCATCACAGGCAGAAGAAGCTTGAGGAGTGGTTCTGGATTGGACTGGATTGGATTGGATGTGTGTAGGTGTTTTGTCTGTGCATATATATGTGTACCACATGCATGCCTGATGATGCCCTTGGAGGTTAGGAGAGAGTGTCAGATCCGCTGGAACCAGAGTTACAGATGGTAGTGAGATGCCATGTGGGTGCTGGAAATCTCACAACCTCTTCTGGCCTCTTTGGGCACCAAGTATACACATGGTGGTGCACATACAGACATGCAGACAAAATAGTCATACTCATAAAATAAAATAAATGCATCCTAGCCAGGTGTGGTGGCACACACCTGTAATCTTATCACTTAGGAAGCAGAGGCAATCCAGTCACTGTGAATCTAAGGCCGGCCCATCCGTAGCTGAGTAGGTAAATACACTGTGTTATAGCCATCCAATGGAAAATTATTTAGCAATTTAAAATGAACTATTAAACCATGAAAAAAAAACAGCAAAATCTTAAGTACACACTATTAGGTAAATGAACACTACCTGAAACAGCTATATTTGGTATGGTTCCTACTCTCTGACATTCTAGGAAAGGCAAAACTATAAAGACTGTTAAAAAGATTAGTGGTTGCCAAGGACTCAGAGGAGAAGGTGGGAGAGGAGAGGAAGGGTGAGCAGATGGTACACAAAGGCTTTCTAGAGCAGTGCAACTATTCTATATGACTCTGTGTCAGTAAACATATGGCATCGTATATTTGTGAAAAAATTAACATGTGATACCAGGCATGAACCCTAATGTAAACTATGGCCTTTAGTTAGTAATACTGTCAATATTGCAATAAATGCACTGTGTTAATAAAGATGTTAGGAATACTGTAGCCTCACAGCTGGAGGAAGGGGATATGGCAACTCTGTTCTAGCTGCTTGGGGTTTGGGGGTTTTGTTTGTTCTATTTTGTAAGTCTAAAACTATTCTTTAAAATACTCATAATTTAAAAAAAATATGTGCTGGGCAGTGATGGCACACATTTTTAATCCCAGCACTCAAGAGGCAGAGGCAGATGGATCTCTGTGAGTTTGAGGCCAGTCTGGTCTACAGAGCGGGTTCTAGGACAGGCAGGGCTACACAGAGAAACCTCGTCTCAAAAAAAAAAAAAATTATGCTAAGTAAAAGAGGCCAGTTAGGAAAGAGCAGATAGTCTATAACTGTATTTATAGAAAATGTACAGAAAAACAAATCTATAGAGCAAGAAATAGAATGGAGATTTCCTGAGTCTGGGAATAGGAACAAGGATTAGCTGTTAATAGGCATGAGGGATCTTACTGGAGGGATGAAAATGTTCTAAATCTAATTTATAATGATGATTCCACAGCTTAGTAAATTTATTAAAAATCATTTGCACTTCATATTACTGAATTTTATGGTCCTCAATAGTATTTCTCTAATTCAGCATGAATCCTATCACAATTCCAGCTCCTTTTAATTTTTTTATTTTTGACAAGGCCTCGTGTAGTCCAGTCTAGCCGTGAACTCACTATATAACTGAAGACGACCTTCACTAATCCTCTGGCCTCTGAGTGCTGGGAGTACAGGTGTGTGCCACCATACCTGGCCAGCTGGCGTTTTGGACAAATTGACAAACTGATTTTAAAATTCATATGGAGTATCAGAAACCTACAACACTAAGGCACTCTTGAAAAAGCACAAGTTTGAAGTATTGGTACTGACCTAAGAACAGAAATACAAACTGATGTCATGGAATTAAGAATTGTGTGCTTCTCTGGTGGTCTAGTGGCTAGAATTTAGAATGAAGAATCTAGAAACAAGTTAGCATTTGCCTAACATGTGTGAGGCCCTAGGGTCAATCCCCAATACTGGTGAAAAAAAGAGTCCAGAAGTGTACCTTAACATTTACGATAATTTTCTACAATAAATGATAAAATTTTGATTAAAAGACCAAAAATAAAAAATGGACAAAACCCTATACAATTAAAATATGGGTATGAGCCAAGTGCAGCCCATGGTAGACACTAGCAATTCTAGCACTTGGGAGGCAAGCAGGAGGATTATGAATTCAAGGACAGTCTCCAAAAAAATAAATAAAATAAAATATGGGTAAGGATTTGAATAAACTTTTTTTCTCAAGGAAAAGGCATAAACGGCCAATAAACACTTGAAAAGATGTTCAACATCATTAGTCATTAAGCAAATGCAAATTAAAACGACAGTGAGGTCCCTCTTCACACCCACTGGGATGTTAGAGTCAAAGACAATAACAAGAGTAGGTGAGGACATAGACAAATCGGAACAACTGTGAACTGCTGGCGGGACTGTAAAAGGGGCCAGTCACTTCAGAAAGTGCTTGGGAGTTCCTTCAAAGCAAATGTACAAGTGCCATTGCACACAATCATCCACTTGACATTTGTAAGACCCAAAAGAAGGCCAGTATGGCCGGAGTGAGTAGCAGGGACAGGGGTACAGGAAGCTAGAAAGACTGCCAGGAGTCATATCATGCAAGGACTTGTAGACCATGGCCACGCTTTGAATTTTAGTCTAGATGGGATGGAATTTGGAGCAGGGGGCCTTGGATCTCGGTAAGTTTGTAATAGGTCCTGTGCAGAATGAGAAAGGCAAGTTGAGAGAAGTCAAAGAATTTCTGAGCATCCTTGAAGGCATACCCCATTAGGGAGCCCTGGCTGTTTGATGGTATGTCTGCAGTTAAGTGTCTGTTTTCTTTCCAGTGTGGTCATTTTAGCTTTGGAACTGGGGGAAATAGGCAGCTGCACTTGAGGTTGTGGTTGAGAGAACTGACTAGGGTCGCTAACCGTGGCCAAGTAGCTCGAGAGTATACAGGTGGGCTGCTGCACAGAAAGAGAGAGACACTCTGGAGAAAGGAAGTGATCCCTCCTGCCTTTTGCCATCTCTTCCTGTGAGCAATTAGAAGCAATTAACTGAGTGAAGAGGACCTTCAGTTGGGAGACTCAGTGTGAGCTCTCAGTGACTGTGACAGCAGGAGTCAACTGTCAAAGCTGGCAACTCCAAGTGATCTGGAGAAACCCTCCTTCTGGCACTTTCTTTTGCTTTATAGCCTCAGGAAAACTCTTCATCCTCTGTTAGCAGCAGTTCTGCCCCCCCCCCAAATTCTCTGCCTCACCTAGTTCTCCCTGGCGCACTTGAGTCCATTCTGCCCTCGACCGAAAACTTACCCAGGAACCCTGCGTACTGTGAGGTCGGCTTCCTTCAGAGCCTCCCCTTCCTCTGCACAAAGCCCTCCAGGGCCTTTCCATCTCCCCGGGAAGTCCAAACTTCTGGCGGCCTCCAAGCCCTGTGGCTTTAGTCCTGGGCACCTCTTGAGCCTCTCTCTCCCTCACCTTCATTTCCCGAGCCGCACTGGGTGCCTTCAGCTGCCTGCGCAGACCAGGAAGGTCCACAGCCTCAGAGCGCAGACCAGGAAGGTCCACAGCCTCAGAGCGCAGACCAGGAAGGTTCACAGTCTCAGAGCTCCGGCTGTCCCACTCCCTCTGACTGAGAGCCCTTCCCATCTCAAGGTGGCTAGTCTCCTTCACTTTTCACGTATGGTTCTGGTGCCACCTCCTCAGAGAAGCTTTCCCTGACTAAATAAACTGCCTAAGCCCTAAGTCACCCTGTTAGTCTGTCGTGTTTCTGTATTATTTTTCTAATCAATGTCCTGTTTTATTGTTATTTTTATAACCTGTTTACCATCTGTTCTACATTTCTCCTATATGATGAGATTCTTGAGAAGAGGGTATTAATCTGTTTTGTTCATCATTATTCTGAGAGTGTACAGCAGAGTGTACTCAATACAGATTCATGTGTTAAGTAAGCCCAGTTTGCCCTCAGAATTGGTCCTCAAATTTGTATATATAAATGCAATACAAGTAAGCCATAAAAAGAGGGAAATCCTGCTATCTGCAATAAACATGGGTGAATTTACAAAATTAGCCAGACACAGAGAGACAGAAGACAAATATCACACGATCTACCTTAAACCCAAGAATGTGGGCTAGTGAGGCTCACTGTAGTACGATTGAAGCTCTGAGTTCAGTCCGCATCACCACCAAAGAACCACTTAGAATCTAAGTCAACCAGGCAGAAACGGGAAGTAGAATGTGGTTGCCAAGGGCTTAGGGAGGTGTTGGGTAAGGGACAAGAAACTGAAGTTTCTACAAGATGAATAAGTTCTGAGACCTAATGCATAGCTCATTGACTATAATTAATTGCTGTGGATCTCGCTCTGTATGCTATCAATGTGTTGCTCTCATTGGTTGATAAATAAAATGCTGACTGGCCAGTAGTCAGGCAGGAAGTATTGGCAGGATAAGCAGACAAGGAGAATTGTGGGAAGGCTGGAAGGCTGAGTCAGGAGACACCAGCCTGCTGTCCAGGAAGCAGCATGTAATGGCATACAGGTAAAGCCATGGAAAACGTGGTGACATATAGATTAACAGAAATGGGCTGAGTTTAAGTGTAAGAGCTACTCAGTAGTAAGCCTGAGCTAATGGCTGAGCAGTTTGATTAATATAAGCCTCTGTTCCATGTATCAAAACCTTTCCCACAGCACCTGCTATAGGCTTTCCTTGAAGGTGCCTCCAAAGCAGTTGTAGAAAGTAAGGAATGGCTGACTAAATTGGCTTCTGGACTCCCAAATGTCCACTGACTTCTCACCTGTCCTATTTTAACTACAGCACTGCTGTTTGCTTTCCTGTTTTGTGTGTATATGTGTTTGTGTATGTGTACAAATATGCTACCGTGTGTGGAGGCCAGAAAGCAATGTTAGGTATTTTCTTTAATCGCTCTCTGCGACCTTATTGTTTGAAGGGTCTCTCACTGCACCTGGAGCTCACTGATTGGCTAGACTGCCTAACAAGCACTGCCTATCCAGTGCTGGGAGTACAGTTACACCAGCTATTTACATGGGTCCTGGGGATCCAAACTTAAGTGCTCCTGCTTACACAGCAAATGCTTTACTAACTGAGCCTGGAGCCATATTGCTGGCCCCTAGTGTTGTTTGAATCTTAGATGGTCTTTTAATAAAAAAAAAACTAGAGCCAGGTATCAGGGTGAAAGCTGAAAGTGCAGAGAAGCAGAGCAGCCAGCCACTAGTTCTTACCTCTACGAAATCCTCAGCCTAAAGAGAGTGAGTTCCTGTTTCCTCACACCTTATATACCTTTCTCTGCCCTGCCATATTACTTCCTGGGATTAAAGGCATGTGTGCTTCCCAAGCAAAGGCATAAGATCTCAAGTGCTGAGATTACAGGTGTGTGCCACCACTGTCTGGCTCTGTTTCTCTCCTATACTGGTTCGGTCTCATGTAGCCCAGTGTGGCTTGAACTCACAGAGATCCAGACGGAGCTCTGCCTCCCGAGTGATAAGATTAAGGGTGTGGGCCACCACTGCCTGGCCTCTATGTCTAATCTAGTAGCTGGCTCTGTCCTCTGATCCTCAGGCAAGTTTATTAGGGTACACAATATATCACTACACCCTCATTTGTTTTGTTTTCTGTGTTTCAATTCCACATAAATTTTCTTCTGAAATATTTTTATATTCATTTACTGGGTGTTTTTAAAGATTTGTTTTTGTTTTTAATTATGTGTATGCATGTGTATGTGCACATGAGTGCAGGTGCCCCGAGGCCAGAGATGGCAGATCTTGGGAGTTGGAATTACAGATAGTTGTGAGCCACCCAGCATAGGTGCTAGGAATCAGAGCCATCTATCCAGCCCTGGGGGATGTGGTTTTTGTTTTTGTTTGTTTTGAGGGAGCAACTTGCTCTGTGGTTTAGGCTAGCCTTGACCTTGCTCTGTAGCTGTGGTTGACCTAGAACTCAAGTTCCTCCTGCTTCAGCTTCCTTAGTGCTGGAAGCATAGGTGTGTACTACCACACCTGACTTTGTGCTACTTTTTTGTATCTTCATCATCAACACAGGAAGACGATATGACTGATAGCAGTAGCCTCTTACACAGTGCCTGTCAGTGCAGACGCTAATGTACCAGGAAGTAGTAATTTCTGAGTTGAAAGCCTGTCCATGGGTTCCAAGCAGCAGCGCTAAGTTAAAGCAGCGGATGATTTCATCCATCTAACTTGGTACTGCACAATAAGCTGTTGTGTTCAGGTATCCAGGAGTTCATGCTGTGCTGAAGGACAAGGAAGCCCTTCCAGTATGGCTTTCCAGCATAGTACCCACCCACCTGAGTTGTTTCACATTTATGAATTACCTTTTGGGTTCCAGCATTAAGTTTCACCAGAGTAACATCCACCTGTTTCCCAGGTAACTTCAAGTCATTTTAATTTTAAGTGTGTCTACCAAACAACACAGCTATACTAAGTTATTTTTAGTCCTATTTAATTAAACATATCCTATTCTTCCCACATTTTTTATTTTAAGGCCTTATGCCATGGCTCTCCTGACCCAGGGCTAGCTTCTACAAAATCCATGCTTGTTTCTCTGTTTATTTGTTGTAGTGGGTGGACATTTGTACAGTGAGTCACAGCCCCTTCAAATTTCCTAATTTGGGTATAACCAGTCCATTTCTTAATGATCTGTTCCAGCATTTTCCTGGTTGATCACATTTATACAGTTGGAGGCTATTTTTCTCCTTTATTCAAAGAAAACATTAAAAATACTCTTTTTCTAAAAAATTTGATTCTGTTAAATTCTTTGAAAGTAAGAACCATTTGTTGGTTCAGACTCTACCAGACTCACTCAGACTTTACCAAGTGCCCATGTACTGTTCTAGGTAAGGAAAGTAGATACAGTCCTTCTTCCAGGCAGTGTATGGTCTAGTAGGGAAGATGGGTACAGGAAGTAATTCTCATAATCAGGTTTGAGAAGTACTATGGAAGATGGTCCAATAAATTCTTGGACCATGTACACAAAGTGGGGGAAATACATTTCTTCTACCTGGAGAAAGAATGTAGAACTTCTGGGATGTTATCACAACCAGGTCTTCAAGGATGAAGAGAGGGTTCTGAGGAAATATAAAAAGTGTTCCTCAGGTCTAAGACTATGTATGTACAGAGGCTCAGGCATGCTGTTGTATTTAAGATAAAGAAAAGTGCAATGTGGCTAACGTTTGGAATAGTGAGATCAGAGGCCTTGGACTATAGGACCCACCAAGGGGCTTTTAAGCAGGGCAGTCACATCGTCAGACTTGTGCTTAACAAGTTTGACCAGGCAGTGTAAACTGTGTGAGCAGAGAACATAGGGAAAGAGTATAGGACTGCTCAAGGCTTTGCAACCTTAGGCCAATACTTTAAGTACCTAGGGGCATAAATCATCTTGTTTTTCAGTTGTAGAAGAGGAATAGCCTTTTCCTCCCTTGCTTCAGTTGGAGCTAATGAGAATACATGAGACCACAAGTCCACAGAGACACTTAGAAGGGAGTTCCCGGTTTAGGGCCGGATGCTGGGAGGCTGAGAAAGCGTAGTCTATTCCATATAGTTGAACACTTACTAACTATGTATGTATGTATGTATGTAGATACATATTGTCTTTCAGCTCAATTCAACTCAATTGAAAACACTTCAAGGGCAATATCCAGGACATTGTGTGTTGTGTACAACCCCAGAACATGGAACAACTCCTCAGCACCTACCTGGGTTTGACTGCATACACTACCTCCTCTTAGGCCAAGTGCCTGAGACTGAGACATCATGACAGAGCCATAGTACTGCTGGGGGCTAGTAGTCTATTCTCCAGGAGTAGCCAAAACGATTCCAAGTCTTGTTCCATCAGCCCTTTAAGTACCAGGCCAAACCCTTGACTTTCTGTCTTGTTAGCATGATGCCTTTCTTTAAATATGAGGCTACTCAGGAAAATTCCTTAACTGTTAAAATTGAACTAATTACCATTCTATTTTTGTTAGGAAGTCATTATCTGTATATGAAAGATGGTAAGTAGAATTTAGGTACAATATTATGAATATTCTTCTGAAATTTAGCTACTTATTTTCAGAAAACTTATAGAAAGAGCATTCATGAGTTTTAGGTTGGGCTTGGGAAATATATATTCAGGGGTGGTGTGTTTACCTAGCATGTGCAAAGAGCAGAGTCAATACCCAGTATCACAAAAAAAAAAGAAAGTTGCAGGGTTCAGAGCATTTTTGGATTTGAGACTTTAGGATTAGGGATACTTAACTGGTAGTCTTTAAAATATCCTCAAATCTGAAAAACTCTTAAATCTGCACTACTTCTGGTCCAAGCATTTTGGATAAGGGATGTTCAACCTGTGTTCCATCTAGCTAGTATTATAGTCAATGTAGCTATAACAAGACCCTACATATTTTTAATCCAAGTTTTGAACAACTTTAGTGATCCGTGGCCAAACTTTGAGGAAGAGAATAGTCCTGTGAGCAAAAGGATATTTGAGGAGCATCCATATGTTTTTCTTGTATGTCAGAAATTACCCTAAATTTGCATCAACCGAAGCCAGAAAGTCTGAAAGCCTTCACTGCATTTTTAAAGCAAGCGCTTTACTTTTCCCCTTGACTTGGCAGAGGTTGTGATCAGCTCAGGGAACACAATGGCATTTCCTCCTCTCCACACCTAATATAAACTCCAGTCAATTTAATTGGGTCTCTTACGTAGGTTGGGGATGCGAGCACAGAAAGTCTTTGGCTCTTGAGACAGCCATCTTGTCTGCCAGGCCCAGGTGCAGCAATACAAATGCATATGTGTCGTGCCTGAGACAGCTGCTGTGCTGGTGGCGGGGCGGTTTGTGTTTTCTCGAGCTAGAAAGGTTAACAGGCACACTTTCCATCAATTACACTCAAACTGTTGTTTAATTCCTCCGTCCAGTGTTCGCAGCTAAGCCACTGAGTTTTGGGGTTCACTAAACGAATTTAAAATAAAAATTGATGGCTAGTGAGTTAAGGCACTTGCTGTGAAGCCTGACTACCTGAGTTCAATCCCTGGGACCCACACACGAGAGAACTGACTCCCACAAATTGTCCTGTGACCTCCACACATGGCCCCTCCCCCCAGCAAATAAGTAAATGTAATAAAATGTAAATGTCATTAAAACAATGAGGTAAAATAAAAATTGAGAGCTGGAGAGAGCGCTCCAGCTGGTACTCACCTCACAAATATGAGGACCTATATATTTCTGCTTTAGTAAGTGCAGGAGAGTGGGTCTGACAATCTTGTTGCTTCTCTCAGCCTCCGGGACCCCACTGAACCAAGAACATTAGACGTAGACATTGTTGACTGAACCTGGAAAAATTTGAGGTACATCCTAGGAAATGGCTTTGGAACCTGTGAGGGTTCTTCTTTGCTGCTTTTTCTTAAAAAAAAAAAAAGTGCATAAAAGAAAAATTCATCAGCCAAGTAAAGACTTTGGATCTGCTAGTCTACATTTTATGAATAAAAACATGTTTCAGAGCAGGAAAATTCTATTTGCCATCTGAGGAAAATGTCCAAAAGAAGCTTAGAGCCAGAAAAAGAAGACCTTCTGTGTCCAAGGAAAACAACTAGTGAATTTAGTTCATGATGACCTGTCTACTCAATTCATTCCCTAGCCCAATTAATCTTCGAGCAGTTTTCATGGACCCACTCACCACTGTGACTCTTATGTTTATGAGCTATCTAAGCTCCTGGGTAGGAACTAGAACTGTTCACACTTTTTCACCCATTTGTAGTGTATGGTATAATTATCCAAAGGGAAATGTGGCCCAATTCTGAAAAGGACCTTCTGATACTTCTCACTATAATGGATTCAGAGTCAGTTTTCTTGATACATTTCGGGCAAATATTACCTCCTCTCTGCTCTCTCAAGCCTTCATTTATCTTCAGTAGTAACTGCCTATCATATCAAATGGTACAGAAAGGGGAAACTGCAGAGAATTATACTGCTGTCACATTTATTTTGCTTCGTGGGTCACATTTTCAGTAGATTTCTCATACAGTTAATGAATTTGTTTGTATTCACAAGTAGGACCTTCTTGACCTAACCATTTGTCACACATATTCCTGTATAAATTCTAAATATGAGGATTCTAGCTCAGTGGCTCAATTTGGTTTATAGAAGCAAAGATCACATGGAAGCTTATGAAAATCTGGCCCTGGGTCATTTACCTGCCTTTAGGGAGAATTTCAACTCATTAATCTCAAATCCAAGTAACTTTACTGAAAGCTAAAGTGATTAAACCTTGGTGGGAGGAATAGAAACCTTGAGATATAAGTTGCTGCTAAAAGATCAGTAGTCAAAAAGCTCTAAGTCCAAACATGTAGAAAATGGGCAAGGGGACAGAGACAAACACAAAAAAAAATAGCCAAGTGTTCATGGAAAAGACAATCCAAATCTTGTAAAACCATAGGAAATAGATGAACTTGACCTACATTAACAAGACTGAAATGGTGAAAGGGGAGCAGAAGGAAAAGTGTAAGAACCACATGGAAGGAAATGAGTAAGAGCCGAGATAGAAAGATACCAAAACTATTTACCGTGATGACTACACATGTAGGCCAAAGAGCCAGACAACTGAGAGGCGAAGTCAAGCATTTCCGCATTGCCTCTCCTGCTAGCCCTGACAGCCACCATTCCGCTCTGCTGCTAAGACTTTGGCCATATACTTTTCCTGATAGAAATGGTATCAGATAGTAGTTGTTCTTGAATATCTGGTTTATTTTACTAAGTATAATGTCCTACAAGTTCATCCATATTGTTGCAAATGGCAGGATTTCCATTATTAAAGCCTGAATAACACTCTGTTCTTATATGTATACTACATTGCCTTTAAACATTTATCCACTGACGGACATTTAGAAATTTAGTGTCCCACAAAACACCTATAGCTAACACCCCCCTACTGTATACTTGGAAAGTTTGCTACGTGTTCTTATCATAAATAATAAAGACGAAGATGGGAAATTGTAGAGACTTATGGCATGAACAATTAGATGAAAAATCTAATTATTTTCCAAATGTATGCTTATTTTCAAACTCACCAATTGTATGCAATGAAACATATATAGTACAACTCTTTATATGTCAATCACATCTTCATACAGTTCTTTTACGCAATTCCAGTTTGAGCTGAGCTACTTCGTAGCTGTGTGACCTTGGACAAGTTACTTAACTTCTCTGTACTTTACTTCTTCATTTGTGAAAGAGATAGTAATAGTACCTACCTCACATGACTGTTGTGAGAATTGACTGAGTCAATACCGCTGAAAGCATTTGGTACAGTTCTTGGCACAGGCTAACACCCAATAAATATTGGCTGATATTTTTGTTGTATACCTACAGAACCAAACTCTATTTTCAGCTGGTTCCAAAACAGCTATAATGGAAGCAAAGAATGTTAAGCTGTTTGTTAACACTAAAAGAGAAAACAGACATATGATTAAGTCTTTTTAGAAAGGTCCAAATGAGAAAATATCATTAAAAGTCTATAATGCTAACTTTTCCCCATTTTCCCATTTTTACATTATTACATGCATAAAAGTCTGCTAACACGGTATTCACAATTATAGACTGCATGCAAGGCAATTTTGGCAATTTTAATTAAATTACAAGTAAAATCTTTGATTCAGGGATTACTTATCTAATAATAGTCTTTCATACATATTTGTACATATTCAAAATGGCATATTCAAGATTCTCTGCTGCAGAATACTTGTAAAAGGGATAGACTGGGAATACTCTAAATGTCCATCAATAAATATCAGCAGCAAACATTTTCTAAAATGTTTTTGTAGAATCTTTGAAGTGATAGAACAGTGTTGGCTTTTGCCAGAGTGAGATGGCCACCTGATGTTTTACCTCAAAGTCTTCACGTCAGGATACAAGTATCCCTGACATTTTTATTTATTCATTTATTTATTTATTTATTTATTTATTTATTTGTTTGTTTGTTTGTTTGTTTGTTTGTTGAGGCACAGTCTCTCTATGTAGCCTTGTGCTAGATTTCACTCTGTAGATCAGGCTGGTCTTGAACTCACAGATCCACCTGCCTCTGCCTCCCGAGTGCTGGAGTTAAAAGCTTGAGCCACCATACCTGGCTGTCCCTGACCTTGAATGGGCATAAAAAAGCAGTAAATGCAGTTGACTGAGCGTTATGCTTTTTTGTTAAAGACTGAGTCTGTGGGGCACAGCTCGTAAAGGCATTTAAGAAGGTAGGCGGGGCTCTGTCTTTTTTTGGGAGGGGGGTTATTTTTTAAGCAATTGCCTGATCACCGAACTGCATACCCATGCCCCAAAGTGTTCAGAAATATGTTTGTTGAACCTGGTCTCTCCTGGACATGCGTGTCGGTGATGGGGAAGACAAAATGCAGTGGGCATCTAAGGCAGTTAGTTATTCAGCTCTTGCAATGGGGAGGACATTCGGGAATGAGAGCCATCTCAAAGAACAGGCAGGGGGCCTGCGTTGTTCCAGTGGCAGACAAACAAGTGAGTCATCTGTAAGTCTTATAAGGGAGGGTGGAGGTGGATTTGAGCCTGGAATAATGTGCCAAGGGAGGGGGAACCCTGTGCTTTATCTTTTCTTGGAAAACCAGAGGTGGGAAGAACTTCTTGGCCATCTCAGCTTTCTAGGGTAAGCAGGGCTCAGATAAACTTCAGCACTGTCATCTCCCCCCTTTGTTTAAGACAAATGTCACTCATTCCTAAGCAGGTAATCACAATCCTGTGTGGACCGAAGCAGACGTGTATTAAAGTCTCTCGGGCACTGTCGTTCCTGTAAACTAAGGGAGCCATCTGTTAAGTGGTAATACCAAGGGGCAGTTGTTTTAGAGTCCAGTAATTGAGGTGTCTTTAAACACAGATGACTTAATGACCACAGAACTAGGTATGGTGAAAAGCTATAATCCCAGGTCTTCTGGTGCTAGTGTGGGTTTCTTGTTGGTTTTGTTTTTTGGTTGGTTTGGTTTGTTCGATTTTGAGAGAGGATCTCTTACTATGTAGCCTTGGCTGGCCTCCAACTCATTACGTAGACCAGTCTGGCCTTGAACTCATAGAAATATAACTGCCTCTGTCTCTGCCTCCTGAGTTCTGGGATTAAAGGTGTACACCACCATGCTTTGCTATAATCGTAGGATTTTGGAGGCTGAGGTAGGAAGATCACAAATTCAGATCCAAGCTAGAGCCAGGCATAGTGGTAAACACATTAATTCTGCACTCTGTGTGTGTGTGTGTGTGTGTGCGCGCGCGCGCGCGCGCGCCACAGTGCACATGTAGAGGGGTCACATGACAGCATTGTGGAGTCAGGTCTCTTCTTCCATATTTACATAGGTTCTGTGGATCAAACCTGGGTCACCAGGCTTACATGGGAAGTGTCTTTATACACTGAGCCATGTAACTGGCATCAAATTAAAAACTTTTATGTATCAAAGGACATTAAGGGAAATGAAAAGACAACCTACATGATGGGGAAATATTTATCAGTCACTTATCTGATAAGGACTTAATATGCAGAAAATATGAATAATCCTTCTCAACAGCAAAAAGACAAATTTCAGACTAGACAGAGGACTTGAATAGGCATCTTTCAAACACATACACAGGGCCACCAGAATCTGAAAAGAAGTCTGATAGCAGTCATCATGGAAACACAAATCAAATCCTCAATGAGATGCCTCTGTGTATGTACTAATATGGCTAGGATTTAACAAGAGCAAACCATGGGAAATAGCAAGTGGTCAGCAAGGTGTGTTGGTTCCTGCTTGTCAGTCCCAGCACTAAGGAGACAGGCAGAAGGATTACCACAAATTCAAGGCCAGCCTGCTCTGTACAGTGACTTTCAGGCCAGCCATGAGACCCTGTCTCAAAAAAAAAAAATTCCAAACAGAACTCCTGATCATCCCCCATCAGCTCCTTGAGGGGTCTATATGATTAATAGTTATGCCCTTCAGGCTTGAGTTGGGAGTTAACTCACCTGCTTTTCAGCTAGTTTTCAAAATGTTGTCTTAGTTTACTATTCACTAGTGTGGCTTCAAACTTGTTCTAGGGTGGTTCTCAGTCCTAAAGTGCTTGTCTCACATATGTGACGCTGTAGGTTCTGCCCCAGAGGCTGGAGGGGGGAGGGGAGAGTGAGAGACAGAAGAAAAGAAAAAGTAAACCAGGGTTGGGGCTATAGCTCAGTGGTAGAGCCTCTGCCTAGCATGCATAAGGCCCTAGGTCCAATCCTCAGTACCACATAATAGAAGAAAGTAAACTATCCGACAGACGCTTGCACACAAAAGCCCCCAGCACGATTCTTTCCCGTGAGGCTGTCAGAGCTCTCAGAGGGTATTTTGCTGAGATGGAAGCCCTCTAGCTTATAGCGAGTGGTAGGTACTTTCAGGGAAGCATTGAAAGAAAACATAAAAAGCAATGTGTAGATGACAAAAGGCTTACAATAGCTGTGGTTACCTTATTACTGCTCATTTTCAAAAGGGAAAAATCTGATGAGAGTTCATTACAGGAATAATAATGCAGCTGACAAGGAGATGTAGTTGTTTCTGTGGCATGCAAAACAAGATAAAAGCCAATCCAAAAATCGTCAACAAAATATCTGTAAACATAATGATTAACTCTTTTCAAAGAAGACAGGGTATTGTGTCTAATTTATAAAAATGTATGAACATTATCTTTATAGAGAAAAGACTCAGAAATAGCATATAAATATCTGGACCCAGTGTAAAATGAATGTATCAAGCATTTAGTTAGATTATACCCAGACTCTATCAGGGAAAGCAAATAAAGAGATTCAGAAATCTAGACTACATCTTAAACATTTGTATCAGGGAAATGATATGAATCCCCAGTTGAAAACCAGTGACTAGTAAGATCCAAGATTCAAAATCAAAAAGCACAGGTAAGATCAAGTTAACACTGAACCAAAAACTCCTGGAATTTTGAGTGAAAACTTGGTGCCTTAGGCCCCTGTGCTGGCTAGTGTTTGTCAACTTGGCATAAACTAGAGGGAGCCTCAGTTGAAAGCAATGCCCAGCCCACTGTGGGTGGTGCCATCCTTAGGGTGGTGGTCCTGGGTTCTATAAGAAAGCAGGCTGAGCAAACCAGGGGAGCACCCCAGTAAGCAGCACCCTCCATGGCCTCTGCTTTGGCTCCTGCCTCCAGGTTCCTGCCCTGACTTTCCTGGATGATGAACTACAAGCTGTAAATGTCATAACCCCTTTCTTCCCCAAGTTGCTTTTGGTCATGGTGTTTATCACAGCAGTGGAAACCCTAACTACGACAACCCCCACCCATGATTTCACATTCCTCAGTTTCAGTTCCTCATGATGAACCATGATCAGTCCAGGACATTAATATATTTGGAGAGGGGCTGGAGAGATGGTTCAGTGATTAAGAGCACTGATTGCTCTTCCAAAGGACCCAGGTTGAAGTTCATTACCCACATGGCAGCTCATAACTGTAACTCCAGTTCCAGGGGATCTGATGCCCTCTTCATGAGGTGATAGGCATGTGGTGCACAGACATACATGCAAGCAAAATACCTATATGCATAAAATAAGAATAAAAGAGAAAGATGTTTTAAAATATATCTGGAGAGACAGAGAACAAGACTATATTTCACATAACTTTTATTATGCTTTATTCTTATTGTTGTTCCATTTTGATATTATTGTTAATCTTTTATTGTGCCTCACTTGTAATTTGGATTTTATCATAAGCTATGTATCTCATACATACATACATACATACATAAAAACATGATCTGTAGAGTGTTTGGTACTTTTCACGGTTTCAGGAACCCACTCGGGGGTTGGCATGTGGTCCTCACAGATGGGTGAGAGCTGTGGTCCTCTAGTTGTCTAACATTGGACAAAGAAGCAAGCTTAACTCTGACAAACAGAAACATATCATGACCGCTGGAGACGTGCATGATCTCATACAGCATACAGTTTCTGAACTATTTATATTGGTAACATTTTACCATTTTAACCTTGGAGAGGCAAATCACCACTTTTGATGAGCTTGATGGCTCTGCCTAGGTGATGCTGCAATAATAATACAGCAAAAGCTAATAGTCATAGGTGCCTCTCTTTTTCTGAGGTCAAACAAAAATCCTTTGTGGTTTTGTCCTATCAACCCTCTGAGATTTGATTAAAATAGGATTATGTGTTGTTACCTAAGTAACAATAAAATATTTTCCATATAAGCATAGAAGTAAAGTGATGGTAAAGCCTAAAGCTGTTAGCTCCTTCCTAAGTGAGAAGACTTTGCTTTCTTAAGTAATAGAGAAATATGGGAACAGATCCCAAAAAAGAGGGCTTGTTTACCATATGTGAGGCCAGTGGCCATGAAAAGTAGGAAACCCTGGTAGATAATTCTGGGAAGACACAGAATCTTTGTTACCTAAGAAGGTTTTCCAGAAGGTAAGGCAAGCCATTCCCAGCTTGCTGTAAGAACAGACTAAGAATCCAAAATTCTTTGTCTTTTAAACACAGAAATAACAAAACTAGTTTTTCATCAATATGCTTGGAATTAGAGTTCTTGTGAGAAATTTTATAAATCATACACCAAAATTTAGCCAGCTTTGACCTAAACAAATAAAATTCCCTTTTGTGAACCCTCTACAACTTTCTGTATCCTTTATAGTACAACGTCCCACTATTGGTGGCAAAAAGAACATATCCTTTAACATACATATATATAGCGGCCTGTAACTTAGAAATAAAAGCAGAGCTAGGGAGATGGTTCACTGGATAAAATACTTACTGCCTAAGTGTAAGGACCAGAGTTTGGATCACCAGCCCATAAAAAAGCCAGGGAGGCTTGGTGGCCTGCCTGTAATCCCAGTGCGTGGGAGGTGGTGACAGAGGGGCCCTAGGGCAAACTGACTGGCTAGACTTGCTGCATCTGGGAGCTCCAGGTTCAGCAAGAGACCCTTCTCCAGTAAATAAAGCGAGACTGAGATACCCAACATCAACCTCTGACTTCTGCATGCAAGTACACATATGTGCAGTCACATGCATGTGACCACACATAAACACACGAATGTACCATGCACTCACATGCACATGCACAGATAAGAAGCAAATGCATATAAACCCAAGGTCCTATGCTAATGCTTCAACATTTCCTTAGAAATAATTAAATTAGGCATCAGCCAGAATTTTCAGTTACCTTAAGATCTTACAAATTATCTTAAGCTGATAGAATACAAAACACAATTACTGTTGAAGTAAAGTTTGCCATAATAATGGCTCAACTTGGTTAAACAAATGTACATTTTGCAAACTATTAAACATTTGTTAAGTAATGCTAGCTCGTTCCATCAATAAACCTGTAAAAATGTTTAGGAAGAACATATCTAAGTAGACTAAAAATACTCCTGTTTATTATACCTGCAACTGATAAGATATAATTGCGTTTAGTAAATTATTAAATTAGTCTTAATTATTAAAATTTTACATACATTGTATGATCTTAAATTCTTAAAATATTTGTCTCTTTTTTTAAAAGATAGAGTCTCACTGCCCTCAGCCCTTGCCACCTGTGGCAGATGAGGGAGCTGACCCTCTCATGAGGGTGGGATAGGTGGCCATACCACTCTTGTCTGTCATGTGGTGGTGAGGACAGGGGAAAGATGCCCTGCGCGCCTCCACCCTCCCCCTTACCAGCTGCGGCGCTTGGAAAAGCCGGCCCTGCACCTCGCCTGGGCAGCACAGTAGAGCTGACCCTGTTGACAGGGTGTGGGTGAACCAGCCTGAGAATGTGAGCTTGAGAGATCTGACCCTGCCCCTCATCTGCCAAATGGTGGCAAGGAAGAGACATCCCTGCCCTGCCTGTCACTGCCTGTGGCATTTGGGAGAGCTGGCCTTGAGATCACAAGAACAGGAGAGCTGTCCCTGCCTCTCACCAGCTAGCTGCAGCATTCAGGAGAGTGGCCCCCGCACTTGGCCTGTGCAGCACAATAGAGCCAACCCTGAGAGTATGAAAGCAGAACTGGCCCCGCCCCTTGCTCATTGCAGCAAGGGGTAAATTAGCTGGGACAGTGCTGGAGAGCTCACCCTGGTGGTGAGGACAGGGAAGAGCTGGTGGGCTGACCAACCCTGCAACTACCCAGGTTATGAGTTGGCCCACCCCAGCATCCATCCCATCTATGATCTGCTGGAGCATGTGAAGGGGCCGGTCCTGCAAATCTAAAGCAACAGGATTTCCATGACACAGGGCAACAACAGGATATCCAAAAGGAGTCCCAGTAGGGATCCAGTATTGATGGTGTAGCAGAAGCCAGAGGCCTCAAACCAGACCAATGATTGTTTGCAATGAACATTTGCAAATAAAGATGTGTGGTCTAAAGGGTATACTGTGTGACTTACTGTGTCATAGTACAGCTTCCATGACAAGATTTTTCTTCTTTTCTCTTAAATTTTATTTTATTTTGGGGGGAGATTGCAAGGCACAGTGTGGATATGAAGGTATGGGGGAGAAGAATGATTGAGATGCATGATGTGAAAGCTACAAAGAATAAATAAAAAGGAAGTTTAAAAAAGATAGTCTAACTATGTAGTCCTAGGTAGCCTGGAACTTGCTATGTAGAGCAGGCTGGCCTTGAACTCACAAAGATCTGCTTGCTGGGATTAAAGACTTGCACCACCACACCTGGCACTTGGATAGGTTTTTAAAGATTTTTTTTTTTTAGCATGTTGGAAGTCTTGAAAGTTCATTTTCCTCATTTTGTGGGAATTTTAGCAATCTTATCTAAATGTGTATTTATTTCTGTAAGCCAATGAGAATAAAAGTAAGCAGCAGCACCCCGTCCCCATGGCCTTTGCATCAGCTCCTGCCTCCAGGTTCCTGCCCTGTTTGAGTTCCTGTCCTGACTTCCTTCAGTGATGGACTATGATGTGGAAGTGTAGAGCAAATACCCCACCCTCCCAAAAGAAAACAAAACTCCCTTAATCTAAGAGCTTGTTTGCTTGTTGTTGTTTTAATACTGGGAATTGAGCCCAGAGCTTTGCACATGCTGGTCATTGCTCTATCTCTGAGCTTTATCTCCAGCCCTTGGTTTTATGAGACAGGGTTCTGCTGTGTAACCCATGCTGGCCTGCAGCTTAGGATTCTGTGTCTGCCTACTGAGTGCTGGCATTACATGTGTATACCACATACCCCACTTTTTGAGATTTTGATCATCTAATTTGGTAATCCCATCTAGAGGAAAGAAGAGATTACACATTCCCACAGAAAATAACTTCAGAATTGTCAGTATTATGGCCATCATTATTCACAACAATCTTCTCTTCCCTCCTCTTGCCTAGCACTTACTGTTCCATCCCGAAAGTGTTTGATGTTCATTAGGATAACACATTAACTCTTTTGATGCATTAAGACAGTAGATTTGTAGAATGTCAATTTTCAGAACTGAAAAATAGCATGCACATGCAAGAACACTCAGAGCCCCACATCTAATTCTCACAGAGGATTTGTGGTTGAACTCATCCTTTCTCTCCTTGGTTTCTTCCCTGTTGCAAACCTAAGGCCAAGCCGTTTAGTTAGAACAATTGCTGTGTCCTCTCAGTGAAGCACAGGCAGTATCCAGTGATTTTGTTTTTTTAACCAATCTGCTGCTCATCATTGTACCTGTCTTCACCAATTCAGCATGTGAACCAGGGCATCGTTTATAGAGTGTGGAATCTCATTGGAAAGAGATTTCATGAAGTTTTCTACATTATGTAAACACTAGAAAGGTTTCTCACAGTAGCAGTGATGCCATTTCAAGCGTCCATGCCTAGATTTTTGTTTCAAGTAAAATCTCATGGGAAACAGAAGGGGGCGGGGTTGCTGGATATTTGAAGTATCTATGGAAGCAAAAGAGACTGTGGCACTTGGAATGGGGTTCTAAAATAAGTCTAGTACACTCTTGATAAATAGTGTTCTTTTGTATCTAATCAGCAAGGCTCAAATAAGAGTGCAATAAAAGAGCAAGTGAATGTTGATAAGAGGACAAAGTGAAAGCACCAATACAGAAAAGTGACAGGGCTCCAGTGAAACCAGTGACAATGGTTTGTGTGAAGCAAAATGCCTCTAGCAAAGGCTTCTTCACTGCTCATTGTCAAATTACACTCATAGAAAGGCAACTACAGTAAGGTGCCCAAAGGGTTATGCATTTGTCTGTTCTGCACCCAGGTTTTCGTGAGTAACAAGTGCCAAGGCACATTAAAATAAAAAATAACCAACGTGCAGGCTATGTCATAAAGTCTGTACAAAGAACCCAATCTCCGTCTTCTGTAAAATTGTCTTTAAGGCCCCACCCAGGTCTTAGCTTCCTTAGAGTGCTACAAGAGAAAACTCAGTGTTTATCATTATGACCCCAGGGGACTACAAGGTTGCTGGTTTTTTAATGATCTCCTAATTGTCATAGAAACGTTGTCTTATTCAATATATTTATAATAATCTAATGCTTTTGAAACCACTGTGATTGTGAGTAGGAAAACATTACCAATCATTCTGAATATTTACTTTGTTAAAATATTTCATTTTCTGATCATTCTGGGCCATTTACTATATAATCCTTATAGATGAATTTTTGTTTTTCTTAAAAGAAGGGGGACTTTATGGGGCTAGATCTCAAAGGTTCCACGCTTGGCTGTAAAGACTCCCTTGGACTGCTTTTTAGTTGTTGGCTGTAGCAACTTGTTTTCTTGCAGAGATGAAGCATCTGGTTTTTGTTATCTCAATGATGCTGTCCTGGGAATATTAAGATTGCGACGGAAATTTGAACGTATCCTCTATGTGGATTTGGATCTGCACCATGGAGATGGTAAGCCCTTCAGTTTCAAAGATACTTCACTGCTAGGACAGCAGGTTTTGATCAGTAAAGCTACTTCTAGGCAACTAATAAAAGGAGAAATGCCTAATGCAATTGAACTTTTCCTAATTGTCATTTCCGGACTAGGTGCTGCATGGATTCCTCTGACTAATGCAGTTCCCCTCTGCTGCCCAAGGCGGGCAGGCCCCTGTCATTGCCTCTCTCCTGTCTCCTGAAGCTAAACTTTATAGTAGAGAGTAGAAGAATGGGGAAGTCTTGCTCATGTTTATTCCAATGTCCAGGAACCACTCTGGGGCCTTTGAATGGGTTCTAGGGGAACTCTTGGGTTAGAGGTGATGGTCTTCTCTCTTCTCATCAGCGTTTCTCTCAAGGTAGAAAGGCTATATGAAGGACCAGCATTTTGGAGTTTTCACCAATAGCCTACCAGTTCACCGAGTGATCACTTTCTTTGTGTTACCAACATATATAATCCTGGGATAGGAGTACATTGCTAGAAACAAACAATTAAAGATAACAGCAAAGGGTTAAAACAAACATCACACACATTGAGAACCATGCCCCCTGAATTTCTGACTACTTTCCAGGTTGGGACACAGCCTTGATTTAAAATGTTCATAGCCTCTTCATTGCCCATTACAAAGGGCAGCATGTCACAATGGCTTATTTTTATATGACCAGTGAGCTAAGAATGGGTTTTCATTTTTTTGGGCGGGGTTCATTTTTATTTTTATTTTATTTTTTGTTTTTTGAGACAGGATCTCATGCAGCTCTGGAACTCACTCTGTAGTCCAGGCTGGCCTTGAACTCAGAGATCCACCTGCCTCTGCCTCCTGAGTGCTGAGATTAAAGGCATGCGCCACCACCTTCCTGGTGGGTTTTTATTTTTAACAAGGTTGTAAAATACGTGTGTGTGTGTGTGTGTGTGTGTGTGTGTGTGTGTGTGTGTGTGTGTGTGTGTGTGTAAATGTGTGCAGAGGCTCTAAGTAGTTTAGGGAGGCTAGGATGATTACAGTCTAGCGACACGTACTTTGATGGCCCCTAGCCTAGAGAAATGGTACTCATACATACATGATTGTGCATTTAGGTGATCTGGGGAAGTTTATTTTAAGTGCAGATTCCTGTGCCACAGGTATTAGATACTCAGAAGAAGTAGGTCAGTCATATAGTTTCCCCTGTAAAAACACTTCAGTTGTACTATAGATCAGCCCTTGAAAACTGTCTTCTTTATGGAAAAGTAGACTTTCTCCCCCCCCCTGTGTGTGTGTGTGTGTGTGTGTGTGTGTGTGTCTGTCTGTCTGTCTGTCTGTCTGTCTGTCTCTGTCTCGCTTGGTTTTTCAAGACAAGGTTTCTCTGTGTAGCCCTGGCTGTCCTGGAACTCGCTCTGTAGATCAGGCTGGCCTCGAACTCAGAGATCCACCTGTCTCTGCCTCCTGAGTGCTGGGATTAAAGGTGTGCGCCCCACTGCCGCCAGGCTTCGAAAAGTAGGCTTTCTTTATCTCACCTTTCAATGCCTCAAATAGGCCTCACCTCGTCTTTCCAAGCATCTCTTGCTATTTTTCTACTCGATGAGCATGTCTCACTGTTCCAGACACGTTTCTCTGACCCCACCTCTTTGACTTCACTTCCCTTTTCCCTAGTTTAACCACCTGTTCCTCCCTCACTGGAGCCCTGAATTCTGCCATTCATTCAAGTTCCAGCAATGACTCTCTGGGCCACTGCAGCCCACGAGTACTCTTGTGGGGCCGACACCCTGTATCTTGTAACACTAATCACTGTTTCATGTTGTATTGTTTTGTACTATTCCTTTACAAATAAAATAGCTGTATCTTTTCTTCCCGCAGAAACTGTTAAGTTCTCCCAGAGCAGAGATCAAGTTGCTTACTTTTTTCTGTCAGTACTGTGCATATAGTAGCAACTCAGTAAAATGTTTGTTTTATGAATGAGCAAATGCTTATGGAATTCAGAGATTTAGTATCCAGAGTTCAAAAATAGACCAACTCTGCCGAGCCATGTAAAAATGAAATAAGACTGTCACCTGAAACCGTTCTCTCCAATTGCTGTGTTATTTCTACAGCATTTAGAGTTTCCTGTTTCAGCCAACTTTTACGGTGTGTTTCATTTCACTTTATTTCCCCTCTTCAGCACCTCCTTTCCAGTGACCTCTGCCCTACCCCCAAACTCTTCCACATTTGCTTTATTTGAAATCTCCCGTGATTCTGCCACTGGCATCCTGGGGTGCGTCGCTGGCCACTCCTGCCCACCCTCACCTTTCCCTCCCCAACCTCTCCCCTCCCTCATACCAACTCCACATCCCCTGCCTCTCTCTCGTGTCCTTCTTAAAGTATGATTTTTTTAAACCATGCCTGACAGCATTTACCGTGAGACAAGACATGGTGTTGGGTGCTCCAATACCAGGAGAGATGCAGCTGAGAGCCATTCCAAGAGTTAAAAGAAATAACAACCACCAGCATTAGTCATCACAGGAGAAAACAGGAATTTGCATACAGGATTGGTAGAAATGTAAATTGCTACATTTCTGGGTGGATAAATCATTAGCATTTTCATAAAGTGCCCTTGTTTAGTACTTCTGCCTCTGTTGAAATGGTATTTTCATTTATTTTATTTTGTTTACTTAATGCTTTCTGCCTGGAGTCTTTAACTGGTTTTAACTACCTCCCTAGGGCAAAACACAAGGCTTGGGAAATTCAAACATACCTGTTATATACAAATAGAGTTCATATTTTGTAAGGTCTCTGTTGGCCTCTAATAAAGACTTAAATACATTTAAGTCAACACAGAGACAACATCTTTGTTTGAAATAGAAAGGAGCACAGTACCTGGATTTGCTAATGGTCCTTCCATTTCAGAGTGTCTGGGTATGACTGAGCCCAAGAGGAAGGCGCAGCATTGGGTAGCATGGCCAAGACCTAAGTAGTGGCTTCTGAGGAGTTACTTTAAACCCGAGCTTCTTTTATCTCCTGGGCATCTAGTCATTTGCTGACTGTTTAAGAGGAAAGGAGACATCTGTCTACAAAGCCCCCCCCCATCTTCCTGCAGGCTTTAAAACAGTTTTAAAGCTGCTATTAACAACTGAAGGTGCCCCTTACTCTGGGCATACACCAAGCCAGTTTGAAGTTGGCAAGCAGCAAGCTCCTTTAAAGTTTTATTACTATCCTGGGTTTAAAGAATTTAATTGTATTTCTCTCGCTTCCTTTAAGCAGCTCCAAAATACAAACATTTGTTTTAGTAAATAAATAAACAGACATCTTCCTATATGTTGATTAAGGAGCTGTTAAGGAACAGGGCCATGACTTTTTTTTTTTTTTTTTCAGCAGAAAGATGTAGGTTGCTTAGTGCTCATGGGACTTTGGATTACCCACTTTTATAACCAAATCTATATTATAGAGAGGCACCTCATCATTAAGTTTTAACTAAATAAAGCCTAATCACTGATTTGTTGGTTATATTTTAAAGGATTACCATAATAGAGTTCTTGGGAAAAAGTCCCAAGGATTTAACTAGAAACGCTTAAACAGAACAGACCATGAACCTGCCTGGCTGGTGCCACTTTTCTATACTCACTTGTGTGGCTAGAGCCTCAGTCCTGGGCTCTTGCTCTCTTATACCATTTAGAAGAGAAGTCATGGTGAACTTGGACATCCTGTGGCTTGGAAAAGGGAAGCGCAGTTACAGTTTGCCATGAATTGAGGTTATGTTCTACCCCATCCATAATTACTGAAAGCAGAAACCAGCAGTTCGTGGTCTTTGAATTCTCCACTCATTATCTGTCTCAGCCGCCTTCTCTTCTCACCTTCTTCCCAGAGCTGCCTGGTAGATTTGTCAGGTGTTGAAAACAGGACTTGCATATCTGAAGTGATCCCTCTGACTTTTCTCTCGGGCAGGTGTAGAAGACGCCTTCAGTTTTACATCCAAAGTTATGACTGTGTCCCTGCACAAATTCTCCCCAGGATTTTTCCCAGGCAAGTCAACTGCATGCTCCCCATACGTTACATGTCTAGACACTACAATTCTTTGACATGTTTCTTAGATCTTATTTTCATATATTTCCATGCTGCTAACACCTTATTTGTGCTATTCTATGCAGAGTTTTAACTCCTATCACTTCAAGTGACAATGACAATGAATAGTCTTTTTAATTCCATGTGATTTTTACGGCCCATCAACAGACAGGCCACTTATTATTTTATCACACACCACATGTAACTCTGATAACTGCAAATAACATGTGATGTTAGCTGTTAATATTTTATTTCATCCACTAAGATATAAATTAATATTTCTCAATGTCCTCATTGTTTTCCTGCGTCCCACAACATTGTAATTAGTATTTCTCTAGATTATTTTCATAGTTTCATCTCGTCAGTCACAACCAAGAATTTAGAATTGTTCTAACTGACCACTTGCTGTTCTGAATTGCTCTTGGACAGTCCTTTGTGTTTGCTAGTGTTTGTGTTCCTGGTGACTGATCACAGCATTCCTGTCTTTTACAGGAACAGGTGACATGTCGGATGTTGGCCTGGGGAAAGGCCGCTACTACAGTGTCAATGTGCCCATTCAAGATGGCATCCAGGATGAGAAGTACTATCACATCTGTGAAAGGTATGGCAGTGACACTGAGCTAGTTGCGGATAGACTGGAGCTCTGAAAGGTGCAATGTTTTTCACTCTCACAATTGTTCTTGTTTTCAAGGAACAACTGGAAAATGAAAACCACTGGATGCTCACATACCTTTTACTTTTGTTGTTGTTGTTGTTGAGACAGGGTTTCCCTATATAGCCCTGGCTGTCCTGGAACTCTGTAGACCAGGCTGGCCTCGAATTCAGAGATCCGCCGACCTCTGCCTCCCAAGTGCTGGGACTAAAGGCGTGCACCATGATGCCTGGCTCACATAGCTTTTAGATAGGACTTACTATGCTTATTTAATCTGGTAACCATCCCCTGTTGGAGAGGACTAAACAGCTGGACCAGAGACCTAGGTTTGACCTAACCTGCTATACAGTATGATAAAGACCATCCCAGAATAAAAGCGTTTAGATTGTGCTGGGGAATCCCTTCACTGCTACTTTTTTGCATGCGTGTTGTTTCATTAGCCCGACAGGATATGTTTCAGCTTTTTTCTCATGGAAACATGTGCTTTTCTCCACTGGCATGGATATCAGACTTGACGTTAATTATTTACCATTCATTGTTGCGTTCTACCTATCCAGACTAGTAAAAGTGTAGTCAGAGAGAAAGAGAGGGGGATTGGAGAAGAGGGAATGTTTCTGTGCTGGAGATAGAATCCAGGGTCTTGTATACACTAAGCTACATCCCTCGCCAGCCCCAATTTTTTTAACCTAGAGTTAAGAATCAAGTTACCAGCATACACATATATAGGCAGACAGTTTGGTTTGAAGACCATTGGGGTCTAAGAGTCGTACAGAATGGAGAGAGGTTAAACTCACATTCACACAAACCAATTCAGATTGGTCAGGCGCCGTTTTCCTGCCGACAGTGGCAGTAGACAAGGTAAGTCTGACTAGAAGTCTACTGGTCAGGCTCACTGAAAGTGAGCAGTATGGACAGAAACCCTTTTAATCCCTACCCCCGCTCCCTGCTCCCATTTCTCCCAATGGCTGGTGGAGAGCAGGGACTTCCCAGAGGAGCCTGCCTGTACTGGCCACCCTCGCTGGCAGTTGTTTAAACAGAGTCCAACTATGAGAAATAAAAACTTCAAAGGTGCCTCTTAGCTCAAGAGATACGGTGGAGCAAGTCACCCCGCAGTCATTCAGCAGCACTAGCCTCTTCAGAATCGTCATGGGGGCCCTCGGATAACTCTGTATTGTCAGGCTGGAAAAAAAATCTGGAGCCTGTCACTGATGATTTAATTGCCCTTCTTTGTTCCCCTTAGGCTGTGTTCTGTCCTTGAGATGTGCAGATCAGAACTGCTTATGTAACATTACCAATGAAGATGTCCTGTGGTTCTCTGGAAAAGGAAAATGATTTTGTTTGTCTTTTAATCTCCTTCTTGACAGTGCTCAACATTTTGTTGGCTTTTTTTTTTTTTTTAACCGTAGCAGGCCACTAAGTTGTTCTCTTCAGGGGACTGTCCACAGGGTTTCTTAGAGCTCTTTCCTGAGTCTTAATTGAAAGATCATCATTTACCAGCCTGCAAGTATACTTTGGAATATCTGGCCCTCTCTAACTGCATCACCTTACATGTGCCCCTATTGAATCATCTGCCAATCATAAAACCTCCGGAGATTTTCCTTTCTCCCCCGTCAGCTTGGCATTTGACTGCCTGGGGAAAAAAATCTGAATATTATGTACAGACTTGAGGATTTCCCAGCATCTTCACTCCTGAAGGAAGGCTACTATTTATCTTTCACTCATAAAACTGTCTCTTTCTCCTCTATATCTTCCTTTTTTTATGTACACCAATTCCTTATAAATGATTTTTCAAAAAGTTAATGCCATGGCAATTCATGTTTAATATAGCCTTGGTATTAAACATAATGAGAAGCATTTGAAAAGTAAATATAGCTCCAAGGTTACATATGATTTCCCTTTACAGAATCCACTCTGCCACAGGACTGGCGGCTCTTGAGTACGGCAGGCTAGCATTCATTAAAGAGTCTTCCCGCTTGTTGACTAAAGAACCAGACACTCAGCAGCTTATAGAGCCAAGGACTGCCTGTTGAGCCTCGTGAGGAGTGCAGACAGTGATCACCCGGGGACCAGGCTCCAGGCTTTCATATGAACCTTCGTGATTACTGCCTTTGCCTTTCTTCAGAAGTCTGTTGAGGGCAAGGCACCTTTCACTCCAGGGGTGCCAGGACGACTTCCTATGCCGAGTATGTGCCCCTCCATTGTTGACTTATACCTGGCATTCCTGTAACAGGAAGGAGACTTCTTTCTATACTAAAAACCAAGGCCCTGAATGAGATTTGGGCACAGTCTCCTCCCCAGGCCCACTAGGACCAGGCGTTTCACTGGACGGACGGCAGCCTTGGCAAAGGCTGCAGTGTTGCGCCCTGGCTGTCCGCTGCTCAGATAGCCGAGTACAAGGGGAAAGTAGTACGGGGCAGGCACAACAGTCCTGGACGTCTAAATGGCTTTGCAGTTTTCTAAATCCCAGGAAACATGCCTGTGGGTCCCAGCAATTATCCTCTGAGTGCTTCTACCCGGTGTGCTTTGGGGCCATTGTTACTGCTGCCCCATCTGCCTACCTGAAAAGAAACAGGAAAGAGGAATGACCGCTCCGGCTGCTCTGTCCTTCTCGCCTGGTCTGTTCTGTGAGCCCACTGGTTCTCTGGCTCACCGCTCTCACTACGGAGACAGAAAGACGCTTATTGGCGGCTAACATGGATGATGTAGGAGTCTGAGTTGTCGCTCAATCGCTGGTTTGTTCCTGAGCTGATTTTCTCTGTGGGATTCACTGAAAAGCTTTCCCTTCCTTCTTTCCTCTCTTTTCTGTCCCCTTTCTTTCTTTTCTTTTTTTCTTTCCTCTTTCTCTCATTCCTCTTCCTTCTTCCTTTCTTCATCCCTTCCTCCCTTCCTCCCTTCACTTTCTCTCATAAAAAGATTACCTTTTCCATGCTTCTAACCTTTCATACTAGTCAGGCAGGGACTTAATAGCTTCATCACAACACCAAACTCCCCACATTTAAATTTTCTTCCATAGACTGGATATGGAAATATTACATGAATATTTTCTAATACCATCAAAAGGTTTGGAGTTTTTTGGTTTTTTTTTTTTTTTTTGAAATGACAATTTCATATTAGATATCTTGGGTCATTTGATATTAATGGCAGAGGTCCATGATTTCCACAAGCTTCCTGTAAGCTTTATGGGAGTTAGTAGAGTTGGCATTGTAAGTAAAGCCCTTTATCAACCAACATAAAGGAATAGTACATTACTACTGTCAATGTGTCTCTTCCCTCAAATGGAAGCTTCTGGCTCCACTATAGATAGTGTCTATGAATCAAGAAAATAATAATCCCACCAAAATAACTCCTAATTCAGAAAATCCTTCATACCGTACTCAGAGTTTGGAGGAAAGAAATATTAAGCATTGTCATCTAAAAGTGCACACAGAGCTGGGGGTATGGCTCTGTGGTAGGGCACTTACCAAGCAAGCATACTATATATATACATATACATATACATATACATATATATGCATCCATACATCTATACATACACAAGGAGGTACTGCTCTCCCTATATTTGTCCTGCTTGCTCTCTATGTGAATATGATATAAGATTGTCTTAATAATGATTTGCCTATTGCCTAAAATGCTACATATGTTGATGACTTTGGGAGCAGTCACAGTCAAGAACTGTTCAAGACAAGGACAAAAACAAGCACCTCTTTGCTGTTGGTTCAAGGGAGCTTTTGATAAATAGTAATAGCAAGATGAGCCAAGTGCTTGCCTACTGTGAAATGCCATGTCGTATGATGACATATGCATGAATAAATTCAGAGTCGTGCTAGTATTTCTTAGTTTGTATCCTAACTATCATTTGCACTCCTAACAACCAGCAATTGCTCTTTACTAGATCTCTGCTTGTCTAATAGGAAAGCTATATACAAGATGCTTATAATGTGTGTGAGTACATGTACTGAAGTTGACAGTAAAACATTTGGAAAAAAGTCACAATTTTAGGGCTGTAGGTAAAGATCAGTTGGCAGTGCTTGCCCGCCTGTGTTCATGAAGCCTTGGATTTCATCCCCAGCAATGCATAAAGTAGGCATGGTGGCACATGTCTGTAATCCTGACCCTTGGGAGGTAGGCATGGGAGGATAAGGAATTCAAAATATCTTTCACTACATAGGGAGTTTGAGGCCATCCTGGACTACATGAGACCCTGTCTCAAAGAAAAGAATTGTTTTACTAAGACTATTCAGCTGTGGGGATGGAGAGATGGCTCAGAGGTTAAGGCTGTTCTTCCAGAGGTCCTGAGTTCAATTCCCAGCAACCACATGGTGGCTCACAGCCATCTATAATGAGATCTGATGCCCTCCTCTGGCATGCAGACATGCATCCAGACAGAACACTATATACAAAATAAATAAATAAATCTTTAAAAAAAAAAGAATATTCAACTGCTCAGCTTTGAGATAATAAAGACACTGCATAATATATTATCCAAAGGAGACACTGTTGAGCAAATTCTCCATTGAAGACTTAGGAAAGATTCTGTTAAACTGGAGCTCTTATTCAGTAGCAGTCTATATCCATATATGAAGATTTGCTAAGAAATATCAACCTATCCTGAGAAATATTCTTATTCTAGTGAACTATGGTTTATATGTTATTCATTAAAATAAAAATCTACCCATAGTTGGTCTTTGGACTATTATTCACCTGTGTCCTATGGCATATATTATATAGCTCAAAACTGAAGTAAACTTTTGGTCTCAATCAAAGACCACCAATCTAAAGAAAAATTCACTCACTCAAAGAGTAAATGAATCTTTAAACTCTTAATCTCTTTGAAAGATTTATTTTTATTTCTACTATGCGTATGCATAGTGTGTGGGTATGTGCATATGACTGCGGGTCCTTGGGGAGGCCAGAGGATGTTGAATGCCCTGGAGCTGGAGTTACAGGTAGTTAGGATGTGTTTGACATGGGTGTCATCTTTCCAGGCTACCCCAACTTAATGTTTTTGCCTCTTTCCATTTATAAAAGAACACTAGACTTTTCTATTTTAATTTAAACTTTTTTGCAGTGTTGGGGAATCAAATTATTTTTTTTAAAGTTTATCACCTGCCTTTCAAGAACATTTGTGGTCCTGTTACTGGGTTAGACAGAGTAGCCAACCTAGAGAATACTTGTTCTTTAGACCAACAGCAGGGTCAGTAAAATAATCCTAAGCCTTTATTCCTGAGTGGAATGTTTTGCACATTTATACTCAACGTCACTCACGTCCAACAAAGAATGGGAAACACACACACACACCATTGACTCTTAATACAGTGTCTTTACAGTGTGTCTTTATGGCATAAGAACTGTCCTGTCACTTTAGCCTCACGTCAGAACCGGAAGTCCTTGGTGTTTTAAGTGTACCATTAGTTCCTGTGAGTCTGGGACCAAAATTGACCTCTCCAAGGCCTCTCTGACCTCCCTGCAAAAGAACTGAGCAGCTCCTCACTGTATATTGTTTATGAAACACTAGTTAACATGAGGGAGGAAGGTGGGTGAGGGGAGACGCTACCTGTGCGTACAGGTGCTGTGCTAAACATCTGACATGTATTTCTATTCTGGGTATGTGTGCATGTTTAAATGTGAAAAAACCATTTTATTCATTCATTCTACAAAAATGGATCACCTACTGTCCAACAGACACTACATTAGGCACTGGGACAGGAAATCACTTTGCAGCCTGTAGCTTGGTTTCTAGCAGTGCATGTAACTGGGACAGGAGTAGCTCTAAAAGTATGCATTGTATCACTTGATCTTTGTGACCCTCTACACTCTACTAAAAAAGCACGTATGATTCTTCTCATTTTATAAGGAAGAAAATTAGAGAAAGTATTGACTTCTCCAAGGTCACATACATCCAGGAAGTGATAAAGGCGGCCTTTGAACCTGTGTCTTTCCCTAGCCATTGACTATGTTGTCTCTAAAGTATCTCATGAAGTGTGAAATTTAATTGTTACAAGCATTGAAAAGATACCATCCCTAAGATTGGGATGGAAAACTTTACTGTAGGAGATTGGAGAAAACATTTAAAAAATAAACCATTTAGTTTTATGCAAATGAATCACATGACAACTCCAATACACAGTCTATTGTGTGTATGAATGTACAGCTGAGATTTTTGTCAGAAATGACTCTTCAAGATTTAACTTGTAACTTTATGGACAAAAAACAAGAATAACTGTCTCCAAATTTACATCTTAGATACGGAATTCTTGATGAAAGCCTGAACATGGAGATTCTATGAGTTTTCCTGTCCCTTCATTTTCTGACTTCCTCCTGTAGAAGGTGAATGGTGTCATCTGTCATTTTATAGAGCTCTTCCTAGGGAAGTACATCCTTTGCATGTGCCTTGTTTAGACTAGTATTGTGCAAGATTGTTTACTTCTTTGTGTCGTATGACAAAACCTCTGGCACCTCTTGGTCCTGGCAGGCGGCCATATGCACATAGAGTAGAGATTCTCCATCCACACTCCAAACTACTCCATCAGTAACCAACTGAATAAAATGAGAGAATCGAAAGACATCTCTAAGGGAGATTTAACAAAAGTGTTGCCTTTTGATGTTGGCTTTTAATGTTAATATTTAAAGAAGAGATGTTTTAATGATGATAGGTTTTTCTAGAAATTACCTTTCATTTGGATTTGCATCTGGCACTTGGCCCTCTGTATCACTGAAATTTAGAGACAGGTAGATCCGCAGTGAAAAGAGAGCCCGGCAATTATAATTTACTCCTTTGGGTTTCAGGATGGGGCAACAGCAGTATATCACACAGATATTCACACTTAAATCTTTGAAGCAGCACGAATTTTTTCAATTCTCTTTGGTTTGATGAAAAGGGATGAACTCTCTCGAATTTGTATTTGAGTACAAATAATTGCATAGACTTCCTTGCATCTTCATCTCCATTTTCATTACAATGGGGGAACTGGCAGAAACTCCTCACACAATTATCCTACCTCGCTCGTCCTTTGGGTCACAGCTACACTGCCTGGATAATCACTAGTCACTTTGGTCCAGTGATAAAGGTAACAAAAGCTGCCAATTCATTCTGTAAGCCTTGCATCTGGAACTTGGCCCTCCGTAAGTAAGGTATTTTTATTACATGCTTTTGTTCAATTTGATAAACTTCTATCCTGCCTCTCTGTAGTGTAGCAGATGTAAAATTGCCTATTGTTTCTGGAAAATAGATGAGTCAGACACTAATTAAATTCCCTGATAATGTTAGCCACAGGTGGAAAGGAGGCCAAAGTGGGCCGTTCATTTATTCTTCCTGGTTTGATGTGTCTTTTAAAATATTAAATTCAAAAGGCTTTAAGAGCCTCACAATGCAGGATAATTTGGAGGGAGGGATCCTGTGCTTCATTATCTGGTTGTCCTGAGCCAATGCATGTCTGGAAGACTTGCATGAGGCTGTAGTGAGAACTGGTATTTTCCTTCACCTAGTCCTTAGGGCCTGAAAGGCATGTGGTTAGAGAGGCAATGCAATTTTCACTTCCTTCTCTTCTCATCCAAATTTCACCAAGTAGCCTACCCCAGCCTGTGAAGCACAGAAGTCTTCATAGGTGATTTTTTTTTTCCATTTAAGTCAAGGAGGACAATGTTCTAGAATTCTGTGGGGGGTCACTGTGCTAGGCTGGTGCACATTTTCCCTGTTCTTTTCTTAGTGATGACTGATCCCTGCTCCTGGAGAAAGTGATGCGATTCTTTGGCAACAGTTTAATAGGTTCTGATGCTAGAACATATTCTGAAACTACCCCGAGTCAGGAAGACCTTGTCCTAAATGGAATCTTGATAATCATACCCTTTAACGCGGGCTGCTCTTGAAAAGGATCCCAAACATGACTCTATCTGTGCTCACTGGAATGTTTTAACGTCAAAATTCACACCGCTCCCTCCACCACGTGCCTCCTACTGGCACTGTAATTCTACCTTCCCCTTAGTCTTTAGCTGATGCCCTGCCCCTTCAGACCTGCCTTGGAGAGCTGTTTCGACTGTGCATTAATGGCACGGCTTTGAATGCCTGCACCTAACACTGCCCTATGCCTAGCAGCTACATTGATGCATGAGCTGTCTTAACTGGCTTCTGTTGACTTGGACCCTACTGAGGTTCGGTTAAAGCTAGATTCTACTACCTGCTGAAGAAGCCTGGTGCTGAGTTTGGGTGGATCTCCGTCCGCGTGCACTGTGGCCAGTTATGCTATCGGGAAAGAGCCATATCCACTGGTACTTAAAAGAACAGCTAAGCTAGCGAGTGAACAGGCGTGGGGGTCGGGAGAGTAGCAGAGAGAAGGGGCGGTGTTCGCCTGGAGATGCTGTGGGAGCAGTTCTGTGGGAGCTTGGGGTGAAGGAGTTTGTGTGTACCAGCTCCATGCAGGAGAATCCCGAGGAGGAGGAGAAAGGGGGAGGGACTGGGGGCATCTTAAATGTATGAGGGGTGAAGTAGAAAAATATCTATCCTATTTAAATATAGGCAAGCCTCACTAACTCAACCTAATTAGAGGAAAGCCAGTCTGAATCATGGAATATTTTAAATGCATTTTTATTACTTTCAAGCATTGGACATGCTAGTAATTCAAAATAGACTAACAGCATAGAACAGCACCTCAGGGAAGGGGCTTTAAGAATCATTTGTAATTAGCATATCAATTATTTGTATGTAAGTGGATGTGCACAAAGTGCATAAAAAGTTTATTCTCCTAAGTAGGACAAACATTCCCCAGTGCAATCCTGTTTACACTATTAATTTGCTTAGCCAGCCCTTTTTGTGCCAAGATAGATGTATGTAAGAAATGCTTATTTCCTCAGGGAAGAATGAATCGCTTCCCTGTGTTTAGTCCAGTAACTAAGAAGCTGAGCGCCACTTGATTGGTTTGGGATTTCCAGGATATGGAGTTTTGAATTTGCATACAGACTAGAGAGATTTCATATGGAGAAGATCTGGCAGCCATTGCCAGAGACCCCGTTTCCCCATCTGGATTTCATTGAAGTGATCTGGATTTCATCAAGCAACAGGACACTGATCCTAAATGATCCACCAGACACTCCAACATAGACATGTTTAAAATACATCCTGCCCGAGAAAAATAACTGCCAAAATATGATAAGTTGGAGTTACTCGATGTGCAGTACTTAAAAGTAATAAAAATGCATTTCTTTTTAAGTCCCGCAAAAACCATGCAATATCAAGTTAATGATGAAAATCAATCCCCAAACTTTTTCTTGCACACCTCATTGTGTGACAGCATTGCACAGACTTCCAATCATCTGGGAGAAGATATTATATTGTGATGAGCTGTACCAGGTGCTAACTATATGGCAGGATTTTGGCTTTGAATCTTAGTGAGGCCCTCCTGAGTAAAAAAAAAAGGGGGGAGGGGAGGGGAGGGGCATGTTTATTGTTAACCAGTCATTATTGTCCACATAAGTTTGAAAAGCTGTGCAATTGTATTGAAAACGAGGCTTTATAGGGTAGGCAGAAATATGATTAGGAAATGAGAAGCAGAGCTATCTGCCTATATTTTACCCTCCACGAATTAAACTGTGCTCTGGGTAAATTGTGAATTCTTCAAGGCTTAGCTAGAGAGTAGAAACAAGTGTGGAGCGCAGAAGCATGAGCAGTAAATACACACGGCGATGTTGCAACTACAGTTTGGACCGGCTCCAGCTCTCCCCTTTCCCCCAAGGGCATCACTATCCAGGGGCTGCAAAGGCCAAATAGCTCTTTGGCTTCCAATCTGATTTTTTGCCTAAGAAATCAGAGAAGTTGGTTTCAATTTTAATAATATATTCTTCCACCCTCTATGTAACAGAAAGGCACTTGTGTTTCTGCCCCCTCTTCAAGTGAGTTTTGTGTTTGGTGAAAGGTAATAGATTGGCAGCACTGGAAAATGAATTACTGTATTCCCAGAACAGGTATAACCAGGCAGTGACACTATGAAATTTCTCTCTGCCTTTGGGGACCATTAGAGGACTACTCAGGAAGTCGCTGCTATGGTGTGCTGTGCTGAACTCGACAGTATCCTAGTAGGCTTTAAGAATTAACATAGCACTCGAAGGGCCTGACTTAAGGCCCTTCATTTATTCATTCAGCGGTATGCAGTGCTTACAATGTGCCTGGCGCTGGGAGAAGACATTCACAAATGTTGTATCATTTAATCTCCACAATAACCTGGGAGAGGGAGAATAGTACTCTTGTTTTATAGAGAAGAGAAACAGGGTTCAAAAAGCAAAGGTGTCTGTGCAGCTCACCATGCACACGCTGGATCCAGACTCTGCCAGCTCTGTGCCAGTGTGCTCCCTGAACTGCGTGCTGCGGAGGTTACAAAGGAGGACTGAGGAGGCATGCTCCAACAACACGACACAAAGCCCCATGTCATTTGCACTGTGAGCACCCCTGGTGGTTTCAGAGCAGTGAAATGACCTATCCCAGATCACATAAAGGCTATTAACACAGTGAGCCTTAGGATCCATATCCTTTCAAAAGTCTTCTTCCAGACCTGCCTCTCTGCCCAGCCCACCACCTGCCCAGATAATATATACCCTGCTTGCTGGTGGGTCTGGCCTTTCAGAATGAAAAGAGCCGTAGAGCCACGGGACTTAGTGATGATACCACTGGATTCAAATTGGAATCTGTATACTAATTCTAGCTCTGACGATACACTCCGGGCCACTGGTAGGTCCTTTAATTCTGTATGACTCACTTTCCCTTGTGTGAATGAGAGTGGTTTACTTCCAAGAGGTACAGCAAGAGATAAGTAATAACACACTAAAAATAGTGCACAGCCCTTTCTGTTGCCAAGGTGAAATATATTTAATGAGTAGAATTACTTAGTACAAGGCCAGCTAGAAAGAGATGCCAGTTAGAATCTATCTGTTTTTATGTAATGGTTCGGCAATGAGAGAAAAGATATGCCTTTCAAGTACTACAAAACCACAGCATGAAAATGAAAAGAACAAAAGTTATGTGAGGTTGTTGGTGGGTGGGTGGGCGGGCGGGCTTAGGGAGTTTAAGGTTTGGTTTTTATTTTATAGGGATGGGTGTTTTAGATGTCTGAGGAACCAGTACAGCTTGTCTGACGCTAAAAGCAGAGAGAGAAAAATCATAGGAAATGAAATGCCTTCTGGATGTGTCCAAGAGGCAGCCATGGCCCCCAATGAAATGACACGTCATCATGGCTGCAGGGAGCCTCGCTGTCACCCCTTCCTCCCACAGCTCTGTGTAATAGATCTGCAATCACTGAGGCATTCGCCATATACCGAGTCCCCTCAAGACAGCTTGAGTCTTTGCAGAATGAGTCAGCAGTGCCTGAGCTGAGACAGGACTGGAAGAATGGAGAAAACACACACACACACACACACACACACACACACACACACACACACACACACACACACAAGAAAAGTGGACTGGCCTGCTATTTGGGACTGATGAGTGATTCTTTGGGTCCTTCACACAGCCCTCTTCTGGATCCCATTAAATGCAGTGAGTTTAGTATTTATATCTTAGAGAGGCGCTTGGCTCCTGGCAAGAACTTCTCTCAGGCTGACTGGGGAAGCTCAAAAAGCATTAGTAATACTCTCCCTCTGTGGCCCACTAAGAGGTTTGTCAACTTTTAAGTCCCCCCCCCTTTTTTTCAATTCTAGTGAGGGACCCTCTAGAGCAGTGGATCTCAACCTTCCTAATGCTGCGACCCTTTAATCCAGTTCTTCATGTTGTGGTGACCGGCGACCACAAAATTATTTCCATTGCTACTCCATAACTGCAATTTTGCTAGCTATGAATCGTAAATACCTGATATGCAGGATATCTGATATGCGACCCCTGTGGAAAGGTCCTTTGAGAACCGCTGCTCTAGAAGATGTGGATAGGACTTGTTAGAAAATGTGAGAGATGCTTGCCTGACTGAGCTGAGATATACACTAGAAAGTCAGGAGATGGGGCCTGCTGGCAGCCTGTCTCTATCACAGGCCTGGCTAGGCAGACAAGTGAGGGTTACCATGCATGTCCTGCCACCAGCCATGATCCTGACTGTACAGTCAGTCTGGCATCCCACTGCCTGGAGGCGAGACTTTTAGATTCATAATTCCTTAACCAACCAATAATAAATACATGCTCTCCACTCCCCCCACACTAGCACTGCTCCTCATTCCATTTCCCCCACCCCGTGCTGGAAATGAAAATGCCACCAGTGAATGATGTCAAGGGTGCAGAGCAGAAGCTGTGGGTGAATGTCTCGACGCTTTGGGGGCTTTTCTTTTACCTCAAAGTATCATGCCTGTCATCAACCCTAGCTTTTTTCCTGCTCAGGCTCCAACACCCTCCCCCAGGTTAAGGCTGCTGAAGTTTCTGTGCCTGCTTCTCCTCATTTGCATAGCCCCCTCTGAAAACCAGACTGAAAACTGGGGGATCAGGTTTCCCATCAAGAAAACTGCATTTCAAATGAATGTCTTGTGTGTTTATAAGGAAGTTACTAATGTAGTGTAATGAGATGCCTGTCTTCCCCCTCCTTTCTGAGGAAGAGATTTTATACTTTCATAAAAACCTAAAATTAATGATTTACAGTGTAGGAAGGTAGCACTGTTTCAGCCGTTAGGAAAAGTCTCCCAAAAGCGGTCTAGGGTGGCATTTCATTCACTTCTTCACTTAATGACTATTTATTGAATGCCTACTATGTCTACAGTATTGATTCTTCGTTCAAGGAAGTTAGGGGAAATTTTAAAATGTTAGATAGAGATTGATTTTCATATTCACACACATTTGAATAAAATAAAACATGGGAAGTTGCAAGAACCATAAAATTTAGGATGCTGTGGGCATTCAGAGGAAATAAATACTTCAGAAAAGGGCTTAATTAAGGAGGTAACATTTGATCTGGGTTCTAAAGGGTACCTAATTACTCTGTCTTTACAAAGTGTGCAAATGTGTATGCATATTTATAAAATCTGGGTCAAGTTTGAATATACACAAATTGTCGGGAAGGATGTTCTGTAGAGAGGGAGCAGTAAGATCAGAGTTGGTGCGTGGAGAAGAGCAGTGGTTTAGTTTGGCCAGACTGTAAAGTGAACAAGAGGCAGAAGTTACAAAGACTGGAAAAGAGGGTGGGAACCGCAACATGGAGGAGCTGAAATTCCTAGCTCGCACAGTTCAGTGCCATATTCTGTAAGCGTTAGGCAAAGCAGCGACGGTATTAAAGTGAGGAAATAATAAAACCAGAGTCGACTTGAGAAAAGTAGTACTCGAAAATGATATTCTGTCGTGGCACTGCTGTTACGTGAACAAGGTGGGTGACAAACTGGTACTTGACCTGCTACACTGTGTCGTTCAGGAAGTCATGAAGCAGGTAGAGTGTAATAATTTAGGGGCTGCACTCTGGTGCCAGGCTGGAGCTCTGCCACTTAAGAGAGGTATGATACTGTCTGGACTTCTGAACTGGACGGTGCTGCAGTTTCCCCATCTAGAAAACATGTGCCTTAGAATTGTTATGAGGGTTAAATGTGCTAATATGTATCATGTGCTTAGCGCAGTATTCTGCTCTGGGTAAAGTCTTTAAAAAATGTTAGCTGCTAGTGTTTTCTCCATTCATGCAGGAGATGGAATTTGGGATATTCTTGAAAGAAGGACTATGACTATAATGTAGGCACGGGAGAAGGTGACTTTTAGCCACACTGCAGCATGTGACAAAAGACCTACTTGCATGAAGATGCAAAGTGAGTGAGGTAACCAGTTTGCCTGGGGGATGACATTTCATAGGTCAAGAGGTTATTGAGTAATAGGATTTGAAAAGTAAGCCAGAGGTAGAGCAGGAGGGACTCTGAATCATAACCTAAAATGGAGAGAAGGATTTGGGGAGAGGGCCATGACTTGGTCAAAGGTTTCCCTAAGGAAATTAACTTATTGGTAGTTTATGTGAAGGACTGGACAGGAAAGAGACCTGAGGCAGGGCCAGTTTTTAGGAAGCTATTGGTGGATCCACTGTGGGTCGGAAGACTAGATTCAAAGTGTGCAATGGGAGTGAGAGAGATGTAACTGATGAATTTAACCTCCACATTCACAGATCGCCGAGTGGGACAACAGGGTAGCAACATGTAAAACAGTGAAGTTATATCTTTACACCACACAAACAGCTGCCTTAGATATAAAACTGCTAGAATAGAACATAGATTATGACCTTGGATTAAGGGCTATCTTCTTAGATATGACACCAAAACCACAAGCAACAACAGCAAAAATGGGTAAAACAGACTGTCAAAAGTTAAAACTTTTCTTGGTTGCGATTCTAATATAATTACAACAATGCTCCCTTCCCTTTTTCCCACCAACCCCTCAGTACATCTCCCCTTGCTCTCTTTCACATTCCTGGCCGCTTTTTTTCACTAATTGGTAGTACATGAATGTATGTCCAAGTGTATACATATATATTCCTAAATATAGCCTGTTCAGTCTGTATAATTTACTTGTTCGTGTGTTTTCAGGTCAAATCTGTACTTCAAGTGATCCTATCAGTAAAGTGCAAAGAAGAAGAGTGAATACTTGTGAGCCATGGGTCTGATAATGGGGGACTGGTAGATATTAGGAATCATTACAACTATTTTTGGTAAAAAAAAAAAAAATCAACCCAGTTTAAAAATGGGCAAAGGACTAGACTAGACACTGCTTTAAAGATAAACACATAAATAGATACTCAACTTCGTTAGTCATCCAGGAATTCATTACAGATGGAGGCCACAGTGAAAGAGAGGGCTGTAGCTCCGTGGCAGAGCTCAGGCAGGAGGCCTGAGGCCTCTGGGGTTGATAAAATGAGACAGTGTATCTTACCCATTAAGGTTGTATTTATGTATTTAATGATATATATATATATATATGTATATACATATATGCGTGTAACAACAATTAATGAAAAAAGAAGCCATGAATTTGACAGAGAGCAAAGAGGGTTTGGAGGCAGAAAAGGGAAGAGGGAAATGATGTAATCACATAATCTCAATAAATAATAAAAAGTTAAAAGAAAAGTAAGTTTTGAAGAGAATCTTATAGTAAATAAATTAAAACAAAGCATAAGAACAATGTACATGAAATGCAAATAAAGTATTCTTAAGTATTTATTTCTTTAAAAATTTTGTTTGTTCTTGAAAAGAAAAAAAATAGCCATTTTAATTTAAAATAAACCAAGACAGAAAATAAGTGTTGACAAGACTGTAAAGATATTTGAACGCTCAAACACTGTTGGTGGAAATGTAAAATGATGCAGCCACTATGGAAAAACGTCTGGCATTTCTCAAATGCTTAGACTTAGAGTTATCACATGACCCGGTAGATAAACACACACACACACACACACACACACACCCGCCCAGGAGAATTAAAAATGTGTCCACAAAAAAAAAAAAGTATGCATGAATGCCAACAGTAGCATTATTCATATTAACCAAAGAGTAGAAATTATCCCCATATCTATTAATTTATGAATAGAGAAGCACACAAGGAAATATTTGTAGATAAAAAGGAATGAAGAGCCAGGTGTGATGTTACATGCCTGTAATCTCAGCACTTGGGAGGTAGAGGCAGGATCAGTAGGTGTTCAAGGCCATCCTTGGCTACATAGTGACTTTTAGTCCAGCCTGAACTACATAAGACCCTATGTCAATAATCCCCACCAAAGAGACTAACATACTAGTTCATGTGATAACACAGATGAACCTTGAAAACACTATGCTAAATGAAAGAATCTAGACACAAAAGACCACATATTTTATGATTCTACTTATATAAGGACAAAATTAGATAAATTTATAAAAATAGAAAGTAGATCAATGCTTTCCCGGGTTTGTGGTTTGCAGCAGGGTAGAATGAGTAGTGACTGTGGTCATGAGGTTTCATCGGGGCATGATGAAAAAGTCCTAAAGTGCTTTGTAGTTATGGCTATGCAATTCTGTGGTTACATTAAAAAACAAAACAAAAATTGTACACTTTAAATGGAGGAATTGTATGATATGAAAATATCAATTGTTTTAAATATACTTTGTGTGTGTGCATGTTATATGTATACAGGTGTGTGTGTGTGTGTGTGTGTGTGTGTGTGTGTGTGTGTGTGTTTGTGTCTATACACTAGAGGTCAACCTCTGGTGTCTCATGAGCCCTTGTGTTTTTGAGACAGGTTCTCAGTGAACCTGTAGATTGCAAATAAGGCAAGGCTTGCTGGCCAGCAAGCTCCAGGGATCCGCCCGCTTCTGCCACCCCAGTACAGGCCACCACCCCTGGCTTTTTCATGACTTCTGGGGATCATCCTCACTGACTAAACTGTTTCCTTAGCCCCTATTTTTTTTTTTTTGAGCTGAGGATCGAACCCAGGGCCTTGCGCTTGCTAGGCAAGCGCTCTACCACTGAGCTAACTCCCCAACCCCCTTAGGCCCTGTTTAAGTATACTTTCCAAATACCTGTTACTGTAGCAGTACACACTGTTGAGCAACTGGAGAATCTTTGAGTAGAACCAGCTGCCCGATGCTTCTAAGAAGTTTCAAAGGCCGGCGGAGAAAAGGCTTTTGGATAGGTGACTCAGTCAGCTGTGTCCCTGAGAAGTATAGGGGGCCCTGATATTGCTAAAACTTTGGCAATGCCGATAAGGAGGAAGAGATACAGGCTATTTGTTAACCAAAGAAAGTGAATCCTTTGAGGTGCAGCCATAGAACATGACAGAAAGGCCTTTGAATCAACAGGAAAGAGAATCTAGAACCCAGAGAAGACAGCCTCGTAGAGAAGGAATCTAATGGAAGACATTTTCAGGCAGAAACAAGAAGTATGGGAATGTACTCACTACACAGAGCCTCAACCAGTTACCTCAAGTATGAGGCAGAAAAGAGTTGAGTTTGAAAGATTCACCTCAAACTTTTTATCAGCAGTGAGTTACCCATGTGGAGGAAGTAGAGTTGAGGGGGGCTTTTTGTGTTTGCTATTTGCGGAGTGGGTGGTTTTGCTTTGAGACAGGGCCTTCCTATATGGCTCTGACTGATCCGGTGCTCCTCCTGCCTCTGCACCCCCCACCCCCCACCCCCGTGCTAGGATTACAAGTGTGCACTACCACACCCAACTTGTGTTGGATTTTTTTTCATATATCAAGAATGTCCTTTCATCCTATTTTGTTTTCCTTTTGAGACAGGCTCTTACCATGTAGTCCAGGCTACCCTCACATTCACTGTCCTGCTGTTGAGTTTTATTAAGACAGATGAAAGAAATGCAATTGTTTATCAACTGGAAATAAAATAAAGGATTGCCACGTTACGGTAACTTAGTGGTCTTTAGTAATCAATAAATGTTTATGAAATTTGATGATCTGGAGTTGCAAACATAAGCTGTAGTGAAAACAATTCTTTTGAATTTTCAGCTTACTATAATAGAAGAGGACAATCAATGTGAATACTGTGGTTGATTCAAAGGCCTTATGTTGGCAAGGCAAAAAATGGCCATTTGTGAGGGAGTTAAAGATTCTTGTCAGAGTTTCTGAAATCATTAACTATGTCCTCTGGAAGAAAACAGGTGGACTGGTGGCTTGAAAACAGGAAATGATCAGGCACAAATAAAGAGCAAGCATAAGCCAGGCGGTGGTGGCGCACACCTTTAATCCCAGCACTCGGGAGACAAAGGTAGGCGGATCTCTGTGAGTTTAAGGCCAGCCTGGTCCACAGAACGAGATCCAGGGCAGCCAGAGCTACACAGAGAAACCCTGTCTTTAAAAACACACTGGGTGGGGTGGGGGGAGGCGCAAATACAATAAGGACATGGGAAGTCAGAAAACTGCAGTGGAGAAAGTACATCAGAGTTCAGGGTCTTAGATATAAAATGGTTCCAAAGATTTCCTTTTCAAACCTCCAAAAGTGGCCATGCTTAGGAATAACTGAAGTGGCGTGCAGAGAGACACTGCTGTTGTTGAAACCAAAAAGAAAGATAATGTCAGAGAATTAGGACAGTCCTTGGAGAAAAGTCAGGTGCTTTTGGGTTGGTTGGTTTTTTCAATTCTGTAAACCTATTGCCAACCTTGTACCTGCCGGGCCTATAGTAGGCATTCAATTAGCATTCATTTGATGGACAGATGGACGGATGAATGGACGGACAGACGGATAGATGGACAAACATTTTAGCACTTAACAGTGTTTTGTACTTCCCTGTCTTCTACCCTCTACCAAACCATCAACACCATCAGGTCTTTTGCCTCTGGCTTCTTTTATCCCCCTTTGTTTTGTTGAGACAGGGTCTCACATTGTAGTTGCAGCTAACCTGCTAATTCACTAGTAGCCCAGGCTGGCCTAAAATATTGGACAGTCTTTTTGCTTCAAGCCCCTGTGTACTAGGATTATAAGTATATGTTATCATCACTAGTATAGGAAATGATAGGTACTTGACTCTGGGTTTAAGTCAATGAACAAATACTGAACCATAGAGAATAATGACAAGTAAAGATAAAAGTTAAAAAAAAAAAATTGAACCAGAAGCTAAAATCCTCAATGGAGGTAGAAGACTATTTCATAGGTCTATAGACAAGAATTTTAATAGTATTTGTTTAATATAAGCAAATGATGTTGACTTCAAAGTGGAGAGATGAAGCCAGGCCTAGTGGCACAGGCCTATAATTTCAACACCCAGGAAGCTAAAGCAGGAGGTTCCCATGAGTTCTAGACCAGCCTGGGCTACATAGCGAGACCATATCTCCAAAAACCAAAACAAACAAATTTTATTTATCTCCCACATCAAAAACAAGCAGTGAGAGGAGGGGTGTGAAATGAGAATGGTAATTTCTCCACATACCACCCATTCATAGCCCCCCACTCCTGACAATCTGCCTACCCCTCTCGTCTTTCCAGACTTCCCCTGCCTTGCCTCATTCTCATATTGTCCTCATGCCTAGAGAGCTTCAATGTCCCTGTGCCGTTCCCTCTGCTACTCGGCTTTGTGATTTTGTCCTTACACACAATATCAAAAATCAGAGCTCTGAAGTATTTTTAGCAAGATCAGTACTTCCAGATCTCCAGGGGCTCCCGTTTGACTGTCAAATCAAATGGAAACCTGAGTAGTTTTCCATGTCCACCATCCAGCTTTCTGTGAACTGAGGTGTATTCAGTGTACAAAATGCCTTACCTTTTTCCAAGCTTCTGATTACTGTTTTCTCTACCCATCCAGAGCCCGTTTCATGAGAACTCCCTGAAGACTCATTTTCCCTACAGCTCTAAGGAAGACAACTGTTCCAGAAACACCTCCCTTCCCTCCCTTCCTCTCTCCTAATTACCAGTCATGAACATTATAGGTATCTTCTTTTCTTGGGTATCGCTCCATGTTCCTCTATTAATTCTGCCATGGAAGTTCCTCTCAAGTCCCTGTCTTTCTTGTGTCAGTGGCCTGTAGATGGTTGTAAAATCAGCCTTCAGTGTATTCTACACTAGAGTTCACTCATCTCGAAGGTGAAATTTTAATTGTGTCCCCAACACACACAGCATACACATTGCACATGTGCACACACACACATAATGTTTGAGACATTTCACACACTTTACATACAAAGTCAGGCCCATTTACCTCTGTCTTTATTTCTTGCCTGCATGTCACATGGGCTCTCTTCACTGAACGTCCTTTCCTCTTAGTACCCTCCATAACCTTCCCCATAGCCGGCTCCCCTAACTTTAGTCCACAAGCCTTCAACTTTCTCTCTCTCTCTGCTGTGCTTTATGTTTTATCTTAACATTTCTGGGGATCAAATTCAAGTCTTATACCTGCTACCTTCTATGCTTTAAAAAGGCTTTTAAATTTTTTAATTAAATTATTTAATTTATTTGGGGGGGGGCACACATGTGCCGTAGCTGCTTGTAGAAGTCAGGGACAACTTTCAGGAGTCGGTTCTCTGCCTTCCACCATGTGGTCCTGGGGATGGAACTCAGGTCATCAGGCTTGGCTGCAAAGGTCTTTACCCGCTGGGCTACCTCACGGGCTTTCACAAAACTTGCATTTCAAAATAATCCCACATTCACAGCAGATCACAAAGGGAAGGCCTGTGAACTTTCCTCTAGCTTTACCTAGTGTGCCAATTTGCACAATTACAGTATACATCATCAAAATGAAGAGATTATTTTGGTATAGTTTATTGACTTTATTCACATTCCACCGATTATGCATACATTCATGTATGTATGTATGTATCTATGAAATTTTATCATATCTGAAGCCTCACATGACAACTATAATCAAAATATAGAACTATACCATCACACGGCTGTGTCGCGCTACCCTGTCCTATCATAACCATCTATCACTCCTGGCAATGACTAATCTCTTCCCTCTGTAGTTATGATTTTATAATGTTATATGAATGGAATCACACAGTATATATATTTTTAAGATTGGCCTTATGTACTCTGCATACTTTCCTTGTAATCCTCCCAAATTCTTTGCATATAATAACAGTTTGTTTCTTCATATTGATGAATAGTATTCCACTGCTGTGGATGCTGGCTTGTTTAATCATTTACCCATCAAAGTACGTTTGGATTTTTTTTTCCGTTGAAGCTATTTTGTGTAAAGATGCTACACGCATTCATGTACAAGTTCCTACATGAAAATAAGCCTTAACTTTCTGGAATAAATTGCCCAAGAGTGCAATTGCTAGCTCATATGGCAAGTCTATTTTTAGTTTTGACAGGAACTGCTAAATTATTTTCCAGAGTGGCTCTACCATTTTACATTCCCACTAACAAGATATGTGTGATCTAGTCTCCACATCTTCACTAGGAATTAGTACACTGGTTCCTCCTCGCCATCTTCAGAGTTGGCTGCTGTATGTTGCTTCTCGTCTTTCAGGACCTAGAGAGCCTTTATAGCCTCTGTAGACCCTTTTCTAACCCCACCTGGAGAAGCTCTCTCTCTCTTCTGCCATCTCGGATACTTCATTGATCATTGCATTTTAATTATTTATTGTCAGAGTCTGTGTATTCCCCTCTATTCTGAGCTACATGATGATACAGACCATGCCAGATTCCTTTTGATTCCTGGAGCATCTGGTCCAGTTCCATTCTGAGCACATAGTAGGTGCTCAGTAAGTGTGTGCTAAGTGAACGAAAGAATGAGTGGAAAGAATGGTACACCCCCACCTTGCTAGAAACCTTTTTAAAATAGACATCACGCTTTCCTCTGTGTCTCCCAGCAGCAGTTAATAGGGTGCTCTGTTTGTGTAGATGCTCAATAAATGTCGCCTAAACTGTTCAGGTGGCTTATCTTCCCTCTGCACCCATGAGATAAGCACATGAAAGAGAGAATAGACCTAAGAATCCTTGCATTAAGGATCATATGTCATAAATTTTGTAATATTCTTATAATCTTTACAATCACTCAGCATTCATCTGTGTGATGAGAAATCAAAACAGAATAGTCCTTTAAGTCAAAGAATGCCTCTGTGACCATCCTTTCATTCCTGGTTACATATGAATTGGGGAGGGCAGTGTTTTATGTTCCTGAATTCCTTTTGCCATCTCAGAAGGATCTGGGATTTTTCTGTTTTTCTGCACTGGTGTAATTTGACATGTTGATTATGAAAGGGTCATTAACGTCAACATTTTTGATCACTTTTTGACTCTGTATTTTCTCAACTCTGAAGTCTGTTAATTTGCACTTGTTTACATGTCTCTGTAAGAGTCACTCTGGCCCTTGAGGACTGGGATATGTTTTGTCTGGAAAGTAGATTGTAAGCCCCTTGAGAGCAAGGACCTTATAATTCCTAGGAATGCATTCTGGACATTGTCAGTGTTCAATTAATGATAATATTGGAAGCCTGACTAAGGTTACCTGTCACATTGACATTTCCCTTTTCATCTGTAAGGCTTCATGCCCTCTGCAAATAGCAGTTAGGCTGATTTGATAGCATTGATTCTACTGAAAATTACCCTATTTACCCACTGCAACTTGTTCTTTGGGGTACTTTCAAATTGTAATTTTTGATCAGTTGATACTGTTCTCCTTCTAATACCGTGGTTGCATATGCACCAGGGAGGACTGTATTTCAGAATGCTCAAGTCCTTTGCATAATGAAAAGTAAGCTGATACCATCTAGGCTTTCAAGGCTTGTGCTTCTTGCCCCCACTGATAATTAGGTGATAAACTCCAAGTGTGATTGCTATCTAAGATTATCAGAAGAAAGTCTTCATAACTATTCGATGTATGTGTTTTATTTCTCTAGGTTCTAAAATGGAATAGATGTGTATACTATGCCCCATGGCTATGAAAGTTAAATAGATATCAATTGTTCATCGAAGTCTAGGTTCTGAAATTAAAAGGGCAGATTTGTTCATTGGTGATGGCGGAAATAGGGGAATTGTTATTTTAAGTCAGGTTTATTAAAGTATACTACACATACAGCCAGGTTCGCCCTTTAAGATGGACAGTTTGATGTGATGGACGGGTTACATTTCAATTACTCGATAATTCAACTGTCCCTCCAACACACTTTACTACCCCTACAAAGCCCTAACTGAAACTGCCCTTTTTCTGATCATTTGTGTCCTTCTTCTTCCCAGTGTGCTGAAGGAAGTGTACCGGGCCTTCAATCCTAAAGCAGTGGTTTTACAGCTGGGAGCAGACACCATTGCTGGGGACCCAATGTGTTCCTTTAACATGACACCAGTGGGCATCGGCAAGTGTCTGAAGTATGTCCTTCAGTGGCAATTGGCAACTCTGATTTTAGGAGGAGGTGAGTTCAAGGGGAAACCACCAAGAGAACTTGTCAGCCCTCCTCCACATTTTCTTGGCATAGAAGATATGTTGATTTTCTTGGATTGGGAAGTACTAACCTGCCTATGTCCCAGAAGCCTAACTATGAAATAGATTACCTCCACAGTTCAGCATAGACTCTGGCCCATCCCTAGTCAGCTTGACATGTGCTTTGATGCCCAGGCACTCTGAAGTTTGTTTGAATTCTTAAAAAAAAAAAAAAAGGTTAAAAGTAGAACATTTGCCTAACATACACAGACTCTGTGCTCAAACCTGAGCACTGAATAAAAAAGAAGCTGGGCAGTGATGGTGCATGCCTTTAATCCCAGCATCTGGGAAGCAGAGGCAGGTGGATCTCTGTGAGTTTGTGGCCAGCCTGGGCTACACAGTGAGTGCCAGGATAGCCAGGGCTATACAGAGAAATCCTGTCTTGAGTAAACAAAACAAAAACAAACAAACAAAAAAAATCAACAACCAAAAAACAAGAAGAAATTAGATTATAATCGAGGATGTCAGCCCCCAAAGACTGTGGGTCCTTCTGTCACAGTAGTCATTAAGTCATCATGTTTTCAAACATACCAATGAAATTCTATCTCTACTCACAATGAATAGTAAATACATGAATTAACTGAATACCTACGATGGATTCAAGAATTACTCCTTTCCCCTAAAGCATGATTTGTTCTAATGAAGCAAACTTGAGAGACCCATAGTCTCTTGAGCATTCATCCTGCTTCCCTCTTACTGCTATTTGCATTATTAAACTAACAGAATGCTAGGTCTGTTTGACAGAAGCATTTATGTGTTTAGAACGTTGCCCAACCTCAGTCCCTTTATAGGTACCTTAGGATGGATCTTCTGTCTCTTCACCAGCCACAATATGTATTTCATTGGATCAATAAATTAGTATATTAAAATATGGTCAAGTGGATTGAGATTAAAATGCACATAGATGCCATTAGGCATGGTGGCACATGTCTGTAATCCCAGTACTTGGGAAATAGAATCAAGAGGATTGGGAGTTAAGGGCTATCATGGGCTACACAAGACCTTGTCTCAAAAATGTATAAAAAAGTGCATATATGTAGGCTAGAGATTGCTCAGTGGTTATGGACACTTGCTACTCTTGGCAAAGGGCCAAGGTTCAGTTCCCAGCCCCATATGGCAGCTCAACTCTTTGTATCTCCAGTTATAGGGGATCTAATACCTCTTCTGGTCTCTGTGGGTACCCAGCATGTACATGGTATACATACATACATGGAGGCAAAATACTCACACAGATACATTTTTTGTAAAGAAATTAATTGCATATATGATGAACAAGCTAATAGTTTTCATCAGCCTCTTGTAAAATTCAAGTCCAGGTAAATTCTGGGAAGGTCTCATGGAGGCAAGTAAGCACGCAGCACAACCTAGTCCTTTGACATCTTCAAACCCCAGAGAGATCAAAATTAAAACTGATTGCAAGAGACACTCTCTTATGAGAAGCTGGCAAGAAATTTATTAACTTCATCTCCAGAAAAAGATAAAATTGATAAGCATTGCATGGCATATTACTTTCCTTAACAACACTAAGGATGGCGATTATGATACAGGTCCAGCTGGGGGAAAAAGACCTTTCTACAACAGACATCTGTTAGAATTTAACTTTTGTCTGAGGCTACAGCCTTCTTTTGAAGAGTCTATTAGCATTAGCTCAAGTCCTTTTGCTTTTTTAACCTAAAGCTTGGCTCTTGAATATGTAAGTATAACTCTTCTTACGCAACATGTGCATTCCTGAAAATGCCTGTGCATAAGTGAAATTTTTGCAAATGGAGTAATATTATGTGTATACTAGAGACAGCATACTCCTTAAATAAAACCTATAGTGATTCTTTTTTAAATCAATAACTATGCCAAATAAGTCTGTCTTACAGACTAATTTTCCATGCCAGGAATGTTTCAAGTAATATCCAATCTGTATAGCTGAGATTCTCTGCTCTTATTAACACATAGACAATTTGTAGAGATGGCTGTGTTCTCAAGCTTCATCAGAACGGTCCCACTGAGGCCTGAAACACACACTCCAGAAACCCTAGCCTCCCTGGCCTTTCAAATAGTAGGAAGCTCAAGACAAGGGTAACAGCAGGTCCCAGTTTCTATACGTTAGCCCAGCATAACAGTGAATAGTGTCCTCTATTGCTCTTCAAAGCATATCCTTTTGGATGATAATGTATATGGTCACCCTACCTAAAATAGAGCTGCTTTTATATCCTTTGGTCTGCTCCGAGGTTAGGAAATCATTCCATTTTACGCTTATACTCTTGGAATTTAGCTAAAGGCCAATGTTCTAATGCTTGCATGGCAAACACATCCATTCAGCACAAAAATATGCTGATTATTAACCAGTGTAATATGGCTTCTGGGTGACTGTGACAGGACCTGACGCGATGGGTCAGGGTGTCAATCATCAGTCCCTTCCTCGTCTCACTGTCTTTGATCTCCGCCAGCAGGCCTGTGGTTTGTGGTGATATTAAAAGAAGGAAGTCTGTTTCTGTCAGCACTTTCCTTTTCTTTTTCCTGGATGCCTTCAGGACTAGATCTGCCAATAGCTTTAAAATACAAATCACAGCCAGCAGTCACTTTATAGAATTGTTGCAAAATTCATCTGAGAAACCATCACATTGGGTAGGTCACCTCCAGACATCTGAGTTCCAGGGTTCTCAGTCTCACTAATGTCTCTTGGTGGAACTGAGATGCTTGGCTTCCTCGGATGCATATTTGCTAGGAGATGAGAGCCTCTTTAATCTGTGTTGCCCCTGAAATTACAAGTTCTCCTCTGTGCATGATCTGACTGCTCCCATAAAGTCTACCTACTAGGTGGTTTACAAATATCATTAAGGGATGTTTAAGTAAGATTCTGCAAATTGGAGTTGTCTTTTTAGACCTTTTATTAAAACAGTCTTCTCTCCTTCCTCACCCCCTTCCCTCTCCTGTTCTGTGACTATTCTTTCCTAACTTCACAATTCTTGATGGAGACAGGAGGCTATAACCTTGCCAACACGGCTCGTTGCTGGACATACTTGACCGGGGTCATCCTAGGGAAAACACTATCCTCTGAGATCCCAGATCATGAGGTAAGTAAGGCTCTGACAAGTCCTCTCTTCTTTAAGGGGAAGAGCTGAGTCATTCTACCTAATCAAAATCACGTCCTCACCACTCAATACCGTTTTGTTGAGAGACACTTCAATAACAATAACACACTGTTTTGGCAGAATAGTGGACTCTTGTTCCAAAATAGCCAAGACCTTCTGCCTTTTTTTTAACAAAAGCTCTCAAAGGCCAACCAACTTTAATTTCTCAATTAATTACAGAGACTGTGGGAAGGGGTCACCTGTTCACACAAAGAACTCTTTGGAGTATGTGCATACTTTCAGCCCCCAGCCTCAAAAGGGAAGGGGCTCATTTTGAAATATACAAGCTAGGTTTTGGTCTGTTTTTAGGGATGCCATAGGTGTGATATGACACATATGTGACACATTTGGCGGTCATCCTCTCTCTCAATTGTCTTTGACCAGTGTAAAGTTCAGGAACCATAATCACTAAGAAAGGCAGGTCTGGTGGGTTTCCAGCAATTAGAGGAACAGAGATTGGGGCTGGACCATCCAAACTGTGAAACGTGTCATCTGAACCGTTGCCATTTTCTCTAGTCATATGAGATGGCCTTTACAAAGCCGAGACGTCTGTTTTAGTTTTCCCAAAACAAGTAATAAAAGCTGTCTGGGACCTGTGAGTGTGCTGATAATCACTAATTCGAAGGTGTACCCCATCTATTCCCACCTACTTCCAGCCCTGGCAGGGAACACATTATCACCAATGAGGGTAGAGCCACAAACCTCAGACTGTGTAACTGAAAATAACAAAGCAGTCTGTGAAACCCTCCTTCTCCAGCTATTTCCCAAAGATGAGGGATGGTGCTTTGCTTGTAATGTTATGATGTCTGCCAAATGTATGCTGTATACTTGAGAGCATTATGCTTTATGAAGTCTCTATTATTTTTTTTAAATTAGAAGTAACTTAAACTAATTTGCTCCCAATTTTCTTTCTAAACATAGGTGAGGTATATAATATGTAACTCAGAGAAACCACTCAATATGTCTAGAATACAAATAGAAGGCACGCTGTAATTTGAGACAATTTGCCAGTGTCAGGGTTAATGGAAGTCTCTTTTCTTGACTTGACTTGACTTACCTTTATTCAGTATTTGGAAGCTTAATGAAATAGAGAGGTAAGTGCTGTGAACAAATGTAATTGCTGTTATTGCTGTGGGACTGTCTCGGATTGCATTGTAACTTAGAGCACCGGGACTCTAAAAACTGATCAAGTTATGTCAGAAAGCAGCCATAAGCTGTAGAAGTCTGAATTGAGAGTGAGTGTTGTGTTCCTCAGAAACAAAAGCAAATCGAATGATTCATCTGTATTAAGAGAGTGATAAAATTTTAATAAACACGAATATTGCCTCTGGTACCTGGAGAAGCTATGCATGTGAACAGATGTAGGTTTAGCCTTATAGATTGAGATGTTCTGCCTTTATATGGATTCATTCTGCAAGATTCAATGAGATGTAATGCATGTCAAGTGCCTGAGACACAGTTCGTGGCACCTAACAGACATCTCAGAAATGCAAGTTCTTACTTCCCTTTTGCGTGTTCCACACTTCTTATACCCAGATGTTTATGGCTCTGTCATTCATAAACTTGTCCAAACCCTTTGTGAATCCCTTCTGTCATATTTTTCTGTATAAGAGATATGAGTCATCCAAGAAGGAACAAAGAAGAAAATTGAAATGACAGTATTCTGGTACAATGAGATATCATTTTAATGAAAATTGCCAAAAATAGACCACACAGTATGAAGGCATATATAAGTTTTGTGTCACAATACACAATTGCGCACAGATATCCTTGTGGTCTTCTGCAATCGAATCAACAAATGGTAGATAAATAATATTTTCTGTGTATCCAATATGCGCTAGGAAGTGTACTACTCTCGGTGTCTTAAAAATGCAAAGGTGAGGAAGACCTTATCCCCCGTCTCATGTGGCTGGAGAGGGAAACTATGCGCACATAATGATAATGCAGAGCAGAAAAGAGCAGGAACTCTAAGGCCAGGCAGACATGTTCCCACACACCTATAATCCCAGCAGTCTGGCCTCTATGCAGGAGGAGGGTGAGTTTGAAGCCAGTTTGAGCTACATAGCAACTTCCAGGCCAGGCTGGACCATTTAGGAGGTCTCGTCTCAATTTAAAACAAACAAACAAACAAACAAAAACAAACAAAAAAAAAACAAGGTCAGGGCTGGAGAGATGGCTCAGTGGTCTCAACCTCTGAAGACCCAGGTTCAGTTCCCAGACACCCATGTGGTATCTTAAAACCATCTCTAAGTTCAGTTCCAGGGGATCTGACACATTCGTCTGGCCTCCATGGACACCAGACATGCCGATGGTGCATAGACACACACGCAAGCCGAACACCCTTACACATAGTGTTTTCAGAGGAACCAGAAGATGGTAGCAACAGTGACTAAGGGGATGTGCATCAACTAGGAAGGGAGCACAGAGCAGAGCACAAAATCCTCTGCCCTCTGGGAGCCAACGAGACTTGAGAAATACAGTCAGCACAGTCACAAGGTCAAGCTATTGCAACAGTCAGCTATGGCCCAGCTGACCTCCTCACTATCTCTGCTCTCATTCTTGGACTTTGTTCATCCATCTCCTAGGATAATAGTCATCCTCCTCCTCCTCCTCCTCCTCCAAACGCCCTTTCCCCCTTCTGTACTGTCTTCCTAGGCCTAGCTGCAATCCCTGTGACTTTGAAAGCCCTTTAGCCTAAATCAACCAAGCCCTTTTGAGTATTCCTTTACTTCCTCATTCATTTACCAATTCATGTGGCCCCTACTACTTTCCAGAACAGTCTCAGATCTGGATTCAGATACACACAAACAAGGAAAACCCAGTGTCCTCAAAAATACTGCCCTCTAATTGGGGCAACAAAGCAGTGTGTTCAAATCCAGGACAGTCAGAGAGCCAAAGTGAACTCTTAACGGATCATGGAACTAAGCTGACAGTGGCGATGCACAGTTGTAAACCCAGCACTCAGTGGGCGGAGGCAGGAGGATCACAAGTTCAAGGCTAGCTTGAGACCCTGAAACTTTGAACTGAATATTCCAAACTGATTGAGAGAGTGCTAAGTGATGAAGAAGAGGGTCTACACAGCACACAAAGGGGACAGAAGGTGGAAAGAACAGTAAAAATGTACTGCGTGTGCCGGGCGGTGGTGGCGCACGCCTTTAATCCCAGCACTTGGGAGGCAGAGCAGGCGGATCTCTGTGAGTTCGAGGCCAGCCTGAACTACCAAGTGAGTTCCAGGAAAAGGCGCAAAGCTACACAGAGAAACCCTGTCTCTAAAAACCAAAAAAAAAAAAAAATGTACTGTGTGTATAACACAGAATAAATACATAAGAGAATAAGAACACTTAGGGCTTTAGTGGGAACTGTGACCAGATATGAAGAGCCTTAAATGCTGCACAGGTGAGCCCGGAAAAAAAAAAAAAAAGATGAACTTAATTTTTAGAAAGCTACTTTGGGTCTGGAGATGGTTCCATGGTTTTAAAAAAGCACAGGCCCTCTGGATAAGTGAGACAGTTGATTAGCTTGATCTGTTTAGGAGGCCCCCAGGCAGTGGGACCTGGACCTGTCCTTGGTGCATGAGCTGGCTTTTTGGAGCCTAGGGCCTATGCTGAGACATTTGGCTCAGCCTTGGTGTAGGGAAGAGGGGTCTGGACCTGCCTCAACTGAATCTACCAGGCCGAGCTGACTCCCCAGGGGAGACCTTGCCCTGGAGGAGGTGGGAATGGGGGTAGGATTGGGGGGGGGAAGGATGGGGGTGGGAGGAGGGAGGACAGGGGAATCTGTGGCTGATATATAAAATTAAATTAATTATAAAATAAAAATATTTTTTAAAAAGCACTTGCTGTTCTTAGAGAGGACCCAGGTTTGGTTCCCAGCACCCACATGGTAGCTCATAACTGCCCATAACTCCAATTCCAGGGAATATGACACCTTCTTCTGACCTCTACAGGTACCAGGCATGCATGTGGTACATACATGCAGGCAAAAACACATACATGTAAGTTAAGATAAATAAATCTAATATTTTAATTGAAAAGCTTATTTGTTAGAAAGTAGAAGGTAGATTGCTAAGGGAATAAACTTGAAAAGTCATACAACTAAGTTAAAAGGTTCAGGTTTACTCCTAGAACATTTATTTAGTCACAGTGTTTGTGAGCAGAAGCATTACAGATTTGGGTTGTTTTGTCTTGTTTTTTTGAGACTTTATAACTAACAATTATATATAAATAATGAGATTTCCTGCGGATGGAACAGTAATCTAAATACAATTCATTTGTTTCAAATATACCTTCTACATATAGTTTGAAGATAACTTTACAGAATTTTTAATTATTTCTTGCATGAAACAATGTAAGGTATGGTCATTACCACTTCTGATATCAGATTAACCCGAAAAAGTTTTAGATTTTGGAGCATTTTGGATTTCAGATTGAAGATTCTCAAACTATACAGTTTTTCTGGTCACCCATCTTTGGTTGTCTATTTTAGTTTTCTGTGTTTAGCAAAATGTTAAACACCCAACTAGCCGACATTCCTTCATTAAATAAATAAATAAGCAAGCAGGTATTTGAATAATATTTGTCAGCATTCCCGTAAGAGATTTCTGTTTTCAAGATGGGAGAAATAGAAATCTACTATAGTCTCTCTGGGAACATAAGTCAACCCATAGCACCAACTTCCTGTCTTTTTCAAGAAGTGCCATGTATCCAAAGCATCAGAAAGCCATCTATCCCAAGGAAAGTTCTATATTGCCATACAGGGAAGGGATCTGAAAAAGCAAGCCCAACACAGATTCTACAAGCATTTAGGGGTGGCTCTTGGAGCATAACCTCATGCAATATCAAATGGATGATGACATAAAGCCAGCAATCAGGAATTGGGAAGCCAGGCTGGCCAGGCAAGCATGGGGTAGAGACATCACAACGGGGAAAGCCTGAGAGAAATGGAGCATGCATGTGTGACTGGGCCCTGAAACTCTACCCTGGGGGAGCCCAAGCACGACAGGAACCCATAAGAAGGCCAGTACATGGATAAGTAGCACTATTACATGGAAAAATAGTCTGTAATCTAGTTTTACTATTTTGATCACATGTTTCAATAAAGCAGTTTTATGTACATGTTGAACCTTTATAATCCAAAAATCTGAAATTTGAAGTAACTTTTTGAGCGCCAACTTAATACACATAATCATCAGGTTTACTAACAAAAAAATACTCTACTTCACCAGATTGCTTTTGATAAAATGGTTAGGAAATTATCTTTTTCATATTAAGAAATACATTTAGCTATTAAAATAAATTGATTTATATACAAATTGATGTTACTAATATAAACATCTTTTGATATAATCCACCGAATTTATATGTATTTATTTGTGAGTAATAATGTCTTAATAGTTAATCTAATCTTTGAGCCCATTTACTTATATAGTCTTAAATTTCAAATTTTAATTTAAACTCTATAATAATCAGGCCTTACATTAATTTTGTTAACTTTATTCTTGTTATTTCATGATACTGATTTTTTTGTGCATGGAATATCCTAAGTAATTTCTAATTGTTTGTTGTAGAATATATATATATAGATCTTAAGTAGAATATTGATCTTCAATAATATAACCTTGCTCCTAGATTTTTGGAATTACTTAGCATGTTCCTTGTACATGAGCATGCCATCTATGAATTTAGAATTTTAAGTCTCCATATACATTCTCCTTCTACAAAGCTTTTATTTCTTTTTTTCTTGTCTTACTGTACTGATTGTAACTGTGGGTTAAACCATCAGCACAGTGTTGAGTGGGAATACTAAGTGAACATCCTTATCTTTGTTTGTTCCTATTCAAAGAGAGAAAGCACCTAATTTTTCCCTGTAAAGTGTGATGTTAACCATAGTGGTTTTTTTCCAAGCATGTTCTTTATTAGGAAAAGAAAGTTCTCCTCTATTTCTAATTAAAGATGTTTTTCTCACAAATGAATATAGAATTTTGTTAAATGCTTTTTTCTTCATCTACTAAAATGATCATCTAGCATCCATTATTCTGTTAGAACAGTGACTTGCACTAACTTTTTTCATGTAAAATAACTGCATTCCTGGGATAAGACCTACATGGTCATGATGTGTTATCTTGTTTATTTAGTTTGCTGAAACTTGGTCAAGGGTTATTGTGTCTTGATGAGGAATGCTGGCCTGTTGTTTGCTTGCAATGTATTTATCTGGTTTTGATACCAGAACAATAGTTATCTATTTTTTTGTTTGTTTGTTTTTCGAGACAGGGTTTCTTTGTGTAGTTTTGATGCCTGTCCTGGATCTTGCTCTGTAGACCAGGCTGGCTTCGAACTTGCTCTGTAGATCCACCTGGCTCTGCCTCCTGAGTGCTGGGATTAAAGGTGTGCGCCACTGCCACCTGGAAACAATGGTTATCTTATAATCATTACTTGAAAAAATTTCTCCTCTTCTGTTTTCTGAAAGAGTTTGTGTAAGATGGATATTATGGCTTTCTAAACTGTTAAATAGAATTCACTGGTTTTGAAAACCTTTGAGCCTAGACTTTCCTTTATAGGACAGTTTTGATTTGTAATATTTTATAGCTGTTAAAATTGATGATCATTTCTTGATTCCACATTGGCAATTTGTCTTTCAAGGAATTTATTCCTTTACACGTTATTATTGTTTCAAATGTCTAAAGATCTGTAGCGATGCCCCTTCTCTCGCTCACGGTATTGACAACTTCTATCTTTTTGTTGTTGTTATTATTTTAACTCATGGTCTATCAAGTTCCCTGAAGTGTAGTTTTCCCTTTTTCTGTACATGCCCATGTCTGTGTGTGTGCACCTAGGACTGTGGATACACGTGAATGTTTACAAAATGTGTGTGAAAGTGGGTGTTCGATGTTAGGTGTCTTTCTCACTTACTTTGCACCATGTTTTTTCGAGACAGGGGTCTCTGTCTGAACCTGGGACTGATTGGCTAGTCTGACTGGCCAGCAAGCCCTAGAGATCCTATTGTCTCTGCCTCCCCAACACTGCCTTGTCAGTACACAATGGCTTTTACACAGATACTGGAGATCAAGCATGGGGCTTCATGCTTACCTGGCAAGCAATTTACCACCAGCCCCTGCTTTTGTCTGTGTATAAGACAAGGCTGCACGTAGCCTAGGATAACCTATAACCTGCTATGTAGCTGAAGATGACTTTGAATTCTTGACCCTCCTACCACCCCTCCTGAGTGGTGAAATTACAGGTATGTGTCAAATGTCAGGCTTGTAGGGCTTTTTGCTTTTTCAGAGAACTAGCTTTTCGTTTCATAAACTTCATTTTTCTTTGCAGTTTCTTTATTTCTGTTATTTTTCTCCCTTGTCCTTTTTCTGTGTTGTTTTTAGTTCTTTTTCTTGTTTCTTATGATAGAAATCTAGTCATTAGGCCAGGTGAGATGGTACATGCCTTTAATCCCAACACTTGGGAGGCAGGGCAAATGGATCTCTGTGAGTTCGAGGTCATCTGGTCTGCACAGTAAGTTTCAGGCCAGGCTAGATAGTGAGAACATGTCTCAAAACTTAGCTCATTGATTTTTAACATTTTTGTCTAATATCAGCATTTTGACCTATTGATTTCTATTCTATGTACGCACCAATTTAGCTGCTTCTCACAAATTTTGATACATTTTTTAAATTTTTCATGTGATGCAAAAATATTTTCTCCTTTAACATATGACTTAGTTTAAAATATAGAGGCTTTGTTTTTAATTGACTCTCAAATATTTAATAGCTTTTCCATGTAGTTATTTTGCTAATTTCCTTAAAATAAGAATAATAAATTCACTTCGTCCTACTGTAAATAACAAGTTTTGATGAAAAAGAACTATTTTCTGAGACTTAAAGAAATTCCAGGAGAAGAAATGCTGTCGTTACAGACGTCCACCCATCTCTTCACTTCTGGCTTAGCTCATTTCCCATCATGCTCTTCTTTCAATCTACGCTGACACTGTCCTAGTTAAAGTATATGCCAGAAGTGCAGCTTTGCAGGTAAAAAGGAAGGAAGGTTTAGCTGGAAAGGGAAGGAATGTTTTAATAATCTTTTCTGATAATTATGTGGATTCCTTGAATGCACCAAAACTCTACAGATGGTAGTTTCTTTAAGGTTAATGTAGTATGGAATATGAAAGCATCTCAATGAACTTTTATATACTGTTAGGCTAAATCTGTATTCTGAGTGGATAGTTAACCCCTCTAATATATAGTATTTGGAAAATATCAGTTCACTGAGTTATAAAAACATTCAAAATGTTCACACACTTTATGAAGTATGAAAACCCATGAATATCATCACTGAATTCACTGGGGGAAGCTTGAGTTTTGAAACGCTGTCGAGCTCACAATGGCAGAACCAAGTTGGCAGAAACCGTACTTTCACTCAAACCCATGAATGTGTTATCATTGGCAACAAACATGTCAGTTGTTTACCATAAAATTATAGGCTCACTTCATGTTTTAGAAAACATTTGCCAGATATCCCAATATTTAATCATAATATTCAATCACGATAATCCATCAGTTCTTTTGGGCAAGAATAGTATTCCATGAAGACTTAATCACAGATGAGCTTTACCTCAAGGCAACTGTCGCACTAGTCTATACCACAAGCACCTCATCATACTGCCTATTTGGTCACACAGAATACCAAATCCGGCAGCAATTTTTTGTTTGTTTTTTTGAGACAGGGTTTCTCTGTGTGTCCCTGGCTGTCCTGGAACTCACTCTGTAGCCCAAGCTGGCCTCGAACTCACAGAGATCTGCCTGCCTCTGCCTCCCGAGTGCTGGGATTAAAGGCGTGCGCTGCCATCGCCTGGCCAACAGCAAGATTTAATAAAACTAACAATTTTAGTGCTCAACCAAGACATTCTCAAGTAAAGCTGGACTTTTTGAGTATGAGTTTATGGTAGGAAACACGACAGTCCCCAGTGGTATGCTTATGCTACTGACTTAATCCGTACATGGTGCCAACAATTTTCTTCGCCATTGCTTTTGGACTGCCATGGGAGTATGAACAACATTGTTCAAAGATAAACCATAAGCTTCAAACAAGTTATTGAGCATTTTGGATATTGGAGCACCACTTCTGCTTGTTTCCAGTCATTCACATAAAAGGAAGTCTTCTGCCAAGATTATTTAGTACTGTTACCACGTGATATAGGTAGAACAGCAGGTCAAGCCACGCTGACATGGGTCTCTGTTGGTAAGAATACAATTCAGAAATGGATTGCTATCTAAGTTTCCATGTTCACAGTTAAATCTTTTAATCAACAAGCTACTGAGCCATTGAGAAAGACAGTGTCTTGAGTATTTTCACTAACTTTTCTTCCAGTAGGAGTGAGCAGTGTCAATTGGTCAAGGCTTTATTTGGCCTCTGAGCTTGAGACCTGAAGTTCGCCAATCAATAGATGACTTATTCATAAGATGCTTCAGTGACTTTTTCAGTTCTAGTTCAAAAAGTGGTAACAAGCAATGTTTACTGTTTAATTATTTTTTTTTCTATTAAGTTGGGGTTGCACTTTGTAGACCTGACTGATCTGGAACTTGCTATGTAGACCAGGATGGCCTCAAATCTGCAACAGTACCTGTCTTTGTCTCATGAGCTACCATGCCTAGCAATTTTTAGCTTTAATGAGCTTATGATATCCACACTTAAAATACTCAACTCTTAACCAGGCATGGTAGCTCACACCTAGAATCCAAGCACACAAGAAGCTGAGGCAGGAGGACTGCTTCGAGTTCAGCTTCAGCCTGGGCTACACAGCCAGTTCTAGGCTGTCCTGGGCCAACGACTCAGATTCTGTTTCAAATATATATGTACACACACACACACACACACACACACACACACACACACACACACACACACTCACACACTCATTCATTTAGCTTTATGGATGGTCTGAAAATGCTGTAACTTAAAGGATGAATTATAGATATTCAAAAAATCTGTCTCGTATGAAACTATATGGTAAATTAGTAACACCGAATAACTTTCACTATATTCCATTTCTTATAATTTCCCCCAGCTTCTGTGAAGTAAATCCCTTCCTTCCATGAGTCAGACCCCTCACTGATGCTTCCGTTTCATCATCTTGGGCTTCTATAAAAATAGATGTTGCAGCATTGGTTTGCAAAAGCAATGCTTTTCATCTTCCTTTGTTCAGCCAACAACAGCACAGTAGGGGACTTCAGTTCACAACAGTTTATTACATATTTCTAAAGAACTAGAAAAGAGGAATTGGAATGCTCTCGGTACAAAGAAATGATGAGTGTTGAAGGAGATGAAAACGCTAATTACCCTTATTTTATCATTACACATTGTATCAGATTATAACACCACTGTGCCTATGAATATATACTACTATTATCTGTCAATTACAATTTTAAATTAACATTTTAAAAATATAATATGTAAACAGTAATCACGGGATATATTAATGTCTGTCCCTTTGAAAAAAACAGCTATTTTTTTTTTACCATATAATCTAGCAATTACATTCCTGGGCATTGTTCCCAGAGAAATGAAAACTTACATTCACATAAACTAGAAATAAATAGTCCAAACTGGAAGCAAGCCAAATGTCTTATAATATATAGATGGTTAAATAGACTATGATCTATCTATGCTATGGAATATTATTCAGCAATAAAAACCAATGAACTACTGATGTATGGAATAACTTGGATGAGTCTAAAGGGAGTTACACTGATCAAAAAATAGCCACTCTGACCTAAAGATCTGACGTAAAATTGTACTACAGTGTCATAGTAACAAGTACAACATGGCATTAGCACAAAAGCAAACTATAGACCAACGGAATAAAACTGAGGACCCAGAAATAAACTCACACAACTACAGCCACCTAATCTTTGGCAAACTGTTAAAAAACATATTGTATAAAAGACAGGCTATTTACTAAGTGGTATTTGGTAAACTGGATATCCACATATAAAAGAAGGAAATTATATTGGTATTGCTCATCCTGTACAAAAATCAATTAGAAATGGATCAAAGACCTTAATGATAAACCTGAAACTCATAAACTACTAGAGAAAAACATCAAGTAAGACATTTCAAAATATAGGTATAGGCAAGAACTTTCTCAAAAGAATTCCAGTAGCACAAGAACTAGCCCCAAGAATTGAAAAATGGGATTACATAAAATTATGAATCCTCTCCACAACAAAGTAATAATCACCAGGACCTGAGTTTTATCCTCAGTGCCCAAATAAGAAGCCAAGTATGATGGCACACATGTGTAGTTCCAGCAATGCAGATCCCTGGGTCTCTCACTGGCCAGCCATCCTAGCCAATCATTGCATCCCAAGTCCCAGTGAAAGGCTGTCTCAAAAATACAGGGTGCACAGCTACAAAGGAATGATAGCCAAGGTCGACCTCAAGCTCACACACACACACACACACACACACACACACACACACACACACACACACACACACATACCCCATACCCATGAATCTATACATATACACCAAAAGAAATGCAAATGTCCAATATATATTATGAAATTGTTTGATATCTTTAGGCAGCAGGAAAATGCAATTTAAAACTTTTTTGCAATTCTATCTCACTCCACTCAGAATGGTTCTCATCAAGAAAACAAATAGGAACAAATTGCTGGTGAGGATATGGGTGATAGAAATATAAACTAGTGTAATCAATGCAGAAATCAGTATGGAAGTCCCTTTGAAAACTTGGAAATACAACTACCATATGGCCGAGATTGATATGCTACCCCTGCGTGTACAGCCAAAGGACCCTAAATCAGCATACCACAGCAATACTTGCACACCCATGTTTGGAGGTAGTCTATTCACAAGAGCCGAAATACTCATCGATAAAGAAAATGTGGCGTATGTATACAAAAGATTGTATTCAGCTGTAAAAGAGAAAGAAATTATAACACGTGTAACAAAGAGGATGGAACTGGTGATCTTTATGTGAAGTGAAACAAACCAGACTTGTATATAATGTTTTCTCTCATGCATAATCTAAATTTAAATTTAAATATGTATGCATGTACGTACATACACACATCCATACATACATACATACATATGTCATGGGAGCAGGGATCTGTAAAGGAGAGAGATCTAAAGGGAGTGGAGCAACGAAAAGTTAATGGAATACATCTGACATGAAAACAGAAGGAAGGAAGAAACCAGCAGAAGAGGGCATCCCAGGGAGAACAAATAAGAAGAAAGTACAGTGCACACCTTTAATCCCAGCACTAGGGAGGCAGAGCCAGGTCGATCTCTGTGAGTTCGAGGCCAGCCTGGTCTACATAGTGAGTTCCAGGACAGGCACCAAAACTACACAGAGAAACCTTGTCTTGGAAAAAAAAAAAGAACAAAGAATAATTATATATATACATATATATGTGTGTGTGTGTGTGTGTAAAAATGTCACACTGAAACTCACTAGTTTCTATACTAATTAAAGATAATAAGATAAAGTAAAAAGTGCCATATAGTACGTGATTTTTTTATATCATGTCTAAATGATAAAAAAAATCATAGAAATGAAAATCATACTAATGATTTCCATTGATGAGAGATGGAGTGGGGCAAAGGAGACTTCTGTGGGGGTGGATGGATGCGGTATTCTGACTGTGTGATGGTTATACCGGTCTCTACACATGCTAAAATTACGTAGGAGTCAATGTGCTGTTTTTTTCAATCTTCCTATGTCATTATATTTAAACATTTTTTGGGGGGGGCTAGGAATAGAACCCAGTGCCTCAGAATACCACTGGGTTGTCATTGTAGTTTAACTAAGTTTTTATTTCTGAATATAATTTTATTTTAATGTATTATGCCAATCTCTGTTCTTTAGTTTAAACATTTAAACCATTTTTTAGAGTTGAAAGAATGTTTTTTATTTTATTATTATTATTATTATTATTATGATTATGATATTATGTGTGTGTGTGCATGTATGCCTTCAAGTTTGTTTTATTGGTACAGAACTCTAACTCATTAGTTGTCTGCTGTCCCCCTCTGCCTCCTCCCCCTCCCCCCCACACACTTTTTTTTTCGAGACAAGGTTTCTCTGTGTAGCCCTGGCTGTCCTGGAACTCACTCTGTAGACCAGGCTGGCCTCGAACTCAGTCACCTGCCTCTGCTGAGATTAAAGGCTTCTGCTACCACACCTGGCCTGCTGCTGTTTTCTAGACCATTTTTGTAGGTTTATTTTTATTTCAAAAGTTACTGTCTGAAGACATAAATACAAATCAGAAAACAGTACCATTGGGAATGATTTTTAATTGTAGTTGTTGACATGTCAGAGCTTAACCCTGCCATTTTGGTTTGTTGTTTTATTCTGTTCTATTCTTCCTCCTGTCTTCATGTTGTTGTTGGTTTTCCAGCCAGCAAACAAACTGTGTAGTTCTGGCTGCCCTGGAACTTGCTCTGTAGACCTCTGCCTCCTGAGTTCTGGGATTAAAGGCATGCTCTGCCACACCCAACCTCATGTATGCTATTGTTAAAGAATGTTATTTTACCTGTTTACCGGTCAGTTTGTATAGATTTTGTAGCATTTGGTTTGCTTACTAGGTTACATACACATAGCAACACAGTCTCCCTGTGTTGCTATTTAGCCACTTTGAATGAAGAAAACTTACCTCCCTCTAAGTTCTTCTAGCCTCTTTCCTTTGTAACATAAAATAGTTTCTATGAATCGATTGAGAACAATATCAGATAGTACTATAATTTTTATTTCAACCATTAAGCATAAATTTCATTCTTTCTGTTCTTCTTTCTTCCTTCCATGTGCTCAAGTATTTCTTCTTTTGCATTTTTCTTTCTATTTAGAGAGCATCTTCTCTATTCTTTTAGAGCAGGTCTGGTAACAAATTCTTTTTATTTTTCTTCATCTGAGAGTGTCCAGCCTATTTTCTCTGTTGTTGAGCCTGCACACTACCCTGCTTTCAAGTTCACCAATTCTTTCTTCTGTCATCTCAATTACTCTATTTGGCTCATCTATTATGTTTATTTGGGTTATTGGATTTTTTTAGTTCTAAAATTTCCATTTGTTTATTATTTTCTTGTATCACTAATTGGTTTTTTCTTTTTGTTTCTAGTGTGTTTAGAGATGCTAGCTGAAACATTTTTTGATGACTGCCTTAAAGTTCTTATTAAATCATTCTGCCATGTTCCTTATCTTAGTATTGACATTCTCATTGTAATCGAACATTTCCTGATTATCTTTATAGCTAATGAACTTTTCTTGAGACTTTTAGGTTTTGAATCTCATTTTATAAAACTATGGCAACACTGAACTCTACTGTGATGGACAGCAATTTTGTGCTTGAGTGCCAAATGCCTAAAATCTGACTCTTCAGTGATTATTCTCTCATTTCAGTACTAGAATTCTCTCTATTTCTTCGTGGTTTTGAATGGTTTCTTAAACGTTCAAAAATTTATTATAAGGATTAGTCTTCTAGAAGCTAATTTCATCATTAACAGAAGGCAGTAGTCCAATCTTATTATCCATTGTATACTTTTTGATACCTTTTGAAGTCTCCCCACACATATACGACATTTTAAAAAGCTAACTGTTTGTAGTTACACCACCCAACGGAAACTGTGTTTATGTATCTGCTAGGTATACTTTCGTTGGTCCCCTCCAGAAAGGAATCATAGTACCAATGTGTACTAGACAATTAACAAATTGTTTAACAAACATTTGCCTAAATTTCTTCATCCATCAAATGGAGGTTAATATGCAATGAAACGTATTGTTGAAAATACTATGCTGAAGGAGAGTAAGCACTCAACACATTTTAGAAGATAGTTCAATCAGGAAAGTATCTGCCATGTAAACATGAGGTCCTGAGTTCAAGCCCCAGAACCCATGCAAAAAGCCATGTGTGGTAGGGAGCACATGGTGGCGACAGGTGGCGACAGGAGGAGACAGACAAATCCCTGGGAATCGCTGGCCAGCCTACTCAGTCAATCTCAGGTCCCAGTGAGAGATCCTGTTTCAAAACATAGGTAGACGGCTCCTGAGGAATGACACCAAGATTGATTTCTGGCCTGCACACACAAACATCTGTACATTTTTGCATCTACACAAAAGTAAATAAATTTTAGATGTTAATATTGCTAATAAAACTGACAAGCCAGCCATGGTGGCACTTGCCTGTACTCTCAGCATTTAGGGAGCTGAGTGAGGCAGATGGATTGTGACTTTGTAGCCAACCTGAGCTTATAAAGAGAGTTCCAGGCAACTCTACATTACATAGTGAGGCCCTGTCTAAAAACAAAGAAACAACAAAAAAAAACATTAATAAAATTCCTCTCAACCAAGGACCTGTTTCTTCTCGTGTTTCAATGCTGATTCTCTGGTAGCCAGTGAATGCCTACTGGAGAAACTGAACATGGTGCTAAACTAGATGTGTTATAAATTTAGCCAAATTCCCTTAGTAAAATGACAGCTCGTGGACTAAAACATTAAATACATATCTAAATGAAATAGTATCACCTTATGTAAACAAAGATAGCTTTAAGGGAAGACAAATGCTAGAACGTGAATATTTGAATTTATGTTTTATCAAGTATTCAGGGAGCTATCCTGTTACCCACAGACTTTATATAAGTAGGATTTTTGAAATTTTAATGAGAAGAGAGCCTAACATTAATTTTGAAATTTTATTTGTGTGTGTGTGCATGTGTGTGGTGGGAGGGTGTGTGCCCTAGTGGGCATGTGGAGGTTTTGAAAGGACAACTTTGTGGGCCTGAGTCTTTCCTTCCACCTTCATTTATATTCCAGAGATCAAACTAGAGTCATGAGGCTTGCTTTTACTGACTGAGCCACCTTGCTGGCCCCTTTAACATTCAGTAAGCACCAATTAGTTATGTATATGCTAGCTCCTTCGCATATATTCATCCATGTCTTTTCATGCATGTGTCATAGCAATGCTGGCAGGTAGGCATTATCATCTTTTACTGACAGGAAAAGTAACTTGCCAAGGATCAGCAGTAAAATATCGGTGCTACAACTGAAACCCAAAGCTGTCACATTTTGCGGCTTATCCTCTTTTCTCTGATAGGACCCAGGATTTTGGTGTAAAGAATACATGGCGGAAAAACACACATTTGCTGAACATGTCCTAGTGGCCAGACAGTGTGCATTACTTTTCAGTTCTTTAGCCTGACAATAATCCTAGGAGAAGAAATAGAATGGTCATTTTACATCTAGTGTGTGCTTGCTGCTACATTGGAGCTTATATAAATTACGCCCCCATAGTCTCCTCACAGCCCAGTGAAAAGTGTTATCCAGACAACTACGAAGAAGCTGATACTAGCCTTCACCACACTTGCCTGCTACTTCAGGAAGCCCTGCAGGACACTTTTCTTATCGGCATTATAGAACACGCATTCCATAAAACTTGATTTTTTTTTTTTTTAGCTGCAGACTAGAAACACAAAGGTCTATCCATGTCAGTGTTGTTGGCCCTTTGGGTGGTCCTGGACCCCTTCGAGAATCTCATGGCTCCTCTTCCCAGATAACCACTTAAATACATACAGTTTGGGTATAATTTCAGAGCATCTAGTAACCTCCTAAAACACATTAATGGAATCTTTGTTTAAAATGAGCAGAAACCTGCTTGGAAGAAGAGAGTAAGTCTTAGTAAATACGAATGCATGTTAGTACTTCATTGTTGAGCTAGCAAAGTCCTGGAAAACACTGACACCCCTCGCTGGCCAGTCTGTTCTTTTTTGCAGAGGAGCTGGTAGTCGTATTTCTTTTTTGTTTTTTTCCGGCCAGTACTATTGGCATTTCTGGTGGCGATGATGCTGAACAATGTCTTTGGCATCTACACACGAAAAGCCAGTAGCACATTCTCTGCTTTTTCCTTTCTAAATTGACAAGTGAGAACATCTCCAGACATTGGCAGTAGTTCGGGGCAGAGCAAAGCTGCCCTCTGTTGAGAACTGCTGGCTTATAGTAACTATGATTATCATTCTTGAGTTACTCACAATCCTAAACACCAGACTTTCTTAAACTATCTTTTTCTTGACTGACTAAGGTCCCCCATAAAGTCTAGCTACACTGAGCATGGTAGGAAAAATCACAACAATTAAATTGCTAGCTAAATACGTACAGTTTCTGTTACCTAAAACAACAAAGGAAATTGAATATAGATTGCCCTACTCCACTGATTTATTTCAAAATTCAGTGACTATAGAATAATGAACATTGTGACAAGTCCTGGGGCTACACTGATAAACAATGTAGACATGGTGCCTGTATTGGGGAAGTTAAAATCCAGTGAGAAAGGCATCCTAAATAACAAGTAAAAAATAAGCTGCAGAAATTCTGGGTGCCAGCAAGATGGCTCAGCAGGCAAAGGTGCTTGCCGTTGGGCCTGACTGTCTAAATTCAGGCCCAGAGACACATGACAGAAGGGTAGGTCCACAGGTCCACATCTAAAACCGCCCCTTCACACCACACACACACACACACACACACACACACACACACACACACACACACACAGTTAATGAAAATGTGTAATTTTTTAAAATTCTGGACTGCAATAAGTGTCATAAAGGCATAATTATTGAGCACACACTAATAAAGATTTAGATTGGGTGACTAGGGTAGGACTCCAAAAATGTGACATTTAAGAATAGAACTTAAAGACTAAGAACAAGTTAGCTGAGTTTAAACACACATATACAAAACAACAACAAACAAAAACTACCACCAACAACAAAAATCTAGTAGGCACATGACTTAGGCAGATTAGCCGACTGTGATGGCTCATCTTAATTGTCAGGTTGACCGGATTTAGAATCACCATAGCCATACCTCTAGGACATAAATCTAAAGAGATCTAAGTGAAGAGTAAGGATCCATCCTATATGTGCCAGCACCATTTCAGGTGCTGCTAGTATCAGACTGCATAAAAAGGAAGAGAGCTGAGCACCAGCATGCACCTCTCTGCTGCCTGACTCTGGAAGCAGTATGAACATCTATCTACCTCATGTGCCTGTTGCCACGCCTTCACCGTGATGGACTGTATGCCTTCTTACACCATATATACCCTTCCTTCCTTAAGTTGGCTTGTGTCAACCACTTCATCACAGGAATGAGAACAGGAACTAATACAGCAGGCATGTCCACAGAGCTTGATATATTCTGGAATGTTGAAGAAAGACCATAGTGGCTGGGGCTGACAGGTGAGGGACTAGAGATATGAGATGGACTAGACAACGAACCAGATCCTGTGGGGTCTGGAGGCCATGGCAAAGAGTTGAATCTCATTCTTAGTAGGCTGGGAAGCTACTGAAGGCTTTTAACAGGATTAATAGTTGACCTTTTTGAGGTTATAATTACGTCATTTCTTCCTCCCTCCAAACTCCCATAGACCCTTCCTTGCTCGCTTTCGAATTCTACTTGATTTAATATGCATGTTAAAACTACTTGTTGTGTGGTGTTGGGTGGGGCTACAAAGAAGAGAAGTGTGGAGACCAGGTGGGGGGTTGGTAGCAACTGACAAAAATGTTGATGGCAGCGAAGATGGGGTGAACGATATAATCTAGTTTTCAGAGAATGGACACAAAATCGATGAGTGATGCAGGTGTTGAGGGAAGAGTTTCGAACTTCAGCAGTCCCAAGGACAGTGGAGTGATTTACTGAGGTGGGAAAGAAAGACCAGGTTACTAAAAAGGAAAGAGAGGTATGCCTTCCTTGGTCCAAAGAACCACAATTATGACTACCTAACTAGTTACCCAATAAAATGGGAAGCCATTCAGTTCAACAGATTGATTAAGCACCTACTGCGTACAGGGACTGTGGTACATATTGAGGATACAACAGATTAAAAGACCATCATTTGCTCAAAGAGCTTGCAGCCCAGCAGGAAAGACAAACATATAAACAGACAGCTTCAATTGGCTGTGTTAAATGCTCAGAAGCATGCACAAAGTCTATAAAGTCACAGAAGAGAGCCAATTAGTCTGACTTGGGCTCGAGAGTGGGTTAGAGGTCAGAAAGATGTTGTAAACATGATGTCTGAGCTGAAGACTGAAATGAGTATCAGCCAGGAAAATGTGTGAAAACAAAGGAAATGAAGGAAACTGAGATCGAAAGGCTCGAAGCAGTGAAACATGTTGATGCATTTAGGAAACTACAAACAACACACTATTCTTAGAACACAGATTTGAAGACAGAAAATAATAGGAAATAAGACGAGGTACATGATATTGGCAGCAGCTGACAATTACCAAGCACTTAAATTTCAGGCACCATGCTAGGTTATTACATGGATATTGTAATCCTCACATTTATAACACAAATAGGAAATGGAGACAGGGATACTGGATACTTTGCCCAGAGTTTCACAGTATCAAAGTTGAGATTCAATCCAAGCAGTTTAGCTCTTAACCACAGTAAATCTCAAACGTCACGATAAAGGACTGCAACTGTACCTGTTAGCAAGGCTGAGTCATGGAAGGGCAGTGACGTGGTCAGATCTGTGTTTCAGTGAGATGACTCAGGATGATTTAAAGAGGCCCCGCTGGCTAAAGACACTTGCAATATATCAGGGAAGTGGGGGAAAGAACTTGAAGTAGGGATAGAGATGAGGAAAAGATTTAAGAAATGCTTAGGAGGTTGCATTAGCACAACTTGGTGATTAATTGAGTTCTGGGGGCAAAGGCGACAGAGAAATCTAGACTGTCACCATGTTTTCTGGTTTGGGTAACTGGATGATGTGACTATATAATGAATGTAAGGAAGAGCACTTAAAAGCAAAGCATTTTTTCATGCCAAGTACTAGTGCCAGTAAGACGCCCAAAGGAGTCCATTCAAGATAGGTCATGACTGGGTGTAGATCTAAATAGTGAGAGCATGTGAGAGGTACTTACAATCATGAGGGTGGATGTGAGGTACTTACAATCATGAGAGTGGATGTGAGGTACTTACAATCATGAGGGTGACCATAAGGTCAATAAGAGAATTGTAGAGAAGTTCATTAAGGAACCATTAAAAACAAACTCACAAGGGACATTTTGGAAAAATAGAATCACAAAGATAAATACTATATCACAGTGATAAAATCATAACCAATCTGTATGAGTTTCTATGTTGTGGGCTCCACCGCTTACCTGCTGTATGACAATTGGCAAGTTACTGTACCTCTCTAAGCCTCCCCTGCTTGAGGTTGGATAGAAATTGAATGCATATCCATCGCTTCATACATCTGATAAACAATGTTAGGTAAGTAACTGATGAGCAGAGCCAAGCAAGAGAGGCAGAAGAAGCCTGGAGAATGCGTCTCAAGTTGGATCCATAAGTGGCTGTAGTTTTCTTTAATGGAGACAGAAGAATTGGAAGGATGTGCTGTGGGGAGGCCCCAGAGCTCTGATAGGAACAGAGCTTGAACTCAGACCAAGCAAAAGGCAACAGAGATGGCATGGGGAAAGGGGCCTTTGAAATCAGGCAGATCTGAATTTGAATTCTGATAGTAAATGTGATTCACGGCAAGTTCCTTGAGGGCTACAGGCTTCTGTTTCCTCATCTTGGAAGTAGAGTAAGAGGGGCTGAAGAACAGCTGGTCCATGGTCACGCTTCAAGAGCCATTGGTCCCCTTTTCTCCCACTCAGCACTTACTGAACACCTAATATGAAACTTGCTTTTCTAGGGACACTGGAATAAATGTGAATTGGCCTCCTTTCATGAACTCGTGAAACAAAAGAACACAAAAATATAAGTTACGATGTAAAGTAAATAGATGAGTTCCCTTCACCTTGCCAAGTACCACACTAGTGGTGCTGTGAGAGCCGCGACAATGACGGCTGACAGGAGGGGGCAGGCTTCCATGTTAGGCTGCTATTCACACCCCAGGGCTTAGTTCCCAGTCTTGTGAGAAAGTAGCAGGAAATGGGGAGATGCCATTTTAAGGGAAAACGGCAGACACTTCAGCTTTTATTTTCCTAGTCAGTATCCCAGGAGTGTGATGTTCAAGAGAAGGTGTTTGTCTTAAGGAAAATGACTTGTACAGGTTTGTGAACTGAATGAAGTAAGAGGTGTTTTAGGTGGGTGAGAGGAATGGGAAGAGTTAAGAGTTCAAGGACAGAGAGGGAGGTGAGATCCAGAGCCCACGTTGATGGTCTACAATAACCTTTTCTCTAAAATCAGGAAAAGGAAAGGATAGAAAGCCAACACAGATCATTTTCTATCAGAAGGAAAAGTAATGGACTTCTCAAATTGCAATCTCTAGGCATTTTTCTTGGCCTTTATAAACCAACAATGTTTCCTTAATATGTTTCCCTCAAATGAGTGCAGTCTGGTTGGGCAGTGGTGGTGCAGGCCTTTAATCCCAGCACTCGGGAGGCAGAGGCAGGCAGATCTCTGTGAGTTTGAGGCCAGCCTGGTCTACAGAGTGAGATCCAGGACAGCCAGGGCTGTTACACACACACACACACACAAAAAAAAAAAAAAAAAAAAAAAAAAAACCTGTCTCAAAAAAAAAATGAGTACAGTCTGGAGAGCTGATTCCTCCAGTTAATGATGCTGACAACAAAATAGGCACCTGGACAAAGGAGGCTGCAGCAGGTATCCGATGGAGCAGCAACTGCCTCGTGCATGCTTCCGTCATCAGAGCTTCCTTGTTCCAAGCATCTCCCCTTTTTTAGGACAACATCCCACAGTTACTTCTCAGAAGCATGCACTTCCATGAAAGACACCTTCCAAAATGAAGCTTCCTGGCTTTGGCATAGAAAAACCATCTCTTTCCCCCAATTAGTACCATAGCAGGAGACAGACTCAAACGCTGGCAGCTTACCAATTGCTCTCCTCTTCATATTACACCATTTAATGAAATCAGAGGAATTGGTTGAAAAACATATCAGAGACTTTCACTTGTTTGCCAGTTAACTTCTGCTCTAAGTATATGGCAGGGAACAAAATTTCAATACAAATTGAAACCAGACTCCTCCATTTACTATTAATTAAAAAAAATAGCCAGGTAGGCATGGCAGCACATACCTACAATCCCAGCCAGCTGAGGCAGGATTGTGAGTTCGAAGCAAGCTGTGACTGTGTCATGAGACCCTTTCCTCCTAAATTAAATGCCAGCCTTGTAAACTTTATGTCTCCAGGGAGGAAGACTATCCCTTTAAGAAGATGGGATTCTTCCAAGGTGAGAAAAATAGAATGTCTCCTTAGAGAAGTAAAACAGGTTAAGGACATGAGAAAATGAGGAAACCCTGTCTCTTTAAAGAGAACTAGCAGACGTCACTGGAAAAATGAGAACTAGCATTTATTGAGCACCTACTATGTACATGTTACTTTGCTAGATGCTTTCACAGACTTTAACTCATTTAGCCTCATAACAACCGTGAGTTCTACAGCTGTAAAAGAAAAATCCCTAGTTCCCCCGTGGTCCAGCAGCTACTGGGTACTAGACAGGAGTAAGAGAAACTCAGCAAAGCCATGTGAACGGAACAAGAGGCTTCTGTGGGGCAGCCCTTTTTTATTCCAGCAGTGACTGCAGAACTCACATTTACCCCTCGCTTTGACTTCTTCCCTCATTCACTCAAACCCTCAGAGGTAATCTCCCAGACCACTCACTTCCTCAGCTAATGAACGCCAACCTTATATTTTTGTCTACTCGTTTGTTGGTTCATTAGTTCAACAATCATTCATTAAATGATTACAACGTGTCAGCATTCTTCCAGGCATATGAAACCAGAAGTAAAGACCCAGTTCCTACACTGGGAATATTCAGATTGGTGGGGGTGGGGGGGACAGAACTGTTAGTTTAAATCTTGACATAAGGGGCAGTGACAGACCTGAGGTTATGAAGTTGTACGGCCAGAGGCAGGCGAATATAAAAACAACAACATTGTGAACATAAAATTAGGTAAAAGTGATTATTTAGGATGAGGGAAAAACACTACAATAATATGAAAGCTCTAAAAAGCTGAAAGTTACTATAAATATCACAAAATCCAAAACAATTCTAACATGTTTTACTAATTAAATGTATGATACAACTATGCTACTTTTTCCTACTGTTTTGTCTGCCCATGCTCTATCACCTCTACAACTGACAATAATTTTGTAAACTTGTATGTATAAACAATAGTACCCCAGCACTTGGGAGGTGGGGCAGGAGGATTAGGAGTTCAAGGCTAGCCTTGGCTACATGTGAGTTTGAGGGCAGCCTGGACTACATGGGACCTATTGTAAAACAAAACAAATCAAGAATAGATAGTTTAATGGATCCCTATATCAGATGGTTTTTCTGCTGCTGTAACAGAATACCATAAATGAGGTCATTTATAAACAATATAATTTGGCTTACAGTTTTGAAGGTTGAAGAGTCCAGCAGCATGATTCCATCATCTGGCAAGGGTCTTTGTTTGATGATTCATGATATCATGGCAGAAGGACAAGTGAACATAAGAAAGAAAGACAAAAGTTAGGCTAAACTCATCCTTTTCATCATGAACCCACTCCAGTTCTAACTAACCCACTGACACAGTAATGTTATAATCCTTAAACAACCAGCCCCTCTCAATACTGTCAAAATTAAATTAAAGGATATTTAAACCATAGTATTCCTGTACCATGTGTATGCTAGTCAGTTTTGTTTTGACAAAATACCTAAGATAAGCAACTTAAAAGGGGGAAAGATACATTTTGGCTCATCATTTTAAAGGTTTCACTTAAAGAACTAAAGAAAAATTGTCATTCTATATCTAACAAATACATTAAAAACAGTCTTAAATTGGTACACACACTATATAAACGATTAACTTGTGAAGACAATACTATTATACGGAAGTGGATGGAAATAAGCCGAACAAAGTTGGTCTCAAAACTAGATTATAAGAAATTTAGGATGTTAAGTGTAATACTCATGGTACATACTAAAAATGTACAACATTTACCAAAATGATTTTCTACAAATAATCAACTATTAAAACTGTAATGGAAGAGCTGAGAGATAAAACTAGGTAGAAGATATAGAGAAAACAAATCCTTCCTAATCAACAAACAAAATAAATATAAGTAGATTAAAAGTCTCCAATCAAAAGACGGAAATTTGAAGAATGAATTTTTGTTTAAAATTAAATAATACTGGGTGTGATAGTACACACATTTAATCCCAGCAGACAGGAGGCACAGGCAGTTGGATCTCTGTGAGTTCAAGGCCAGCCTGGTCTACATAGCAATTTCAAGGCCAGCCAGGCATATATAGTGAGACCCTGTCTCAAAAAGAAAAAAAATCTAAATATATGTTGCTTATAAACATCTACTTCTAGATCTAATGATGCAGTTAAAGTGATAAGGAAGAAAATGGTATTTCATACAAATGGTAACCTAAAAGAGCTGTAGTATCCAACCTAATGTCAGGCAAATAGACTTTACATCAAAAACTGTTGGGAAAAACAAAGACAAACATTACATGCTAATAAAAAGATCAATTCATTGAGAAGATATAACAGTTATATCTGCCAAACAGTGCCCTAACATCTATAAAGTAAACAGTGGTATAATTGGAGAGAAGTAGTTCTGTAATACTTGAAAACTTCAGTCCACTATTTCAATAATAGAGAGATCATATAGACAGGAAAGAACTGTAACATTCCCCACAATAGACCATGTTAGGTCAAAACAAGTACCAATACATTTTAGAAGTTTTCCAATCAGGAGCTGAGGATGTGGCTTAGTGCAGAGTGCCCATCAAGCACGTGTGAGGCCCTGGCTGTGGGAAGGAAGGATTGAGAGATGCATGCATGTACCATGGAATAAAGCTTTTAAAAGTCTTTTAAAAATCAGCAACAGAAGGAAAAGAGAAAAACCTTACAAATTTCGTTAAACTAAACACCACATTTTAAAACAACCAATGGCCGAGTCTAAGCAGAAATCACCAAGGAAATTAGAAAATATCCCGGGATGAATAAAAACAGCATAATATACCAGCAGTTATGAAATTCTGCAAGAACTATGCTCAAATCAATAATCTGCCTGATTCTGCCCTAGAAAAAGAAGAAAAAACAGAAGGGAAAAAAGATTAGAATGGAGGTAAATGCGATACAGACTAAAAAAAAAAGAATTAGTAAACTAAAATTTGAAAAAAAAAATCTTCCAGCTAGAGTGACATAAGAAATAAGCAAATAACTAAATCAGAAAATATTGATCTGGGGTGGGAGAAATAACTCATTGGTAAAGAGCACTTGCTGCTCTCAAAGAGGACCAGAGTTCAGTTCTTAGCACCCACATCAGGAGGCTCACACCCACTGTAAATACAGTTTCAGGGGACATGGTGTCCTCTTTTGGCTCCATTCATGTACATATACCCCTAGTCAGATATACATACATATAAATAAATAAAATAACAAAATATTTTTATTAGTTATTGATCTTACACAGATGAACAATATTATGATAAAATACTATTAACAATTGTAAGCTAACAAATTGGATACCCTGAATGAAATGAACAAGTATCTAGACACAAATTACCTCAGGAGATATATAAATTTTATTTTATACTAAAATAAAATGCACTCCCTAAGATGTATGTTTATTACTTTTCTCATAACTGTGAGCAAACATCTGACAGGAACCAACTTACAGGAGGAAGGATTTATTTTGGTTCACGGTTGGTAACGGGAGATAAACCAGGTTGGAGCAGCTCATGACTGTGGCAGCAGGAGGGTGAGGTGACTATTCAGTGTGAGCAGTCAGGAAACAGTACTCTGACAGAAACCAAGCCATAACACACACCCTCTGGTCACCCATTTTCTCCAGCTAGGGCCTATCTCCTAAATGTTCCAGGCTAGTGGATCTCTATGAGTTCAAGGCCAGCTTGATCTAAATAGTGATTTTCAGGACAACTAGGGCTACATAGTGAGACCATATCTGGAAAAAAAAATACTCACACAAATACTTAAACGCCAATTTTATAGATTATTATTCACAATAGTCAAAAGCTGGAAACAACTCAAATATCTATCAAGAGACGAGCAGATAAAGAAAATGTGATATTAGCATGGAATTAAATATTATGCCAACACTAAAAAGGAATAAAGTCAAAACTTTATAACACAGATAAACCTTAAAAACTTTACATTAAATAAAGCAAAGCAGGCACAAAATTCCAAATAATATATGACTCCACTTTATGTCTTATCTACAGCAGACAAATTCATGAAGATAGAATGTAAATTAGAGATTACCAATGGCTGGGAAAGGGGGCAGTGTGGGGGATAGTTCTTAATGGATACAGCACTTCTTTGGGAAGTGATGGGAAAATCTAATGAATAGTGATGTTGTTTGCACAGCATTATAAATGTGAAACATACTGGTGAATTATACACTTCAGATGGTTACAATGACATACTTCATGTTTTATATATTTTAGGAAAATAATATAAAAATGACCAAATCTTTTTAAATGAAGCATATCATGATTCACCAAACAAAACTCACCAATTGTAAAGAAGAAAAATCAAATAGGGTGTATTCTCTAGCCAAAATTAAATCAATCAGAAAATCAATGAAGAAACGGAATAGCCTTTAAATACTAACAAACCAAAGAATACACTGCTAAATAATCCATGGGTCTAAGAGATTTTTGAAGTACATTTAACTGAATTAAAATAAAAATCTACTATGTCAAAATTTGTAAAATACAGCTGAAGCAATCCTGAGCAATTTATAAAATGAGAGCTTTTACTGAAAAGAGGATAGTCTCTCATCAATAATTTTAAGCAGCATCCTTAACAAACTGGAAAGGAAGAGCAAATAGACCCGGCACAAGTAGGAGGGAATTAAATCGTACAGAGAAGAGGTAAATGAAACAGAAAACAATAACAGTAAGAAGAATAAACTTGCTGAAACAAAAGTGCTTCCCTGGAAAAATCCATTAAATTGATAAATCTGTGGTGAGGCTGAAGAAGAAAAAGGCAGAAGACACAAATTAGCCACATCAGGAATGCAAGGCTATTCTATGATATCTTGTTTGTGTTCTGACAAAGCTTACCTGACAGATCAGAGAAGCAGAGCAGCAGCCACTAAAAACTTCTTACTTCTATGAATCCTCGGACCAAATGGGGGCCCAGATCCTGTCTCCACCCACTTTATCTTCCTGTCCCCACCTCCCAATGCTGGGATTAAAGGCATGCACCACCACTGCCCAGCTCTGTTTCTCATTTAGACTGTTTCAATCTCATGTAGCCCAGGGTGGCCTTGAACTCCTGATCTTCCTGCTTTCTCCTCCGCAGGGCTGGGATTAAAGGTGTGAGCCACCGCCTTTGGCCTCTGTGATTAACTAGTGCCTAGCTCCGCCCTCTGACCTCCAGGCAGGCTTTATTTGTCAGAACACAAACAAAATAAAATATCACACAACAAAAGAGGTTACCACCCCAGACCCTGCAGACACCAGGAGAACACTGTCCACACGGCAAACTAATCCACATGCACAACACCTGACAACTTAGATGAAATGGACTAAATCTTCACCAAACAAACTACCATAATTCACCAAATCAGAAACTTTTTCATCCCCTAAGGAGGCAACCCTTCAAGCCTAGATGTTTTCACTGGAGAAGGCTACCAAACATTTAAAGAAGAATTCACACCAATTCTCTGCACTCCTCCAGGGAATAAAAGAGGAAACACCTCCTAACTTTATTAAGGCACTATTATCCTGACACCTAAACCACACACAGATTGCATAGAAAAAAAAAAAAGCGACCCACATCCCTGCTCTCAGCCTTGTGTATCTGAAAGACACAGCAGGCTGCATCTCGGGAGCACGCAAAACAGAAAGGAAAAACTAACTCTCTATTTGTAACTGACAGGATTGTGTACATAGAACATCTCAAGTAATCTACAAAAACCTCCTGGAACTAGTAAATGAGTTCAGCAAAGTTGCAGCTTACCTCAGTATACAAAAATCAATTCGAGCTCTGCATGATAGCGCTCACCCGTAGTCCCAGCACTTGTGAAGCTGGAACAAGAAAATTGCTTGAGCTCACGAGTTTATAGCCAGTGCGGGTAACATAGTGGGACCTGTCTCAAAAAATGTTTTCATTAGTTCTATATACTGTCTGTGAAGATGTTTTTATGTACTGTCCAAATTTTTTAATACTTTTCATTTTATAGTTTCGGGGGTTCTTTTTATTTTGTATTGAGGGTTCTATGTTTGTTGTTGTTTTTGTCTTTGTTGTTGTTTTTGAGACGGTATCACTACGTGGGCCACAGTTAGAACTGAGTGACTTAGAACTCACTGTATAGCCCCAAGCTGGTCCTAAACTCATATTTCTCCTGCCTCCTAAGTGCTGGGATTGCAGGCCTGTGCTATTGTACCTGTCAGCAGTAGGTATGAATCTCAGCAAACAGGTATTAGACTTGTATGATGCAAAGTCAACCAAGATGATTAGAAGAATCAATGAATCTCTAACTACGTGGAGAGATGGGGTGTGTTCATAAATTGAACTCAGCATACTAAAGAAGTTCATTCTCCAATTTTATGTATGGATTTAACCCAGCTACTGACAAACTTCTCACATGACTTTTTGAAGATATAGACAAAATTAGAGTAAAACTCATTTGGAAAAACAAACGAGCTAGAGTAGCTGAAAGACTTTATAAGATAAGGATAAAGTGGGAGAAATCACTCTGCCGGTTTTGAGACTTAATAGATAACTACAGTAATGAAGATCGGATGGTACTGAAGGAAATAGACACATTAAAGGAACAAAATAAAGATCCCAGAAATAGACCCACAATAAATATAACTGAACTGGATTTGACGAAGGTCCCACAGCAGTTCAATGAGGGATCCCTTTTCAATACAGAGCACTTAGATACCATCAACAAATTCATAAAAGAAACACATAACTATCTGTCATGCTGTTGCTTTTGCTTTCCTATAGATTTGAAGGTTTTCCAAATTTAAAAAATGAGGGAAAGAGACATATAAATATATTTTAATTGCATTAATTTGCAGGAGAAGATATACTTGGCAAGTAATCAATCAAACAATAGTCTTCTCTCTTCCTGGGGCCTTTCTTTCCAAGATTAACTGAAGTTATTTGATGATCATGGACTTAGAATGACAGAGTGCATGCACAAAAGCAGACTTCCTAACTGAGTCTACCTGCTTAGGGACCACTATACACATGGTTGCCTGGTCTGCCCGGCTCTGTTTGCTGTCGAGTCACTGCTGGGATGGAGAGAGAGACGTGGACTCGCTCCCTCAGCCCTGCCTGCCTTTCTGTCCAGCTGTGGAGAGGAGGGTCTGAACAAACAGTGACATATGTTAGCTATCTAATTATTTTTCCAATCATGTGTCCACCACCACCTCTCTGTGGCATGCTATTCTTTAGCAGTTTCCAGTGAGCCGATTAGATTACAGCTTCTCCAAGTGCACTCTAGTCCTGCAGGTCCACCTCGATCACTGTGATTACCTGTGGGCATCTCCTAAGGCTCTGTCATCAACACATCTACAGGCGAACCTTGGTGTTTTTTTCACACTCAGTCATTCTAGGCCCAGCTCCAGGTTCGGAGGTCACCCTGCAGCACGGTCCACTACGTCTACCTTTGTTTTCTTGGTTGGGTCTATTTTGCCCTGCCCCTGTCACAGACGGTTGGGTTTTTTTTTTTCTAACGTACTCAGAATAGCACTGCTTCTTTGTGTCATTGTTACTGCTCTGCAAATGTATTTTGTAAGCAGTGCGAGCTACAGAAGGTATAATAGATAAAATGATAAAATTAGATAATTTATATAAATGTGCTTTGAAAGTTAAAAGCAACTGAACAAATGCAAGGGGCTAGTTTTGCTGTAATTTAGTGAGTAAAGCCAGCATCTGCTCCAGGCCAGTCTTCACAGGAAACCAGCACTAGAAGATCCTCAGGCTGATCTGCTCTAGGAGAGTTTGCTTCGAAGATTTTTATTAGTTTTTATTAGTTTTAGGGGGTTTTTGTTTTGGGGTTGGTGTGTGTGTGTGTGTATTCATGTGCATTCACGTGCATGAGTGCAGTCGCCCACAGAGACTAGAGGCTCCATTTCCCCTGGAGCTGGGATACAGGTAGTTGTGAGCCACCCTATGAGTTCTGGGAACCAAACTCAGGTCCTCTGGAGACCAGGATGAGCTCTAGACCACTGAGCCGTCTCTCCAGCTCCCTGCTCCGTGGTTTTGCTGCCACACATTTCTCTCCCATTCTCAGTCTTATTATGAGACAAGGAGTCTCTGGGGAGCAAATCCATACTGCCACAACCTATTTGAAAGCAGAACTCAAAACGGCTGCTTATTTGGCAAGACCAGACCCTTATCACCTGCATTTAGGCTTTCTGGACGGTGGGTCTTCCCATTCAAGAAACCAGTTGCAAACTAGGAAGCTGCTTGGTGAACAGAAATTGGATAGTCAGAATGGATTTGTTTTTTTAAATCAGATGTAGGTACCTGATACCTTGCCCTCCTTTGGGTTAGGAACACTTCTGTCTAAAGATGCGCAGCGCCATCTCCTAGGCTTTCCACGGCCACGCCTAGGAACATGCTGACCCGCACCCTCTCCTCCAGCTAGCTGGCCTTCTGCTCATCTGAAGCAGTGTGTCCTGTTGCCCTTTCCTTCACTGCAGTGTGTCTTCCTCTCCGTAACACGTTACTGTTGTCATTTCTGGACACCTTAACACCTCCGCTTCCCAGCAGACAGGCAGGACATTGTTCACTGTTCAAAAATTCGCTCAAGCCTCAGTCCGGTTACCATTTGACTCACTTTCCCCATCTCGTGAGTACCTCAAGTATCTTGACTCCATCACCCAAAGCTGGGCTCTTGTTTTCATACAGAAGTGTGGGTGCTGCTCGAGGGCAGAAAGAAAGAAAGAGCTGCAAGTCTGGACCTAGCACCAGTTACATTTGTGAACCAGAAATCTACGCAACGAATTTTCAAAGGCGGGACACTAAAGCTTAGGAAGATAAATGAGTCAACAGAGTCGCATATATAAAATGCTTGGCACATAGTAGGCCTGCACAGCCATTTGTAAAAAGAGGAACAAATTGTCCAAGGTCTCCCAAATAGTAAATGGCAAAACCAAAACTGCCAGCCCGGTTGTCTCCCCTGAAACCAGGGCCTCCAAGGTCATCTCAAATATTTTGCTTTCGTCCTTCGCTTTATGAAGTATTTTGTGAGGAAGAACAGCGGGGACTGTCTGTGCTCTTCTTTCATTGTGGACTGGAACTTGTTGACTTCAAGGTCAGAGTAAATTTCCTTGAAGCTTTTCCTAAACCCCTGCCTTGGAGGCCTTTGTTTGATTAAATTCCGCCTTTCATTATCATCTGTACATCCTTATCTCCTTTTTCTGGCTTCTTGAATGCAAACTGTTGAAGTGTAAACTTGCTCATCTTTCTGTGGTCCACAGTCAGTGCCGGCATGGGGCCTAGTACATGGTAATGCTTAACAAAGTTCTGGGGACTTGAGCTGAAGTCCACTGTCCCTAACTTCTGTGCTGTTGGCAAGTCCTCTGGCTACCGTCTGCAATCCTATGAATTTCTTATCCTACAAGCTGAGGGAAACTAGGCATGCTAATCTCAAAATGCAACGGAACTAACTCCTCTTCCAAATCTGTCTTCCTCTCCCTTCACTACCCTCTCCTTCCAAAGGACTCTGCCTCCATTACTCCTTTCATTTATTTGTTGACATCTGGATACTAAAACTGCCACAGTCAAAACGCTGTCACCACCTTACAGAATCTGTCAATCTAGAGCCAGAGATGACCTCCCAAAACAACATTAAAACCAGTGTGGCACACACTCCTGTAACCCCAGCACTCAGAAAGATCAGAAGTTCAAGGTCACCTCAGCTACAAAGGGAGTTATAGCCCAACATATACTAGATGAGACCCTGCCTAAAACAGCAGAAAAGGAACTTGGAACTCTAAGAGAAAGTTTACAGTAAACACACAACTAAATAGTTACACATTGCAGTAAGTGCCACGAAGGAAACAAAGAGATGATACAGAGGTTAAGAATGATCTCTATGAGGAAGTCAAGGAGAGGCCTGAAGTATGAAAGATGTGAGGAACCCTAACAAAGAGTTAAGTTCCAGTCAGAGGGAACAGAGTGTGAAAAGAGCTGGCCACACTCCAGGAAAGGGAAAGATGCCCATGCGAATGTGTGTGTCAGAGCAGGGAGAATGGGCAGGATGAGCTCCAGGAGACAGGAGGGCACCTCAGCAAATGCAGGCCACATAGATGGAGGAACAAGCAGCAATCGAACTCCAACTCCACTGGAAACCAGGGACTTTTTCAGCAGAGAAGTAATAGTCAGGTTTCAGCAATGGGGATACATCTGAGCAGTGTGCCATTGGGTGATTTAATGACCGGAACCACTATAGAGAAGCTGCTTATACAAATACCTGGTTGGTTTAGGTCAAACACTATACATGGCCTCTTAATGCAAGTGACAGTCAATAAACACGAGACAGCTGAGGCTTCTGCTGCTGCTGCTGCTGCTGCTGCTGCTACAACACAACACACTGTGGGGGTTGTTGTTGTCATTTTGTTTTGCTTTGCTTTTGCTCGTGTGTTTTTGAAAGAAGGTCTTGCTATATAGCCATAGCTAGCCTAGCACTCACTATGTGGCCCAGCCTGGCCTCAATCTTCCAGCTATCATCATCCTATCTCAGCCACTGCATTTCTAGATAGGTGCCACCACATCCTGCTAGCACACTGTTTTAAAGTGCTTTTAAAAATGAATTAGATCAATTTTATTCTAAAACATAGTCACAGTAAGGGTGCTTGCTCTGAAGGCTGATGACCTGAGTTCAATTCCTAGGGCCCACATAGTAGAAAGAGAGAACCGACTCCCAAAGGTTGTCCTCTGACTTCCAGCTACACCCTGGGGCACATTATGCACACACAGAAATGAATAAATGTAAAACATTAAATCCATTATTATCATTTAGATGTAGGTATTGTTTGTAATTGTGTGTGCTATACTTTTATCTGACTGGTGGCTCAGGGCTTGTTTACACTAGGACACAAATACGTGAGTGACGTGTTGTCCACATGACAGCTGTGGCGTCACTAGTCAATAGGAAGTTTCCAGTTCCACTTTTTATTTGTCTGTGTTGATGTGTGTGTTTGTGTGTACATATGTGCGTGCAGGGATGTGCACCTGTGTGCTCATGCACGTGGAGGGTCATTGCTAGCTGTCTTCATCCATCACTCTCTACCTTATTTTTGAGAGCAGGTCTCTCACTGAACCTGGAGCTCTGATTCGGCCACACTGTTGGCAAGTGAGCTCAGGGATCTGCCTGTCCTCATTTCCCCCCTGAAGGAATTACAGGCCTGTGCTAGCCACCACACCCTACTTTACATGGATGTGGAGATCCGAATTCAGGTGGCTGTGCTTATGCACGCATTTTAACAATTGGGTCAGCCCCAGTTCCCTTTCATTTTCTTTCTTTTTTATTCTGGGGTTGAACCCAGGACCCTGTGTATGCTAAGCGAATGACTTACACTTGACTATATATACCCAGTCCAGTTCCACTGTAATCTTAGACTACGACTGTTATTCATACACACACACACACACACACACACACACACACACACACACAGAGAGAGAGAGAGAGAGAGAGAGAGAGAGAGAGAGAGAGAGAGAGAGAGAGACTATGACAGGCCAAATAAGCATTATGCAGCACATGGGTATAATCAAATTGACATTTTTAAGATAATACCAATAATTTGTCATTCAGAATGTAGGGAATAAGAGTGATCCAGGTGACAGGCAATGAGGGCTAGGTTAGGGTGATCGGAATAGAGACAGGGAAAGAATTCAAGAGACATTTTGGTACCTGACAGATTTCTTGACCGTTTGTGTCTTTGTTTTACTGCTTAGGAAATTTGACCCTATGCAGCAAGAATGACAAAAAAAAATCATTTTTGCTTGGTTTACTTATTTTTTTTTTTAATTTATGTTTTTGAGACAGGCTCTCACTGTGTATCTCTGGCAGGCCTTGAATTCACTATGTAGACTAGGGCTAGTTTGTAGCAGTCCTGCCTCTGCCTCCCAAGGGATGGGATTACAGGTGTGCACCACCATTCCCTGACAAAAGGGGATATTTGTACTACAACTGGACCTTGATTTCCTAACCGGCAGCCTCCTTGTTCTCCACATCTACTCTCCTTTTGGCAACTCTGTTGCCTTTGCGGCTTCCTGTGTGTGGAATCACTCACCAAGTCCAAGCTCTTCATTTTTTCCTGTGCTGCTTTGTCCTGCCATGTCCAGTATGCTCTAGGTCACTGTAACTGCCTGCTAGTTGGCCCTCTCTCTCCTTGGAGCCTTGCAGTATAGATCGTCTGTGATGGCATCATTTCCACTGTGCCTCTACTAACTCTCTAGCAACTCCCTGCTCATTCAAATGGGAATCCAGACTTGATGCAGTGGCCTCACAGTACTTCCTCTGCTGTCTTTACCTGGCCCTTCCTTTCTGCTCCTTTCCCACTTTAATAGAGCCCACGCCTTTCAGTTCTTAGCTTCCCTGCAGCTCTCCACCCACTAGCCTAGCCATCCTGTATATGAAATTCTGTCTTTTTCTTCATAAAAATTTTTAAATGATGAAAAACTTAACAAATCCCAGAAATGTTGATCAAGAAAAAGATAAAACCAAAGACATGTCACTAAAAAGGAAGGAAATTGCTATAGATGATGTAGTACATACAAATTGAATAAGAGAAAGCAAATAAACCTTCGAATGGGGCTGAGGAGATGGCTCAGTAGGTATGATGCTGGCCCCACAAGCATGGGGACGTAAGTTCAATCTCCAGTACCCACAAAAAGCTGAGCACCTCGAATCCTAGTACTCACTAGGGGAGACAGGCTTCCTGTTTGGTCTTATCAGTATGCTCCAGGTTCAGTTAGAGACCTTGTCTCAAAAACGAAGGTGGAGGACAATTGAGGAAGACATCTGATGTTAATCTTGGTCCTCCATGTGTACACACATATCTGTGTAAGCACATAAGCACATACAAATGCAATCCAAATGAACACATTCCTAGGAACATTAACTAGCAAAATGGTTCAAGAAGAAATAGAAAACATAGATATTTACATAACCACCAAAATTCAATCAGAAGCAGCACATGGTGCCATATACCCAGAGTCCCAGCACTTAGGAGATGGAGACAGGAGGATCAGGGGTTCAAGGCCAGCTTTAGCTATTAGCAATTTTGAAGCCTGGGCTTTTTTCCCCCTCAAAAATAGAAAGAAGTTCAGTCAGTAATTTAAAATATTTTTACAAGGAAAGAACAGTATGTGTGGATAGTTTAACCAAACAGTCAAAGACGAATTAATTCCAGTCTTACAAAAGTTCTTCCAAATAGTAAAAAAAAAAAAAAAGAGCACCTCCCAGCTCATTCGATGAGATTAATACAACCTTAATACCCAAACCACACAAAGACATTATTTGAGTGTGTCTACCTTGAGGGGCAGGGAAGGAGGAGAGTGTTTGGAGCAGAATGTATGGCAGGGAGAATAGTAGGTGATGAGGTCACAGGTTTTTACCAAGTCAGAGGTATGGGCCTTTAAGGAAACTGTGAATGAATTTGGCGGCATTGGAGATAAACCCATGCTCACTCTGGCTGCCGTTCTAGAATAGTCATTGGAAGAGCAGAAGTGAAAGCAGGGAGACTAGTTAAGCGGCTCTTTCAAGCCCTGTCTGCCACATCCACTGTGAAAGTGAAGCCCATTCTCAGCAGTTAGACTGCCGACATTCCAGGAAATGTAGACAGGACTCTAAAGGGAGGTACAATTATTATGAAGGGCCCCAGAGGAACCCTCCAGAGGGACTTCAGTCACATCCCTGTAAATCTGAATGTCCTTGGAAAGAAAAAAGAAGCTGTTGGTTGACAAATGGTGGGGAAAGAAAAGGAGCTGGCTGCTATGTGAATGATCCGCAGTCACGTTCAGAACCTGATCAAGGGCGGTACACTGGGCTTCTGGTACAAGATGAAGCCTGTGGACCTCACTTCTCCCATAGATGTCATTACTCAGGAGAAGAATGTGTTTCTGGTGGGAACTGGAAATCTCTTGGCTGAACAAATTCATTGGAAGGCTGGAGAAATGGCTCAGGGCACTTATTTCTCTACCAGAAGATAGAGGTTCAACGCCCAGAAGCCACATGGTGACTTACAGCCACCCATAACTCCTGTTCCAGGAGATCTGATATCTTCAGAGATTTGAAGGCACCAGGCACACATGCAGTGCACATACATGTAGGCAAAACATTCATGCTCCTTAAATAAAATAAATATCAAAATTAATTTTAAGAAATAAATAAAACTGCCAAGCTATAGGAAAAAATGCATCTGCAGAGTTCGGACGAGGACAGGTGTTGCTGGTTCTGTATCTCAAACACAGAAAGATGAGGTAATCTTTGAAGGAAATGATATTGAACTTGTTCCAAATTCAGCAAGCCACAATAGTTAAGAAGAAGATATCGCAGCCGGCAGTGGTGACGCATATCTGTAATCCCAGCACTTGGGAGGCAGAGGCAGGTGGATCTCTGTAAGTTCAAGGCCAGCCTGGTCTACAGAGCTATTCCAGGACAGGCTCCAAAGCTACAGAGAAACCCTGTCTCGAACCCCCCCCCAAAAAAAATATTGCCTGGCAGTGGTGGTGCACACCTTTAATCCCAGCACTCGGGAGGCAGAGACAGGCAGATCTTTGTGAGTTCGAGGCCAGCCTGGTTTACAAAGCAAGTCCCAGAAAAGGCACAAAGCTACACAGAGAAACCCCATCTCTAAAACAAAAAGAAAAAAAGAAGAAGATATCACTAAGTTTTTGAATGGCACCTATGTGTCTGACAAAGAAACAGTGCAGATAAATTAGACTAAGTTACCCACCTCCAGAATCCAGATCCTGGATTATAACTATGATTTGGGATTTCTTTGGAGACAATGAAAGGCTAATAGTTGTTTTGTTTTTTAAAAAAGAAAGAAAGAAAAAAAGGAAGCTGTTTCCAAGTCCATGTTGAAGACTTTTGGAATGGAAGAGTTAGGACCTCTGGATAACCACTCCAAAACAATACAACTGGTGATAACTGCTACAAACAACAAAGACTAAATAAACACATAAAACCCAATCATTTAAAGTCTCCAGAAATTGTCCCAAGGGCATAGAGCAATTGGCAAAATAATAATTCAAGAAAAATGTACTGTATCTCAAAAAGGACAATGCTAGCCTGTGATATCTGAGCTAGGACCCATGCCCCCCCCAAAAAAAACTCCCCCAATTCTGCTTTACAGAAGTCCTACCCTAACTACACTACTCTGAGCAGGAACAGCCAAGACACAGAGACTCTTTGTCCCCTGGTTCCCAGACTGTGCTTATGATTTCACTCAAAGCGGGGCAGGCAACGGTATTTCTTATCTTTCCCAATCCTTTTGCAGAAGCTATATGACAAGAAATCATATGGTCAAGAGGACCAGGTCTCTCTCCCTTTACCCACAGTCCCCATGAAGGGCACAAGCTCTGCTCTAGGCGTGGCAGATTGAGACTGTAAAGGCCCTGACTTTTCTGACCTCAGCTCACTCACACACAGAGATTGTACACAAAGAAGGGCACGCTAAGCAGACCAAGAGCTGATACCCTTCAGTGCCCACGTGGGATCTAGGACGTCACTGATGGAACAATGAGCTGCCATCCCTAACTCTGGAGCAGTAACATAGGAGTTCTGCCTATGGGAGATAGGATAGCCATAAAGACAATGAATTGCTGCATCTGGTTGAGGGGCCAGACATCTGGAATGAGGACATCATGGAAACTCCATGCCTAAGGACAGGATTTTTTTTTTAATGCAAAGTTTAGTAGAGAAAATGTAAGAGAAGACAGACTGGTAGCTGCTCTATGATGCAAATAAAACAGTACAACAACCATTTTAGTGGAGAGAATGGGGAAATACAGCAAAGAGGCCTCCTGGTATTACTATCAGCTCCAGGAGTTGAGAGGTTGTGCTTGCGTGTTAGGCGACACCCACTCAGCAACAATCAGCTCAGGCCTTAGGGCAGACTTGAGCATTCCCTGAACTGCACACTGACCTATCAACACAGGGGAAATGTATCATGGGCACAAGAGGTTTGATGATGCACTTCTGGCTAAACATTGACTGAATAATAACCTGCTCTAGCCCAAGGGTACTCCTGGGAAACCAAGCTTAAAATAAAAATCAAGCTCAACCCCTGATAGTCTAGAGGACTACACTCAAGCCCCAAGGCTTTTCATCCTCCAAACCTATCACAGAAGAAACTGCCAGACTACTAATCTCTGCATGAACAGGGAGAAAAAATATAAACTCCTGAACTGTGGTAGTAAACACCAAACCAAAACCACCATGGTGTAACTTAAAACCTTAACTGACTGCAGTGGCTTAAACACAGTCTCTGTCAGTGGCTTCTACAACCCAAGCGTTAAAATAAGCAACGAGGGGTGGACCTCAGCTGCGACATCAGTGGCTTCACACTGCAGGAGGATAGACTTCTTCATAGAAGTCATTCAAATAATTTATTTTTATTTTACGTTCATTGGTGTTTCACCTGCATGTATGTCTGTGTGAGGGTGTCAGAAGGCCTAGAACTGGAATTACAGACAGTTGTGAGCCACCATGTGGTTGCTGGGAATTGAACCTGGGTCCTCTGGAAGAGCAGTCACTGCTCTCAACCACTGAGCCATCTCACTGAGCCATCTTTCCAGCTCTAGATTTTTTTTTCATTTATTTTACATACCAATCACAGTTTCTCCTCCCTCTTCTCCGCCTGTTCCCTCCTCCCACCTCCCTTCTACACACACCCATCCACCTCTCCTCTGTCTCCATTCAGCAAGGGGCAGGCCTCCCATGTGAGTCAACACAGCAGGGCACATCAAGTTGAGGCAGGAGCAAGCTCCTCCCCCTGCATCAAGGTTGGGGAAAGCAACCCAGCTTGGGGATTGGGTTCCCAAAAGCCAGTTTGACTGCCAGGGACAGGTTCTGATCCCACTCCTAGGAGCCCCACAAACAGACCAAGCTACACAACTGTCACACACATGCGGAGGGCCTAGGTCCCAATACCATAATTTAAATATATAGGTTTCAACAAAAATTATGGCATACCAAAAAAAAGTAGTATTCCTCATGCATAGAAAAAAGGGCATTCAATGAAATCTATCTTTGAAGGGGCTCAGACAGTGAACTCACATTTCATGGCAATTACTATCAATACACTCAAAGAACTAAAGGTAGAAATACTTAAAGAAATAAGGCAAGAGACAGACATTTCTCAGAGGTGTGATGTTACATACCCTGCATTTGGTAAGCTAAGGCAGGAGAGATCATGAGTTCAAGGTTAGCCTGCACTATATGGCAAGACCTTTTGTAGAAAAAAATAGAAATCAGGGAAGATAGGATGTCAATAGAAATTGTAAAGAAAAAAGGAACCACATACATTACTTTTTTGTTGTTGTTGTTTTCCTTTCTTTCTTTTTTGGGGAAGGGAACAGGATCTGGCTATGTAGCCGAGGGTGGCCTGAAAAAGGCTAGGCGGTGGTCTTCTTTTCTCGGCTCCTAAGTACTGTGATGGCAGGTGTGTGCCACCTAGCTCCAAACAGATGCTTTTGACTTGAAAAGTTCAGTAATTAAAATGCAAAATTTGCTAGATAGGGGTTGACAGTAGATTAGAGTTGGCAAGGGAATAAATCAAACAATGTGAAGATACATGAATAGCGATTATGTAATCTGGAGACAGTGAAAAGAATGAAGATAAACAGGCTCAGGAAACGTAAGATATAATTAAGTACATCAGTGTACGTAAGTGGAGTACTGGAAAGAACGTAAAAGGGACAAAGAAAGATAGTCGAAGAAATAATTGCTGAAGCCTTTTCACATTTGGTGAAGATACTTATCTACATGCCCAGGTTCGGCTAATTCCAAGTAAGGTAAACAAAGGTCATACCCAGGAGACAGGTAGTAAAATGCTGAAAAGCAAAAGACAAAAGACTCAGTGCATAGAAAGGAACCCAAAGAAGATTAGCAATTGACTTCTGGTCAGACACAGCGCAGGCTTTCTTTTTCTTAAGGCACCAGGGGTTGTAGAGATGGCTCAGCAGTTAGAGCACGTGCTGCTGATGGAGAGGATCCAGGTTCTGTCCCCCGCACCCCAGTTTCATGGATGGATCAGACATACTTTTCTGACTTTTGGGGGCTCCTGCATGCATGTGCTGCATACACACACACACACACACACACACACACACACACACACACACCACACACTTAGGCATACACATAAATACACATAAAATAAATCTTTTAAAATTTAAAAGGCACTAAGAATTATCTAGTAAAAACGTCTTTACAAAATAAAAGTAAATATTGGCCATACCAGTTATGCAAGAAAAAAAGATACAAATAAGTCTTTCAGGCCAGATGTGGTGCTGCATGCCTTTAATCCCAGCACAGGGGAGGCAGAGGCAGGTGGATGGATCTCTTAGATGGAGGCTAGTCTGGTCTTCCAGGATAGCCAGGGCTACACAGAGAAACCCTGTCTTGAAAAAAAATCTGTTTTCAGGTGGCATGATTACATATAAAGGAAAACCTAAAGATTCCACAAAAAGAACCTTAGAACTGATCAACAAATTTGGTGATCTTAAAAACTATACAAAATCAATGTAGAAAAAGCAGTAGCAATTTTGTGCACCAATAACAAACTTGTTAAGAAGAAATCATAAGAGCAATCCCATTCACAATAGTTACGAAAAATTTAAATACCTAGGAATAAATTTCACCAAGAAAGTGAAAGACCTCTAAATTGATATTAGAAATACTGATTAAAAAAACAAAGAGCTTGAAGAAGACATATGAAAAGTGAAAAACTTCACTGCTCATGGATTACAAGAGTCAGTATTATTTAAATGCCCTTGGACAGGTGAGTTGGCACTTGCCACCAAGCCTGACAACCTGAGTTCAGTCCTTGGAACCCATAAGGTAGAGCAAACTGACTCATGCATGGTGTTCTCCCTGATCTCCACACATGTGTGTGCCACTGCATACCTGTGTGTGCCACTGCATACCTGTGTGTGTGCCACTGCATACCTGTGTGTGTGCCACTGCATACCTGTGTGTGCCACTGCATACCTGTGTGTGTGTGCCACTGCATACCTGTGTGTGTGTGCCACTGCATACCTGTGTGTGTGCTACTGCATACCTGTGTGTGTGCCACTGCATACCTGTCTGTGCCACTGCATACCTGTGTGTGTGTGTGCCACTGAATACCTGTGTGTGTGTGTGCCACTGAATACCTGTGCCCACACATATACAAACATAAATAATTAAAATGCCTGAACAATTTACAGATTCTGTGCATTCGCCGTCAAACTACTTGTAGCATTCTTTACAGAAATACTACCCCCCCAAAAAAAAACCCCTAAAATTCATATAGAACTACAAAAGAACATGAACAGCCAAAGCAGTTTTGAGATCGCTGCCTGATCTCAAGACATGCCATAAGGCTGTAGTAACCAAGACAATAATGGCAGGCATGAAAACACAACAAAGAAAATAGTAGAACAGCCTAGAAGTGCTAATTCTTGACAAAGGCATCAAAATATGCACGGGAGGAAGGGTAGCCTTCAATAAACGGTCCTAGCAAAAACTGAAAGTTGACCCCTGTTTCTCACCCTCCACAAATAAATGAACTCAATATGGCTTAAAGGAATGTAAAACCTGAAACTGTGAAGAAACTACTAGAACAAAACATAAAGGAAACACTTAAGAGACATCGGTGTGAGGAAATGGGGGGGGACCCAAAAGCCCAAACAACAAAAGCAAAAGTAGAGAAATGAGATTATATTCGAGTAAGAGGCTTCTGCACAGCAAAGGACTTGCTCGAGATGGTGACGAGACAAAGAAGGAAGCTGTAAAGCCATTCATATGACCCAGGATTGATATCTAGGCTACTTATGGAACTCAACAATGAAAAACCCAGAGCATCCAATTTTAAAGCAGGCGAATTATCAGAAAAGACATTTCTCAAAAAAAAAAAATACAAATGACCAAGAAGTATATGAAAAATATTCAGCATCATTTGCCATTAAGGAAATACAAATCAAAAGTACAATGAGGTGGGCTGGAGAGACGGCTCATTGGGAAAGAGCATGTACTCTCTTGCAGACATACCCAAGTTCAGTTCCCAGAACCCATGTCAGAAGGCTCACAACCTCCTGTTAAGTCCAGCTCCAGAGGACCTGATCTCTCGCCTTTGTGGACACCTGAACTCACAAGCACAGGTACACACACATATACACATGATTAAAAACTTAAATGTTAAACGAGCTATCACTTTATCCCAGTCAGAATAGCTAATATCAAAAAAGCAAATATGACAAATGCACTGTTGATGGAAATATGAATTAATACAACTCTTAGAGGGAATACTGTGGACATTTCACATTCAAAAAAACCTCTAAAAATCTATTAAATAAATGATCTCAGTATCCGATTTCTGCACATAGATCCAAAAAATGAAATCAGTACATCAAAAATACTTTCGCCATATATTATATATTATTACATGTATAATCAAATATTATTCAGCTATGAAAATGATTAAATTCTACAATTTACAGCAAAATGAGATAGATTAGAAGACATTAAGTGAAATGAGATCGACACATCAAGACAAATATTACATGTTCTCTCTCATATGTGGATTTTGAAAAGTTGGTCTGCTTATTCTGGACTCAAACTCATGATTCTGCCTCTGCCTTGTCAGCATTTGCCTCCCAGCATTCAACAAGTGGAAGGACGAGTACTGGGGGCAAAAGTATAGGAGGGATGGGGGATGAGGGGTTGGGGCAGGGTAAGGAGGAGAGCATCGATCACAGCGAAATGTGTATGAAAATCCCATAGCAAACCTGTTACGTTGTGAGATAATTTTTAAAACATAAAACATTTTTAAAAATCTGAAAATAGAATGGTAATTACTAGAGGCTAGGAAATATAAGAGATGGGTGGGGGGATAGAGGGAGGTTAGGTAATAGGTCCCAGAACATAGTTAGATGAGAATAAGTTGCAATGTTCTACAGTACTATGAGGTGATCACAGTTAACAACAACTTACTGGAGATTAAGAACTAACAGATAGCAAGGCGAATCTGTCAACATAAACTAAATAGATGGAGATGCTAGTTACTTTATTCTTATTAGTACAGGTTATATTTGTGTTTTGAAGTATTGCACTGTATCCTCCATAAACAAGGGTAATTTTTACATTAATTAAAAGAAAATAATTTAAACAAGAAAATGTAAAAGTGATAAAGACAGTCCCAGTTTAAAAGAAAACAGAATTCACTGCCAGGATACCTTCTTAAAAAGTACTAAAGGAAGTTCTTTAGAATGCAAGCAAGGAACTCCAGGCAATAATCTGAATCCATATGAAAAATATAGAATACTAGTAAAGGTAATTATGTGGTTAATATGAAAAGATAATAAAATTGCATATTCCGTCCCCTTTTCTCTTTTGACTTATTTAAAAATTAATTGCATAAAATTATATTGTTAGGATTATAAACAGAAATATAATTATTAATAATGTAGCACAAAGAAAGGGAATGAGCACAAGGCTGTACTGCGGTGAGGAAGTGACACCAGATGGTAACTCAAATCCAGAGGAAGAGAGGAAAACAACCAGAGAGTCAATAAGAGTATTAGTAGAATGAACACTAAAATACATATGCAATCTCCTTTCTTCTCCCAGCCCTTTAAAAAAAGCATACAGTTGTGTAACGGAATAGAGAAGTAATGTTTTGTAAGGCTGATCATTTACATAAGTATGTGCATATGCATATAGAGTAATAATACCCAAAAGAGGAGGGTGCGGTGAAGTTATAGACAGGGCCTATATTTCACTGAAACTAAAGCAGCATGAATCTAAAGTTCATTCTAGTCAATTAAAATGTTCATTGTGAGCCCTAAAGAAGTCACTAAGAAAATTACTCAAAATTAACCTTTAAATTATAAAAATAAATTTTAAATCATATAGTAAGTACCTACTGTAAAAAGAAGATAGTCAAACTCAGAACAGGCAAATATGGCATATACAAAACAAAAATCAAAATGCAGAGGACAGTATGTAGGGCTGAAGAATACTTCAGTCTGTAAAGTACTTTCCATGCCAGCATGAGGACCTGAGTTCAATTCCCAGGACACATGTTTAAAAAAAAAGTCAGGCACATATGGCTGCTATCAGGGGGCAGAGACAGAAGGATCCCTAGGGCTCACTAAACAGCCGCCCTAGCCTACTCAGGAAGCTCCAGGCCACTGAGAGACCATGTCTCAAAAGAGAAGGTTGATGGTGCCTAGCAAATAATACCTGAATTTGACCTCTAGCTTCCAAATGCATGGGCACCCATATGCACCCACGCACTCACATACACACAAATAAACAAATGGCAGTGAATGAATAACAGTGGGTGAGCTCTGTCTAATCTAAAGGCAAATATTGTCATAGTGCTGTTTTATGAAGTGAGACTCAACACTCCCCCAGAAGATACAAATATATTGAGAGTAAAAGGAAGAGGAAAATGACGTGCTATGTAAGCAACAACTATAAAAAACACATTGAATACAGAAAATAAAAAATAGACTTTGTAAGAAAAATATTACTGGGAATGTGAGCAAACATTTCATGATAACAAAACGGTAAAGCCAGCTAAGCCTGGTGGTGCAAGTCTTGTTTTCCCAGCTATTAAAGAAACTGAGGCAGGAGAATTGCAAATTCTGAGCTACACAGTGAGTCTAAGGCCAGCCTATCTTACATTTGAAAATGAAAAGAGTGATATAGATGTAACTCTATAGTAGAGAGCTTGTTTAGTATGTATGAGGACCTAGGCTCAATCATTGGTATCACAAAAATCGAAAAGGTCAATTTATCAACATGAAAACAATTATAGTCAGTCCATGATGGTACGTACTGTAATCGAAGCACTGTGGAGGCTGAGCCAGAAACATCACAATTCAAGGCCGACCTGGGCTACATAGCAAGACTATATCCCCCAAAAAACAAAACAACGCAAACAAACATACAGAAAACCAAAACAATAACAACAAAAACCATGTAGGTACCTGACAAATGACCCTCAAAATAACCTAATAAAATAACTGACAGAATGGACAGAGAAGGATGAAGAAAGAGATAAACAATAATGTGAGGATTCAATACCCTACTAATGAGTATCAAGTAAATATGTGTGTGTGTGTGTATGTGTGTATAGAGAGAGACATACTGTGTGTGTGTATGTGTGTGTGTGTGTGTGTGTGTGTGTGTGTGTGTGTGTGTTCAGACCTGGAACATCTGTGGACCCTCTACTAGAAAACAGAATAGACAGTCTTAAGTGTACATGGAACACTTAAGCACTTTAGCACCATATGGCTAAACCGTAATAATAATATAGCACAAAAGAATGAGAGGGCCAGGGAGATGCCTTAGCTAGTAACTTGCTGCCAAGCTCTTTTGAGATTTATCTATTCTACTTTATTTATATTTTATACATTATGAGTATTTTGCCTGCGTATATGTACGTATACCACTTGTGTGCCTGGTACCTAAGGAAGCCAGAAGAAAGTGTTGGAACTTCTGGAACTGGAGATACAAAGTGCTGAAGACTGAACCTGGGTCCCCTGGAGAAGCAATACATGCTCTTAACCTCTGAGCTATCTCTCTAGCCCTACTTGATGCCAAGTTTAATTCCCCATACCTACATGATGTTAGTAGAAAACTGACTACAGCAAGTTGTCCTCTGACCTCCACATATGTCCCATAGTATAGAAGTGCACAAATACACATAAATAAATAGATAATAGTGACAAGAATATTTTTAATTAAACCAACAAAATTATACAAACTAAGTTCTCTGTCCCAATTGAATGAAGACTAAAAATCTGAATAGGTCTATTCAGAACTGACTATTTTTAAAAAAGCCTCCCTCCAAAGAAAGGTCATCCCTGGTAAATCCTAAGACATGTTTAAAGAAGAATTAAAACCTGTCCTTCCAAAATCTTAAGGAAGGGGGATTCTTTCCTAATGATTTTTGTGATGCCATCATTACATATAGATTTCAAAACTTACTATAGTGCTACAGTAACCAAAACAGTAGCGTTATATCATGAGAGTAGTCCTAAAGACCAATACAAAGAACTGACAGTCCAGAGTAAAGCCATACTTACGGTCAGTTGGATTTGAAAACAGATATTAAGATTATTCAATGAGCGGCGTGTGGCGCACGCCTTAATCCAGCACTGAGCAGCAGGTGACTCTGTGAGTCGGCAGCCTGGCTACAGTGATCCAGGAAACGCAAAGAACAGAAAACGTTCAAAAAAAAAAAAATTATTCAATGAAGAGAAAATATTTTTATATGTATATGTTAAATAAGTTGGAGCCAGGGCGCACGCCTTTAATCCCAGCACTCGGGAGGCAGAGCCAGGTGGATCTCTGTGAGTTCGAGGCCAGCCTGGTCTACAAATAGAGTTCCAGGAAAGGCGCAAAGCTACACAGAGAAACCCTGTCTCAAAAAACCAAAATAAATAAATAAATAAATAAATAAATAAATAAATAAATAAATAAATAAATAAATAAAATAAAGTTGGACCTTGATTTCACATCATATGTTACAAATAACACAAAACATATCAAAACTCTCAGAAGAAGCTATGAATATGACTCTTCATTGCTTTATATTATGCTGTCACCAAAAGCATAAGCGCTAATGAAAGACAAAATAAATGGAACTGTACCAGAATTAAAAACATTCTGGTTGCAAGTACTGCCTTTAGGTAAATAGAAATTCAACCTATAGACTAGGTGGAAATATTTAGAAATCATGTATATGTTTTGGGATTTGTGTCTTTGATATGTAAAGAACTATTACAATTCATTAATAAGAGGAAAATAATTCAAAATGGACAAATAGTCTGAAAAGGCTATTTTTCAAAAGGATCCATACAAAGGGCTGGCAGGATGGCTCAGCAGGTTGAGGCACTTGCCACCAAGCCTGCCAACCCGAATTGACTTTCAGGACCCACATGGTGCAAGGCAAAAACCACTTCCCACAACTTGTCTTTGATCTCCATACATGCACCATGGCACGCTTGTACACGCACACGCACATGCACACGCGCGCGCACACACACACACAAATGAATGAATGAACAAATTTAATACAATTTTAACGCATCCATTCAAATGGCTAAGAAGAACATGAAAGATGTCAGTGTCAAACCCACATGAGATAGCGTTTCACCTCCACTAAGATGACTACAGTCAAAACGACAAATAGTTACTAGTAAGAGCCAGTGTATGGGAAAATGGAGTCCTCATATGCTGCCCATGGTAAGATACTATCACAGCTGCTTCAGAACAGTCTGGCAGTTCTTCCAAAGGTTAAACCTGTGACTCAACAATTCCACTGCTAGCTGTTTACCCAGTGAAAACATGAGGCCACCAAGAAAACAAGACCCTCTAAATCAACATGAGCAAAGCTCACATGAGCTCAGACTGAAGCAGCATGCACAGAGCCTGCACGGGTGCACACCAGGTCCTCTGTGTGTCTATTATAGCTTCCAATTTTTTGGCTTTTCAAGACAGGGTTTCTTTGTGTAGCCTTGGCTGTCCTAGAACTCAGTCTGTAGACCAAGCTGGCCTCGAACTCACAGAGATCCTCCTGCCTCTGCCTCCCGAGTGCTGGGATTAAAAGTGTGTGCCACCGCCGCCCAGCTCAATTTAGTGCTTTTATTGGGTTCCTGAGAGAGTGAACAAATATGTCTCTGATTCTTTTGCCTTCTCTTAGGCTCTTTTCCTTTTGTTAGTTTCTTATCCAACTCCGAAGTGGTAGTTTTTGTTTTATCTTACTATATTTTTTTTTGCTATATATTAAAAAAAAGAATGAACAAATGATGCTAGGGTAAAGGTTAACAACTGAACTGTCACTTGCTGGAAGAAAAAATCAGTTTTCTCCAATAGTGTGACACTGGGTATATCAACAACACTTTAGGACAGGCCTCAAGTTCAGGAGTAGTTGACCAATATATAATGGACTCCACAGTTCTTGTTTTTGGTGTGTGTGTGTGTGTGTGTGTGTGTGTGTGTGTGTGTGTGTGTGCCTGCCTTTATTTGGTTACAGTTTGTTGGGTTGTGTTTTCTTGTCGTTTTTTCTTTTTGAGTGTGGTTTACTTTTGACTTTTTGGGATTTTTTTTATTCTTAGAAAGAACTTGGGTGAGTAGGGAAGGGGAAATGATTTGGAAAGACTTAGGGGAGAAAAAGAATATGGTCAAAATATATTTAAGATTAAGAATTGTTTTAAATAATAAAGTATAATAGAAAAGGAAGAAAACATTTATACACAAATGTTCACAGCAATACTGTTCATGTTACAAAGTGGAGATAATCCAGATGTCACAGATGATCAGCATATCAATAAAAATGGTATTTTATAGTCACAGAATGGAGTATTATGAAATGGTAATAAGGAGTAATGGAGCACTGCACGTAGAGACCACATTCTTTAGCAACAGTAGATTAGGATTTGCCTAAAGCCACTGGGTGAGGAGAGAGCAACACTGAAGAGTGACAGCTAATGAATACTGCTTTCCTTTAGAGGAAGCCAAATATTCTCCAATTAGATTGTGGTGATGTCCATACAGCTCTGTAAATACACCAAAAGGCTAAATGAATGAGTTTTATGCTGTCTAGATTATATCTTAATAAACCCACTTTTAAAAAATTAGGATGTCTTGAACTAGGATAATATAAGTACATTGTGAGAAATGATAGGAATCCATATGTATTTCAAAGGTAGAGTGAGTAGGATTTTCTGACATATTGTATGTGGGCCGGGGGAGCGCGAGGACTCAAAGATTTTTCTGAGCAACTGGAATGATGGAGTAAGGAACTGAGATAGAGAAAGACTGTGGGAGGCACAGTTTCAAATGATAAGTTATAGAGTTCAGTTTGGACAGACTGAGCTGGAGATGTTAAACTGGTGGAAGGGAAAAATACAGCTGTCTAGTTCTAGTTCCTTCCTGACAGTGAGGTGGACTAGCGTTATGAACTTGGGAGTTAACATATGGGTAGGTAAATTTTAAAACTACAAGATGAGTGAGATCACCAAGGGGGTGTGTACAGCTAAAGAGGAGAAGATGTCCAGTGACTGAGCTCTGAGATAGTCCCAAGTCAGAATGTTGGAGGAGAAATGAGAACTAGCAAATCAGAGAGAAAGAAAGAAAATCAAGAGCATACAGTTCTGGAAGGCAGGTGACAAAAGTGTTCCAAAGAGGAGGTTGTGGTCAGCTGGGTCACATGCTGCTGGGAAATCAAGCAAGATAAGAACTGAAAATTGACTATTGCACTAAGCGACAGAGTAGTCCCAGGGGAGCTAAATGGAAAAGTCTGATTGATACACACTTCAGAGAGAATGTAAGGAGATCGGTGTCATGTCTATACAGCAGCAACAAGAATCAAAAATGCAATTAAAACTCCGGCAGCATTCAAAATAGAAGGTGTCAAGAATAAATCAAACAAAATATGTGCCAGAGATCCTTTGTGGAGGAAATTATAAAACTTTATCAAGATAAAGAGCTGTGTCCTGTTCAGAGGTAGAGAGACTCAATATTGTAAAGCTATCCTTTACAATCAATAGATAGTCTAAAGCAATCAATATAGCTATTGTAATTCCTATCAAAAATCTTACAGAGCCATTCATGGAATTTGATGAGCTGGTTCTAAATTTTGTATAGGTATGCAAAGAAAAACCAAGGCATTCTTCAAGAGCAGTAAGATAGGACTTCCTCTATCAGATATTACATGTTACCATACAGTGTGATGGGGTGGGGATATTATGTGGGGAAGGGGGTGCTTCAGTGTAGCTGGTCATAGTCAGTTGATTGTGAAGGGCAATGGTAGGTTTACAGCTATTTATTCTATTATTTGGCTCCATAACTTTTACATATATATTAAGTGTTTAAATGTAGAAATGACTTATGTATATTAAGTATTTGTGCATATCAATTATATCATATTTTAAAATGAGAACAAGAGAGTAATTCTTTTCTCCTAAGACTTTCAGGTTGAAACCTGCAGAAAAATTATGATGAAAACATTTCAAATCTGCTCTTCTGGCAGTTTCCAAGTACACAGCAAGTTAGTGTTAAGTTAGTCATGGTGTTTCTTCTACCTGACATGTATAGCCTTTGACCAGTGTCTCCCTATTCCTCCTCCAGCCCAGAGGATGTTATTTTGCTTGATTTCATCACTCTACAATGTGTCTGTATGAAAACACCATGTCATATACTAAAAATATATATAGTCTCCCAGGGCGGTGGGGGTGCTGGAGATAGAACCTAGGCCTCCATGAATGCTAGCCAGTTTACTACCACTGAGTCATACCTGTAGCCATTACACAACTGTTGTTGAAATGAAGTTTTTATAAAGAATGTTAAAAAAAATCAGGCATGACTTTTAAACAGCTGTACACCTTCACAGCAGCTATGTTGGCCTGGATGCATGGTTCTCTCTGTTTCCCTACCATTTCCTGTAGAGCCAAGGACAAATTACAGACACTGTGGTCTTTCCCAGGAAGCTCAGTGGTACAGGAATAATCACGTCCTCTCTAGTGGTCAAGGGTGTGCTCAGGCACTGAGCTTCTCTACGTTGTCATAGGATAGCAATTGAAATGGACAGACTATGTATGACATGGTAGGTACTTTTGGAGGTCTCTAAAGGTTCAGGGCTGGAGAATGGACAGAAACCATTCGGCTAGAGCACCAGAGACCTAGGGGTTTGGGTTTTTTCCTAATGAAAAGTTCCACCAGCCCATGTGACCCAAGATAACATTCAATTCTTCCAGAGTCCTCTTCAGAGTTTAACTAGAATACACTTTGTAGTCACTTCCAGCCTAAACAGACAACAATTCTAAGTCCACCTGAGGGGAAACAGCTTGCACATTGAGCCTCCTAGTCTCCAGGTTGGTGAGGAATTAACCTCCTCACTACTGATTAGAGCTCTTCAAAGGATTTCTGAGCCGGCTCTCCAGAAGTGTAGAAAAACAGACCCCTGTGCATCTCCAAATGGGCATTTTTAATCAGGAACTCCCATTTACATATTTCGTTTGGAGACTATAAATAGAAGCGTCAGTGAAACTGTCCTGCAAGCCGGTGCAGCCTGTCCTCACTCTCCATGCCGCCTGTGACAAAGTGACTTCTGGGTGCTGTGCAGAGCCAGCAGAGCAACTGCATGTTATTCCTCGTGTGTACATTTCCAGAACAGAACACCTGCAAACATCTTTACAGATGTGCGTGCCCTGCTGACTTCTCTTATCTTTACATTTTTTTCCTGTGCTTCCTGGCAACCCCAGCAGTGACCAGAGAGACCTCTATGCGTGCCAAAATCAGCTTGGTCACTGAGGGATGGACTAATGGGGAAGTTAATGAACAGCTGGCTACATGAGTCGAGAGCTGGGCATCATTTGTGCCAGCTGCTCCTCACTCTTCTTCCTTCCCAAGTTGGGAATGCCTTCCCTCTGCCAGGGATGCTGAGCTGCGTAAGTGCTCAGAGCCCCTGGATTGTCAGACCCTGAGCAGGGCTGAGGTGGACTGACTTCCTCGTGTCAAAGCTCCCCTCGGACCTAAGAGACTCAAGCCTCCACTTTGGACCTGGGGAGGAAATCTGAAGAGTACAAACCGCTTCCATCACGTGCAGCCACATCTCCATCCTCTCCTTGGAAATTGGCTAGTGTTACCTAAAGCAGCTTTTGCTTTTGCTTTGCACCCTTAAACTGTACTTTGTTTCCTCAGCAGCACTTTTGAGGAACTCATTTATGAAGGCGACAGGGACTGGGTGTTACTCTGAGTGAGTCACTGGCCTATGGTCAATGCTGGGGAGAGTCTCAGAGATGAAAAAACACTGCCAAGGGTGGCTTCAGTCCAGTACCCAAATGTTCACATCATTTCCCCCCCCTTTCCATTTTAGGGTGAAAGTAATCAGGGACAAGAGGGGGGAGGGATTTATGGGAATAAATAAGATACTGTCTCACAGCCAAAGCAACATTCAGATTCTCAGCTGGCAGAGGAATTCTTGAGCCTGATCTGTAGTGAAAGCATGAGCAAACTGCTAAATGGAATGCAAAGAGAACCCAACTTAATCTCCGATCCAGACCATCTACAAGGAGTCGCTCTCGGGCAGCCAGTACTATTCCTGGAAGGCACAGCGCTCGCCTCAGTGGCCCCGCCCTGGTGTGAGAAATTCAGGGCTCTGTCGGTGCCAAATCTGGCTCTTATTTCTGCCGTCCAGTTGCTTTGGTGAAATAGGAGTGAATGCTGCCTATCCATGAAAGGGCAACTCTGAAAGCGATTTATAAACTGTAAAGTACTAGGGAACATCAGGTGGCCCTGTCACTCATCCACGTCTGTTATATACTGCGCTCCTTCAGTTGTCTTTTCTCATTAGAGGACAAAAACCACAGAATTTTGTGGTAAGAGGTCAGGCCCTGCATATAATCAATCATGCACAAGTCCCACAGCATAGAAGCATAAATCGGCCTTAATTCTGGATTTCCCCGTCGACACATGGAGAGCATTTGCCAGTCAGCGACCTCACAAAGACGTCACAGAATGGTCAAGAAATGACCCCAGAAAAGCTCTTGTTGGGGGAAAGCCGTAAAGCCTTTTGAAGGCAAAACTTTCCATTCCAAAAGGCGATTATTATTTCTGCATTGAAGTAAAAGCCCGTGTGTTTATACAGCCTTTGATTCTGATGTCAAATGTCCGATGACTCCTCCAACTCTACTCCAAAAGAAAGAGAAGGCAGTCGTGCTGGGGTCCCTGTAGCTAGTGGTGGGCTCTGCCCAGAGTGACTGGCGGGGGAGATCAAAGAGCGGAGCCCCAGCACTTTGTGGGGTGGGTCACCCTGGGGCTGTATGAAAGAGCTTCCATCTCTGGCTAGCTCCTCACCCGGGCTTTACATTTAGTAAATAAAGCAACTTGAAGTTTATGATAAATAAAAAATTAAGATCATCATTTTATTCATCCCTCTGCCCATTGTTTATTTTGAATGTATACTTAATAGCACTTTCCAGAAGCGAGCAAGCCCTTGTAGAGACAAAGAGGGCTCTAATACCAAGCCTGGCAGGGAGGGGGTAGGCATTGCATTCCTTCCCTCCCCTCCTTTTCCCAGAGCCCATCCAGCTGACAGGTGCCAGAAGGGAAGAAATGTTAGTAAATGTTAGTTTCCAGCCCCAAAGAAGCTGTCACAAAAGGGAGACAGAACAAGAGAGCTCATAAAATCCTTCAACTGAGGGATGTAGCGAGACCTATCTAATTACACAAGATTAGAAACGGTTTAACTTGTTGAGAATGTGCTACATGTGGAATGAAAGAAAATGACACCTCCAGCGCCCTGTAATGATACTGTATTGGGAGGAAAGCACAAAGGGTTTGTTCACGCTATCAGTAACACCAGTTTTTCTCATCCACCAGCGTAGCCACATCTGGTTTTAATACGGTGGTCTAAGCGAAGTCAGTTAACTTTTCACCCACTGTTCTGGCCCTCCGTCTGCCTCCTTCATTTGCCTCCTTCGCATAGACTTCCATTTGTATTGGCATTGTCCTTCTGTCGCCCATGCCTCTGCAAGCTGACCGAGGCAGGCGGGAGGAGATTACACTGAGAAACTATGCTTATCTCTGGACTCTAGAGGGTTTGACTGTTCAAATAGCATGCTGTTTTGAAAGCAATGCCTAGTCTTTGTTTTAGCTAAACTCAACAGAATTTAGATGTGTCCTTCTACCTAATTCATTAAACCACCAACACTAAACAACAACTCCCTCATTTATCTGTGAATTGTGAAACATCCTGGGTTTTTAACAAAAGAGTCAAAGATCATTCTAATTACTTTTTGTGTGTGTGTGGGTGTGGGTGTCAGGGATCAAACCTGGGTTTTGTACTTGCTGGGTAAGACACCACCACTGAGCTGTCCCTAGCACCTCATCTCAGTTACTCCTAACTAGAATGCTTTGGGAAGTCTGGCACCCATCTAATGGGTTTCTGGCAAATATAGCATTGATTAGCCATTTTTATTTATTTATTTATTTATTTTGCCTCTGCTAGGGGAAAAGGATCTTTGGTGACTACCTGAAGGAACTACAAGATAGGCATATTTCTTATAAAAGTAGAACTTTCAAACTTCAAGACAACTTACTGTATACATCGATTTCTAGAAGAGGAAAAAGGGGTCTACTCCCCCACATTTAGAAAACAGTAGGTTTTTGCAATGGCTTTGATTAAAGGCCATGTTTCAAAAAAATGATTTAGTCCTTTGATGTTAAATAACATTTACTAAGTTTTGCCTTATTTACATTTGTGCTACATTTACTATTCCTTTGGGAATAGTAAATTCATAACCCTGAGCTGTTAGGAACTGTCCACTGTGATTGCAAGGTACACTTTAAATTGTATTAAATCTTGGTTCTTTTCAGGACCTTTTGCTATGTTCTGACTCCCACTGGAATACAGATCACAATTGTAAGGGGAAGTGTCAGTATGATCGCCAGGTCCTCTGAAAGCTGTCAAGTCTTTTAGGTGACTTCTGGTATATTTTTCTCTCCTCTGTAAGTAATAGACAAGATACTTCTGTAGCAAATTCCTTAGCCGAGAGAACTGACTGCCAATGGAATATTTTATGCCCTCTGGTAGGGCAGCAGAGGTGATACTTTCAGGCACATGTAATGGTCTGTTCCTGGAACATTACAAAGACATTCATGTACGGCTGGTGCCTGCTGTCATGGCACTGTAGAAGGACCAGCCAGAATTCCTGTGTGTAGCCTTGACCTAAGGCAAATGCTGTATTTACTACATTCAAAGTCAGCAAGCCTTTTCTGGGCATATACTATGTGCAAGATCTTGTTAGGTTACTCTGGCATGCTCTGTAACATATTAATAGATGTCTTTTTTCATGTTGACCAGACAGCTTCAGCAATCATTTACAGACTACCGCCATGTACAGGCATTGTGCTGGGGATAACAAGATGAATCAGAGGTTTGTTGTTACTTATAGAGCTCAGAGTAAAGGGTAAGAAATCACAAATAGAGTATGTGAGTAGAGAATCCTCGCAAAGAGATCTGTGAGTGTTTAAAGGAGAATAATTAATTTGCTCAGGGGGTGTCAGAAGGGTTCAGAAAGGAGATGTTATTTGAACTGTATCTGAAAGGATAGGTAGGATTTCAAGAGGCAGACGGGAGAAAGGAAAGGGAATTCCAAGCCAGTGGAACAGTGTGTGCAATCTCATTAAAGTATGCAGTTCTTTTTATCACCACTGCGAGAAGGCAAATATAAGTTGCAATGGTGTTGAGTTTGGATTTGCTTGTCATGATTACATTGTCATTTTAAAATACAGGACATGATATTTTAAGGCAATGACAAGAAAAGGCCTGGTGGATTTGAAAGTTCTCCTTATTAAGCTGTGATGCTTATCTAGTGTCTTGCACATAGCAGGCCCTCAATAAATGCTTGCTGAATGATGAGACCCATATCTCTTTCCATTTATAAATTACTGCCCTGTCAAGGATCAGCTTACAAAGCCAAACTTCCGCCTGGGAGGTAGGAACGGGTGTTCACAGTTCTGCTCTCTGTCACCCCAGCCTTCCCTGCTCTCAAGAAGAGTAACTGCCACTGGACCTTAACTGTGCTTGTGAGAAGCAGGGGAAACTGCCTTTGCTCTCAGTCCTCACTGACACTTTCTATTTGGAGGGCCTGTCGTTGGTTGGATTCCAAAAACAAAATGCCATTTGAATGGGCCAGTCCTAGTGTGGATGACATAAAGCTTGGTGTCCTAAGAATGTCAGTCATTTTAGCTAATATGGATAGGTAGAGCTCACATTTTCAGTTTTATAGTAGAACCTAAATATGATTGATCAAACATTTTATATGGCAATAATAAAGATATGAGTTGTCTGCACTGAACAGCCTTGACAGCGAAAGCAGTAATGCTTAGCCTCTTTTTAAGAAGAAGAAGATAAATTTTTATTATTTTTATAAATTATGCAATAACCTTTAGAGAAGTAATAAATTTTTTGCCTTGAAAATCACCAGGGAATAGATGACAGAGAATGTAGTTCAACATAAACCATTTGCAAATTATACGCAGGTCCACTTGTAACCCTTTTATTGGGTGTCTGACTCAAGTCTTTGGGAAAGTTCCTATCAGGGAATCTTATTTCACTGTAGACTCTGAAATGGAACAACAATGTACTTCTTCAATTCCAAATCTTAGCAGCTATGTGACTGCGGCTTTCAGGCCTAATCTCTATAGCCACACCTTTCAAGTGGCCACAATACCAGGCCCCAGAATATAAGATTGTTCAGCCCCTGAGCTACCCTCGGTAAATTCATCTCACAAAGTTACTGAGTGTCTCTAGGATCTGGGCACAGTGCAGGGTGCTACGAATGCAACAGTAAATAATGGTACTGTATCTTCGCCCTCTATGGTGCCCTCAGCCCAGTGAAACAGTGTGTTATCTCTTGGGTCAAGGTCCCTTCTAAAAAGCTGATTCTAACCAGTCTTGTATTACTTAAGTACTAAGGCATTAGCTTCCTGTTTTCCCAAAGAAAGGCAAGAACTTTTGTCCCTGGTGCATGGAGTCCTGTTAAGTCTCATATAGGAAGTTAATCTTTCTAGATCGGTGCTTCTCAACCTTCCTAATGCTGTAACCCTGTTGTGGTGACCCCCAACCATAAAATTATTTTTGTTCCTAATTTCATTACTGTAATTTTGCTACTGTTATGAGTCATAATGTAAATATTTGGGGAGATAGAGGTTTGTCAAAGGGGTTGTGACCCATAGGTTGAGAACCACTGTCCTAGATGCTAAGCTTTATCCTCTTTGGGGGCCTGTGGTCTGGCACAAAGAACATGGGCTTTTGCAGAGCTAAATCATCTGGGGTTCTTGAACTAGCAGTGCGACCCAGCTCACTCTCCTCACTCTAAAATCAATGCTCCTTAGAACCACTCTGCAGGGTGGCGATGACGGAGTGTAATGTGGGCAGAAAGCACCAGGTCAGTGATGGCAACCAGGGTTAGCAAGTACAACATCTAGACTTTGAGCCCAGGTCCTTCTGCATCAAAAAGTCCAGGTATGTTCTCTGCTTCATCACAAAGGCTCTGAAACTACCACATTCCGTTTTCCGTGGGAAGAAACAACACAGCAAAGACAGAAATGGATAGAAAGGAAGAAACATGCTAATTTGTTTGGAGACACAGGACATCTGTGACAGCTAACACCAACTACTGGCCCAGGATCCTTTCACTATGAACACTCAGCCTATTTCCTGTGAGGTTGCATCTAGTTTTTCTGAAAGCATTCACTGACTACCACTGTGGTCCCAACTTGGATGTAGGTGCTTCCTGTTAGTTAAAATGCACGATCCAAGCCAGGCAGTGGTGGCACATGCCTTTAATCCCAACACTTGGGAGACAGAGGCAGGCAGACCTCTGTGAGTTCCAGGCTAGCCTGGTCTACAGAGCAAGTTCCAGGACAGCCAAGGCTACACAAAGAAACCCTGTCTCAAAAAAAAAAAAAAAGCATGATCCATGACTTGGAGGAGCTTATGGCCTAGTAGGAAGGCAGAAGCTGTACCAGAAAACCAATTAAGAAAAATGGCACAACATAGTGCATAAACAACCGTCAGTAACGGAGCTAAAACCAAGTGCATTATCATCCCTGGCTGCCATAACCAATGCCATAAGATGTAATGCCATAAACAACAGGAATTTGTTTTCTTACCGTTCTGGGGACTGGGAGTCCAAGATCAAGGTGCCAGCATAGTCAGCTTGCTCTCTTGCTTGCAGACAGCTGCCTTCCCTGTGCAAGATCCCATGGCTATGTGACAGAGTTTGAGTCCTCTCTGGCCTCTCTTCTTATAAGGACATGCAGTTGTTTTTTAAGGCAGGGTCTTACTATGTAGACCATGCTGGCATTGATCTCACAAATCCACCTGCCTCTGCCTTCTGAACGCTGGGATTAAAGGTGTATGACTTTCTGAGATCACACACACCTTATTAACCGCATCAGCCATCCTTCTTTCCAAACTCTAAAAACTGATACACAAAGAATTAGGACATTTGGATTCAGCAGCCAAGAAAGAATCAGAGGGCAGCACCACTGAAATAGAAAGACCAGGGGAGGGGCTTTCAGGATCATCTAGATTGCTGATATATTTTGGAGATAGAAGCAACAAAGCATGATAACAGTAGTAAATACCAGAATGAAAGAGTAGAAATTGTCACCAAGGATCCCAATCATCCAACTGGGCAACTGGATAAACAAATGAATAATAGAGGTTGTGAGGTGAGGACGGGCGGGGGTGGGAATCAGGGCAACTTGATTGGCTTCCTTTCAGTTTCTAATATATACCCATTCTTTTTGTCATTTACTTTTGAGCAACACAACTTTAAACATGGTCCTCTTGCCTCAAATACCAGTGTTTACACATGCACATGCACACATAGACACATTCCCAAAGCTCACAGGTTCAAAGAACACAGAACTCTGTATATTTGGACCCTCATCTGTTCTTCCCACTATACTAACCCAGTGTCTGCCCTGAACCATAGTTCCACCCATGCCTTTGACCATGACAATCCTTTGGGAACAGTCTTCCTTCCACTTGGTTGTTCAGTGAAATTCTACTCTTTCTTCCTTTCAGGCTCCAACTCCCATGTCCTCTGTAAAATTCTTCCTAGATACCCTCAATAGTTTATCAATCTTTTCTCAGAGATCTTACAGTTACGGACACAAAAAGAGGCCTTGTTATATTGTAGCGTAATCCACATACTTTCTCCACAGCTAGCCTAGATTGAAGGACAAAAATTGTCTGATACTCCCTTCCACCCCTACACCATTCATACAGCAATGCCTGAAAACAAGGAGCTTCTCCAGAAGCATGGTGCCTCACAAGCAGTCATGGAGGGATTGCTGTCTGCCTGGCACTTTTCAGGACATCTTAAATATATTTACTCATCTGAATCCTCACAGCAACTCTATTATTATTCCCATTTCACAGATGGCTTGCCCAAGTTGACAGAATGAATTAAGTGGCAAAGCCAGGATTCAGACTGGAAGAGTAGCCAGTGTTCTTAACTGCTGAGCCACCTCTCTTGCCTCTGATGTTGTTTTTGAGATCTGTCCATATAGATCTAGTTCTGTTTGCTCAACAGCTTGGTACTATCTCATTGTAAGACTATTCTGTGTTTTATTTTTCTCTTCCCATCTTTGTGGACCTCTGGACTGGTCCTGGTTTTTTTTTTTTTTTTTTTTTTTTTTTTTTTTTTTTTTTTTTTTTTACCACTTCACTCCATCACAGTGAGTGTTTGTTTTTGTGCTTCTCTTTGTGCATGTGCATTTTGGAAGCCCACAGATTTGCTAATGAATTGCAGGGGATCTGTGCCTTTTCTGTTTTGCTAGAGTAAGAAAGTTGGCAGAGGCAAGGGAGTACAGTACATAAGAGTAGGATTTGATATATCCAATTCAAATCCCAAAAATTCTACCAGGGAACTCCTACAGCTGATAAACTCCTTCAGTAAAGTGGCAAGATACAAGATCAACTCAAAAAAGTCAGTAGCTCTCCTATAGACAAATAATAAAAGGGCTGAGAAAGAAATCAAATCCCTAAGGTGTAGGTCTCTGAAAAATTGTTTCACTTGTAAAGTGAGAAGAGAAATACATACCTGATAGAGTCAGCTGTGAATTAAAAAGGGCCAAACATTTCACAAAGGATAGTAGCTATTTTTTTATTATTTATTTTGAGGGAGGGTCTCACTATGTAGCCTTGGTTAACCTACAACTCACTATGAAGACTAGGTTGGCCTCAAACTCACAGAGATCCACCTGCCTCTGCCTCCTGAGTGCTGGAATTAAAGGTGTGTGCTACCATGCCTGGCCTATTCCTCTTTACTGCTCTATTGCACAGTTCTCCCAGAAATTTGAAAATAAGCCTTTGGCAAAATATAGATATGTAAATAAGAAAACTACTATGAACACATTCACCAAGCTGCTAACCATTGTTTAAAATGTGAATGATCTTTTTTCTTTGTGTTTTTAAAATACTTGCCCAGTTCTCTACAAATGGAAAGTATTACTTTTATAATTAGAAAACAAGAGTAATAAGTATAATTTTTAATAAGAAGAAAATAAAGAAACAGATTTTTTAAAAACAAAAAATAATGAATTTTCCTTCTGGTGATCAGGAACACTGCAAGAATAGTGAAAGGCTTATTAACACAGCATTATGGAAGTTTAAAAACAGCCTATATGCTTGTTCACCAGAGACGATTGATTAAATCTAATACATTGTGAAAGGATCTCCAAGATAATATGGTGAAATGAAAAAGGCAAATACAGGCATACAGTATGCTACAATATTGTGTTAAAATGTTATCTTTCTGCTTTCATACACAGGCTATCTCTCCAAATAGAATGGGGAAAGAACTGTTCAAAAGAATTGGGTATCTAGGGCATAGTAGGATCATATTCCCTTACAAAATGTCTTTTTCTTCTGTTGGAACTTTTTATTCCCATGACAATTTTAAATAAAGTAATTTTAAAAAACATTATGCTAAAAAAAATGGCCTTTTTATAATGACCGTCAATATCTTTTGGCTTTTGAAGCCAGGGGAGGCAGGCTACCTCAGGCCCCTGACCACGCCCCCACGCCCCACCCCCACCCCCCACCCCGCCCCAGCATCTAGCCCTTGAGCCTGTGCTTGTCTCAGTTCTGCTGACCCCAGTCCCAATGCAAGAATGACTCACATGGATCAGGCCCAGAAGGGTGGAAAGTGATTCTAGGAGAGTATAATAACCCAAATGGGGAAGTGCATGTGGGTGTATTTCTATGCAACCGAAAACAATCGATCATCTGAAGACAGGTAGGTGGAGGGTGAGGAGGTACAGCTAGAAAGTGTGTGGAAGCCAGCCTGTGAAGGCAGCCTAGTCTGAGTCATGCTAAGGAGCTTAGACCCCGCTGTCAACGATGTGCTGTCACTAAGAGGTTTACTGTAGGAGAATGACAAGCTCTTATTTGTATTTTTGAGAGTTTACTCGGCTGCTGCAGAAAGGATGAATTGGAGAGGGAGGTAACTAAAGACAGGCAGAGTGGCCTGAATCCAAAATGTGAGCTGGGATTCGAGGCCAGGCCTGCCTAGCTCCAAAGATCAAATGTTATTTCTCTGTCCAACACACTGTCTAAAGAAATGAAAATGAATCTCCTGTGTACAGCTTTCCCCACAGTAATACCAGAAGTATTACCAGCAGGTATGTGTCTTCATCTGCACTGAGCCAAAAATGCCACCTCCTAATAAAGCCTATGGATTCACAGAAGTGATGCCATTTTTAGGAGGAAACCCCAACATATAGACAGTTACCTTTCTGCTTTGGCTATTTTTGTCAAGAATTCTTGCTTCAAACATCTTGAGGATAACAGGAAATTTGCATCTTTCCTTGTTCTTTAAATATTTACTGGTAGTATAAATTACCCAGTACACTTCTCACTTTGAATATTCAAACATGTACACAACTATATCATCTATAAATTCCCATTTTCAAAAAAAAAAGAATTGGAATATGAGTAATACAAAGATTGTAATTCCTACCTTTTAACCTGGGAGGATCTAGCAGGCAATTCATGTGTCAAGAATGTCTCAGAGTCAATGTTAAGAGCATTACTATCACAAGTTTCTAGTACAAAGAGCATAGTTTCGCCAGTAGCTAGCTGCCCACAAAGAGATGAACAGAATGTCTGGTCCTGTGACATTCCTGGTACCAGCTTGCATTCTTGTCTTTCCCTTCTTTCTCCTATAAGAAACATACAGATTAGCAAAGCTAATATTTTTAGGGAAAAAGTTAAAAATATATCATGTAGCAACCCTTTAATTGTTTGGCCATACTGGAAGGAGTGTAGTGCTTGGATTGGAGCCTTGTGCTTGCTGGGTAAGCACTCTATCACTGACCAACACCCCCTCCTTTAGTTTTTCTAAACAGTGTTATTAAGATACAATTCTTGTACCAGCAACTCACTAAAAATGTGAAATTAGCCAGGCATTGTGGTGCATACCTCTAGTCGCAGCATTCAGGAGGCTAAGGTAAGAGAATTGTGAAGTGAGCTTGGGTTACATAACAAGTTCAAGGCTAGCCTAGGTAGTGTAATAAAACCCTGTATCGGGGTTGAGAGGAGAGAGAAACAAGGAGTTTTATACACAAAGTTTTGAAACCGTTACCACGGCCTAATTTCAGTACATTATCACCTAAAAGAAACGGCAACCCCGCTAGCAGTTAAGCTCCTCCCATCCACTAGTCTCCTTTCTGCCTCTCCAAACTTGTCTGTTCTGGACATTTCCTATAAATGGAGCTTCACAGTGTTCTTTTATTGCTGGTCACTTTCACTTAACATGTTTGGGGGGGGGGTGCGGTTATCCATGTCCCTTCTTTTTATTATTTGTATAGGAGCTTCCTGAGCCAGTAGTTTGTGGTTTGGGTTATCACAATGTTTTGTATATTTTGGACAACTGAAGGAATTCATCTAAAACTGAAGAGAAGCCAACATGAATACAACCCAGAATGAATGAGATTGTAGCTATCCTCATCTTTGGCATTCGCATAATTATGCTGAGCCAAAGATCTGCCTTAGTCGGATGCAGGCCCAAGTTGTGTTTTGTGACCTTCTGTTGGCACCAGTCTCCTCAAGAAGAGCTCGTGGGTGCTGGTATAGCAAGTGTCTCATAGCTCAGAGCTTTGACTCTGGCCTAGGCAGAGCTTGGTGCAATTCCTCATCTTCAGACGTCTGGGGAAAGTATGTCGGGGATCTCCTGCTCCCATTTGTTCTGTTTGCCAGTGGGCAGAGCACACCACACTGTGCAGACAGGTTAGACAGTTTATTGTAGGCTGGTGAAAGCAGATTAAAAAACCATCAGCTTGGTGGGAACCTTGCTAAGAATCCAATCCAAATGTCAGATGAAATATTTACACAGCCAGGAGATAAACCAAGGGAAACAGTGTGCCCTTTGTGTGTGCCTCTGAGTGTTGCAGGCACACACAGAGCCACTGACCATTTGTCAACTTCCAAGATTTATTCTGCTGCTTCTGGCAAGGGACAGCCTAATGATTTAATAGCTTGTCAACACCTACACAGAGAAACAAGGACTGGCACTTCCTCATTTCTTATTTTCTTTGCTTTAAATAGGAATTCCTATTCTAAGTCATTGGAACCTGGAAATCAGACTGTCAGGTTTCCCTTGACTTGAGTGCACAGTTCCTGAATCTGAGCATGATGAATGTTATAACTTTCCTGTTATACAAACACAGGGTCGGTACCCTTTTAGAAGAGCCATTGAGTTCATGTCCTAAAAGCTTGAGTGTTTGCTTCAGACCGTTGCCATGAGCCAGTTTCAAATGGAGTGCGACTGTTTTGTTTCTGTCCCATGAACCTCTCGAGTTGAATGCTGCTTGATCAACCTAGCGCCTGGTTGCCACATTTACATCTGAGCTGGACCACTATGGAAAGGATTTTAGTGGGGAAGGAGACTGGATTTCTTATACAGAGTAGTGTTCTTCAGGAATCCTTGAACAAATGGGCATTCCCTGAAATTAGGGACCTTGTACCTCTTTTAGCTCAGCAGATCCCATAATGTCTAGTTCAGCATCTGGTACACTGTCGGTTTTAGTTCATGTTCTGACAACTCAACCATGATCTATGGAGAGAATGACAAATTAACCAAAAAGTTGTATTTTTATATTCAAACAGTACACTTGGCCTTTATCCCAAAAAGATAGTACAGTGATGGACTATACAGCTGTATTTCTCAAATATATGTGTTTTAATATACATTTCATTAACTTGTTAATGCAAGTTCTGATTCATTAAGTTTAAGGTGGAGCCTAAGATGATATAATGTCACTGGTCTAGAGACCATATTTTGAATAGTAAGGGTCTAGAGATATACTATTCAATAGTCTCAGTACTAGGCACTTGTTGATATTAAACATTTGATATATGCCTAATGCACTTCAGATTTCAAAGCCTTAGTAAAAACATCAAATACTCTATTCATCATTTTAGATTCATTGTATGTTAAATTGACAATATTTTGAGTTTACTAAATAAGATATATTCTTGGTCAGGGATAGGAGTACATCCTTTAATCCCAGCACTTGGGAGGCAAAGGCAGGAGAATATCTGTGAGTTCAAGGCCTTCCTGATCTACACAGCAAGTTCCAGGCCAAACAGCTACATGGTGTGAGACCTTCTCTCTCTTAAAAAAAAAGATATATTTGTAAAATTAATTTTGCTTGCTTATTTTTATTTTTAATGTGGCTATTCGATGTACTTTTGATTACATATGTAGCTCACATTATAATCCCGGAAGAGCTGGAGATATGGCTTGGTTGGTAGAATGTTTGACTTACGTGCATGAGGCCCTGGGTTTTATTCACAGTACCACATAAATAAGGCATAGTGGCCCATGCCTGTAATCTTAGCACTCAGAAAGTGGAGGCAGGAGGATAAGAAGTTTGAGGGCATCCTCAGCTACTTATCAAGATGCAGGCCAGCCTGGATTATATGAGATCTCGTCTCAAAAAACAAATCATACTAAATAGCACTGGTTCAGAGCAGGGGTTAGCAAACATTTTCAATAAAGGGATGTATCACAAAAATTAGGATTTTTAAACCATATGGTCTCTGTTCCAACTACTCATTTCCATTGCTGCCACACAAAAGTAGCTGTAAACAGTATGTACATGAATGAATATGGTTGTGTTCCAATGAAACTTTACTTCCAAAAACAGGTTGAGGCTGGGTGTGTTTGCAAGTTCCATAGTCCCAGCACTTTGGAGGTGGAAACAGGGGATACCTGACGTCTGGTAGTTCGAGACTAGCTTGAAGAACATAGTGAAATACTATCTAAAAAAAAAAAAAGTTGAAGTCGGGCAGTAGTGGCACATGTCTTTAATCTCAGCACTTGGGATCTCTGTGAGTTCGAGGCCAGCCTGGTCTACAGAGCGAGTTCCAGAACAGGCTCCAAAACTACACAGACAAAAACCTTGTCTTGAAAAAACCAAAAAAAAAAAAACCCAAGTTGAAGTTGTAGCCTTAAAAACAAACAGCCTACAATCATGGTGAAAACCAATAAATAGCTTTATATCTACCAGGAAGGAAAAAAATAGCATTAGAATCCCGTTAGGGCCTCATTCTCAAATAATTACTTGGCCTTCATAGTGGTTTCTTCAAAGGCCTTAATTACAAGAATTTCTTTATTAGATCTAACTCAAGAGCACACCCAATATGAAAAGATTTGCTTGTAACATTTGTTGAAACCAATGAGAGGAGATGACTGTGAGATGACTCATCAGCTAAAGGCACTTGCTGCCAAACTTCATGACCCAAGTTCGAAACCCAGGACCCATGTGACAGAAAAAGAGAACCAACTCCCAAAAGTCCTCTGACCTCCACACATGTACAGTGGAATGCATGCACACAAAAAACAATTTTAAAAACTGAGAGACTCACTAATCCTATGAATATATATATGTACACACACATACACACACACACAACACACACACACACACACACACACTCTTTAGCCACTAAATTAACCAAGCAAAGATTTCAGTGAACACACAAGAATGTATAGTCAATATATAGGAGAGGGGGAATAAATCCATACAAGCTTTTCCTGCAAACATACAAAAATTTAACTTAGTAGATCAAAACTTTAAATTGGGTATTTATAAAGATTTAGGCTTATTATTTTGTACTTATACATGTATGTGTACAGCATGCCTGCATATCTGTATGTTCAGCATATGCATGCAAATGCCTCTGGAGAAGAAGAAGCTGTCAGATTCCGTGGACCTTGAGTTACAGGGAATTGTGGGTACTGTAAAAGTGAACCCAGGTCCTCTGCAAGAACAGCAAGTGCACTTAACTTCTGAGCCATCTCTTCAGCCCATAAATTAGGTATTTAAATATGTGCAAGAAAATTAAAAGAAAAGTGTAAGAAACATGTCTTACTAAATAAACACTGGGACAGAATTGCTTTTTAAAGTAATCACATAAAAGAAATTCTACAATCAAAAAGTACACTACTTGTAATCAAAATTCACTGGAGTGACTCGCAGCAAATTTGAGCAGGTAGAAGACAGAATCAGCAAACTTGAACAGGTCAATTTGTAGTATTCAGTCTAAGTTACATAAAGAAAAAGTGAAGAAAAATAAGTAAAGCTTTAGGGATCCATAGGACAATATCAATCACTCTAACAAACACACAATGAGAATCTCAGGAAAAAGGGATAAATGGGACAGGGAGAGGGGAATATTTGAAGACATAATGGCCCAGAACTCTCCAAATTTAGTAAAAGATGTATATGCCTAAGAAGCCCAACAATCTATTGTGGGGGTATCTTTGTGGATTTTTGTGGGCCTCTATAGCACTTTGTTTCTTCCTTTTCTCATGTGGTCTTCATTTACCATGGTCTCCTATTCCCTGTTCTCCTTCTCTGTTCTTGATCCATCTGGGATCTCCCGCTCCCACAGGCTCTCTTTCCCTCAACCCTCACCCTTCATTACTCCCATTCATGTCCAGGTTGTTCATGTAGATCTCAGCCATTTCTCCATCATTGGGTGATCCCCGTGTCTTTCTTGGGGTCCTGCTTTCCAGGTAGCCTCCCTGGTGATGTGAGTAGCAGTCCAGTCATCCTTGTTCCACATCTAGTATCCTCCTATGAGTGAGTACATACCATATTTGTCTTTCTGAGTCTGGGTTACCTCACTCAGGATGATTTTTTTCTAGATCCATCCATTTGCCTGCAAACCTCATGATGTCATTGTTTTTCTCTGCTGAGTAGTATTCCATTGTGTATATGTGCCACAATTTATTTATCCATTCTTCAGTTGAAGGGCATCTAGGTTGTTTCCAGGTTTTGGTTATTACAAACAGTGCTGATATGAACATAGCTGAGCAAGTGCTCTTGTGGTATGATTGAGCATTTCTTGGGTATATGCCCAAGAGTGGTATAGCTGGATCTTGGGGGAGATTGATTCCCAATTTTCTAAGAAAGCGCCATATTGATTTCCAAAGTGGTTGTACAAGCTTGCATTCCCACCAGCAGTGGAGGAGAGTTCCCCTAGTTCCACATCCTCTCCAGCATAAGGTGTCTTCAGTGTTTTTGATCTTAGCCATTCTGACAGGCGTAAGGTGGTATCTCAGAGTTGTTTTGATTTGCATTTCCCTGATGGTTAGGGATGTTAAGCAATTCCTTAAATATCTTTTAGCCATTTGAGTTTCCTTGAGAATTCTCTGTTTAGTTCTATAGCCCATTTCTTAATTGGCCTGTTGGTCGTTTTGATGTCTAATTTCTTGAGTTCCTTATATATTCTGGATATCAGTCCTCTGTCACCTGTGGGTTGGTGAAGATCTTTTCCCATTCTGTAGGCTGTCGCTTTGCCTTGTTGACTGTATCCTTTGCTCTACAAAAGCTTCTCAGTTTCAAGAGGTCCCATTGATTGATTCTTTCTCTCAGTGTCTGTGCTACCGGTGTTATATTTAGGAAGTGATCTCCTATGCCAAGGCGTTCAAGACTACTTCCTACTTTCTCTTCTATCAGGTTCAGAGTAGCTGGATTTATGTTGAGGTCCTTGATCCACTTGGACTTAAGTTTTGTACACGGTGACAGATATGGATCTATTTGCAGCCTTCTACACATTGATATCCAGTTATGCCAGCACCATTTGTTGAAGATGTTTTCTTTTTTCCATTGTACACTTTTGGCTTCTTTGTCAAAAATTACATGTTCATAGGTGTGCAGGTTAATGTCAGGGTCTTCAATTCGATTCCATTGGTCCACATGTCAGTTTTTATGCTAATACCAAGCTGTTTTTATTACTGTAGCTCTATAGTAGAGCTTGAAGTCAGGGATCGTGATGCCTCCAGAGGTTGTTTTATTGTACAGGATTCTTTGTTGGTATTTTGATGGGGATTGCATTGAATCTGTAGATTGCTTTTGGTAAAATTGCCATTTTTACTATGTTAGTCCTGCCTATCCATGAGCATGGGAGATCTTTCCATTTTCTGACATCTTCTTCAATTTCTTTTTTCAGGGACTTAAAGTTCTTGTCATATAGATCCTTCACTTGCTTGGTTAGTGTTACCCCAAGGTATTTTATGTCATTTGTGGCTATTGCAAAGGGTGATGTATCTCTGATTTCCTTCTCAGCTTCCACAAAGATATCCCCACAATAAACTGCTGGCAATGGTTGAGAGACAGCCGGAACTGACCTACTCTGGTGATGGGATGGCCAAACACCCTAATAGTCGTGCTAGAAACCCCATCCAACGACTGAGGGATCTGGATGCAGAGATCCACAGCTAGGCCCCAGGTCGAGCTCCGGGAGTCTAATTAGTGAGAAAGAGGAGGGTTTATATGAGTGAGAATTGTTGAAACCAAGGTTGGATAAAGCACAGGGACAAATAGCCAAACAAATGGAAACACATGAACTATGAATCAATAGCTGAGGAGCCCCCAACTGGATCAGGCCCTCTGAATAGGTGAGACAGTTGATTGGTTTGATCTGTTTGGGAGGCATCTAGGCAGTGGTACCCGGTCCTGTGCTCATTGCATGAGTTGACTGTTTGAAACCTGGGGCTTATGCAGGGATGCTTGGCTCAGTCTGGGAGGAGGGGACTGGACCTGCCTGGACTGAGTCTACCAGGTTGATCTCAATCCTCGGGAGAGGCTTTGCCCTGGAGGAGGTGGGAATGGGGGGTGGGCTGGGGGGAAGGGAGGGGGCAAAAAGGGGGAGAACAAGGGAATCCGTGGCTGATATGTAGAACTGAATGGTATTGTAAAATAAAATAAAAGGAAAAAAAAGAAAGGAAAATAGACTAGATAGTTATTGGTGGAAGAGAGGGTCTGGGATGGGTGTATCAAGTGGGATGAGAGGAGAATGATGAGGGAGGGAATACAGGAAGACACAGATAAAATAAATGGCCATTTTAGGGGTAGAATGGAAACCTATCATAATAGGCACTTGCTAAAATGTACACATATATGAAGGTGATCTCAATAAAATTGCCAAATGAAAAAAAAAAAAGAAGCCCAACAAACTCCAAGTGCGATCATCTCAAAGATCTCCACATGGAGACATATCATAAAGTGACAAAGCCAGAGAACTTGAAAAAGAGTAAAACTCAGCATGTGCAAACAGCTCTCAGTAAGATACTGACTTCTGATAACCAACTATGGATGCCAGAAGGCTGTGAGACGACTTATTTAGAGTGCCGAAAGGGAACACAAACTGTTGTGCAAAACCTCTTTATCTGGCAAAACTACCAATCAAAAATGAAAAGAAATTAAAGTA